>NC_050581.1:48878179-49186512 GCF_011100635.1 Trichosurus vulpecula | reverse complement strand
GAATTTTAAATTGTTAGGAGGTATTAGCACACAGTGTTTCATTGAGATCAAAGCCAGTCATAAGAAAAATTAGTAAATAGGTGAAGGTTGTTTTCTTTCTAGTGGCAGCTAGGTGGTACAATAGATACAGCACTTGGCCTGGGGTCAAGAAGACCTGAATTCAAATCCTGCCTCAGATACTTAATAGCTGTGTGACCCTGGGACAAGTTATTTAACCTCTGCCTCAGCTTCCTCATCTGCAGAAAAAGAATAACAACCCTCCTGGGGTTGTGAGGACCAAATGAGATTTAAAAAAAAATTATTAGTATGAGTGTAGATAGGCTTAGAATGAAGGTAATTAGCCATTTTTTTTTTCTGTTTTGGCAAGAAACTTTGAGGGCCTTCCCTTCCCAGACTGATATTTTTGTAATGATAAAAGAGGCCACCTTTTGTCTAAATTCTTACCTAGCCCTTAGTCATTGAATGTACATTGCCTGACAAACTGAGACCTGGGAAAGACATTGATTTAGAAAAGCTGAGGTCAGTCACTGTATCCTAGGACATTGCCAGTCATCTTGATTTTGGTCTTGCCATTGGACTTGGATGACTCTGGAGGAGAGAGTGAGGCTGATGACTGTTCACAGCTCTGCCTCACTTAAATCCAATTCACATGCAAGTCAACACTTGTGTTGGTCCTCTTCCAGAAGGAAGGACAAGCAACAACAATTGTAAAGTGCTTAGCATGGTATCTGGCATATGGTAACCACTGTATAAATGTTAGCTATTTTATTATTAGACTTTTCCTGTGTACACCGAGCCTTTATTCTGCCTCTTGGCTGTTCAAGGTCTTTCATGGTAGTGATCCACTCAAGCTACGGCTGTCTAATATAGCTTCCTGTGCTAGTCTACATATGGGTTTAGTGTGGGAAGGACAGCCCCATAATCATATTGTAGCCAAAATAGAAGGGGTGAGCAATGACCCCAGGGAAGCACGAAAGGAGGAGAAATAAAGGAGCCCCCGGCAGATTTATATTAGACTTCTAAGACATGCTGATCTGAGGACCTTTGAGATGCAAAAAAGGATATGAGGATCATTGGCCAAGGAAATGGATGTGTTTGTGTTGGGGGGAAGGGAACAAGCAGATATGGGGTAGAAGGGCCCTGGTGGTTATCAACAAACTATTAAAATCAGCAGATACATTATATTATAGATGCAAGCTAATGTAAGTATCTATTATTAATTATCAAAATGATCATTATCTCTAGGTGACAGCCAATTAGAAATTTAATGTTAAGCATGATCTCTGTGGTGTTTCTAGACCCTAAGTCACCTATCTATAGCCAACCCTAGGATCTTCTAGATTTATAGCTGGAAAAGACCTAAGAGATCATCTAGTACAACCTCTTTATTTTTACAGATATGGAAATACAGATAGAGAGGTTAAAAGATTTCCCCCAAGGTCAGGGAAAGTGGCAAAGCCAGGATTTAAACCCTGATGCTCTGATGCCAAATCTAAGCTCTTGCTGTCAGAAACACATGGATGAATGAATAGATGAATAAATGAATGAATGAATGAATGAGCGAGCGAGTGAATGAATGAATGAATAATTAAAAAAAAACATTTATTAAGTGCTTACCATGCGCTAAACACAATCCTAAGTACAATCCTAAGTACTAGGGATACAAATACAAAAAGCAAAAACATTTCACTCAAGGCACTTACATTCTTATGGAGGAATAATGGCAAAGGAAGGGCACTTAGCTTAGAGAGATGGTAAGTGACGACACGATAACAATCTGTGATGAAGAGAAAGTGAGGCACAGAGTTCCAAGCATGAACAATTTATTAGAAAGGCTAGCAACTGCTAATAAAAAGATTAAAGGCTCCTTGGGAGTCTTTGTTCTAGTAGTTTGTCCTACAAACTTAGGGTTTACAGAGAGCCTTTTTATAGTCAATAAAGAGGAATCAAAAGCTACAGAATCTTGAATAATATGTTTTGATTAATTTCTGTTTGGCTAGGGGTTAGCTAATATTAGAAGGAGGAAATGAGGTGATTTACAGTATCAAGCTGCTGGGTGTGTTGTGGGCATGATAATCATCGAACTGTAAACACTCCTTCTGTCTGATTGGTTTATAGCATTAGAAAAATTGTGACAAGTGGGATAATTGACATCATGCAATTATTGAGCTAGCTGAAACTAAAGGAACTGACAGAAAATGTGGAACTTAACCTTAAATAGGGAACTTTCACTCACACAAAATAGAGGATTGGGCAATGCCAGCTTGACTTTGCAGGTGCTCAGTTCTGCACAAATAGGGAACTTATTATTTTACTAAATCAACTATAAATCTTTTAATCCAAAAGCTATCTTAATTAGGTCTAATAAGCTAAGGTAAATCAATAGAATAATCAATATTATCTTAAATTAAGAATTGTTTCTTTCAGTGTGAACTTAGATTGAGACAGTCTTTCGAGGAACAATGGCAAAGTTGTTTTGATCATTGTCAGAACTAGGGAAATAAGGAATAAAGTTAGTGTGACTGGGGCCAACCTAAAATAGTGGACCAGGTGAGGCATTAAGAAATGGGGCAGTGGGCACTACAAGACGTCCCAATCACAATGCGTAATGATGATGGAATGATTCTCAAGTTGAAGAGAAGCATATAGCTCTTAGTAGGAATTCTCAGTCTTCGTAAAAGACAAGGAACAAAGGGAGACAGGAGCAAGAGTTCATCATTATCTATGCATGAGACATTTCACCGTCTGGTTGCAATCTCTCTAAACTGATTCAACCTTACTCCCCTTCATTCATTCTACATCCCAATCCAACCCACTTGCTATTCTTCCATACACTGCATTCCATCTCATAACTCTATCTCCTTTTGCTCACTGTCCTCCATGCCTTGAATGTTCTCCCTCCTCACCTCCACTGGTTTTGCAGTCAAAAATCTGTGTTCAAATCCAACCTTTGACATTTGTTACCTGTGTGACCCAGTCATTTAACTCTCTGGGCTTCCATTTCCTTATCTGTATAATAAACAGGTTGGACCAGATGACCTCTAAACCCTAAAATCCTTTGAAGCATAGCGTAAGTGCCACCTCATCTTGAGGCTTTTCCATATTCCCTTCTTTATACGTTCTGTATATACTTTGTATATTCTGTGTATGTTTTGTATATGTGTATCTGTTTTGTGTGTTTCTTCTCCCCTCCTTCCAGTAGAATGTAAGTTCCTTCAGGAAAGGGATTATTTCTTCTATCTTTATTTTAGCAGCTTCTATCTCAGTACCTGGCTATTTTGTGTGTGTGTGTGTGTGTGTGTGTGTGTAAGATTTTCCTTTACTCAAAATTGGAAACAGGCAACTGGATACACATTGATAGCAATAAAAAGGAGTCAACTGAGGAAAAAGATGGGAGTCTTCACTGGCCACAGCTAACGGGAGAAGAACTGAAAGGGCAGCCAATTAGAGAAGTTTTTGTCGTGACCTGATACAAAACCTTGAGTCATCCACACAGTGGCTTGGACTGAAACTAGGCAGGAAACATTTGTATGCTATAAGGACTGACTCTCAAAGAATTAATATTCAGTAAGGAGAAACAACATATCTAAGAGGTATCAGATGAAAAAGCCCTGTGCTCCTTAGGGTACAGTGGTGGAGCAGATGGTAACCATTTTTGTTAATGCTATTTCCATTAATACAACACATCAGTGTCTACCATTGAGCCACTTGACAATGCCAAGGACTTTGGTGATGAGATGTTTGTTTTGTCTTTACGAGTTGTGGCTACTGAGGAGGCAGGAGCTACAGCATCCGAAAAGGCAATTGTCATCAGGCTTGTTCCCCACCTGTTGTTGTTATTTGTCCTTCAGTCTTAAAGAGGACCAATGACATCAGGAAGTTGATGTCTTGACTTGCAAGTGAATTGGATTTAAGTGAGGGAGAGCTGTGCAAAGTCAGCAGCCTCACTTTCTCCTCCCAAGCCATCTCAGTCCAGTGGCAAGATATAGATCAGGATGATTGGAGATGGCCTCAGATGCAGTGGGAGACCTTGGCCCTTTTAAGGTAAGGCCTTTCCCAGGTCTCAGTTTGTCTGAGCCAATGCCCATTCAGTGATTAAGGTTAGGTAAGAAATGAGGCCTGTTTCCCAACTAAGCCAGGCTGGAAACTATCTGAGGGTACCGCTCTTGAGCTTTGGGGCTTACATTCCCGTCAATTAGTTAGCTGGTTAGCAGTTGCTGGTGTGGTGGTAGGGATGGTGGGACCCTTTTACACCAAGTTTGTTCCTTTAGATAATCACTGCCAGACTGAAAGCAAGAATTGGGGAGGGAGCTCTTAACAGTTGGTCAGTGGTTGATGTTAGTGATAGAAGGTATAGCAGGCCGCTGCTCCAACAAGGGCTACTTTCCACAATAGTGGCTACAAGGACCAGTCTGGAAGCAGGGTCCATAGTCTGGGGGGCATGAAAAATCAGAGTTTTGCCTAGGGCATTGAGAGGTTAAGTGGTGAGTCCAGGATGTGTCAGAAGTAGGACTTGACCCCAAGTGTTACTGGCTTGTAAATTTGCAAAAACAACTGCTGCCCACTTAGCTTGATACCCAGCAAGGGCTGATGTGGGCTGATACAACATTGACTCATCACCTTTTGCAGGGTAAGTCAGTATGTCTGGCCTAATGAATATTTCTCTTCCTGATGAGAGAAAGTAATTTCAGTAAGTGCCCAACTTCATCAGTACTTCATCAGTGCCTGTGTTCGAATATAAAGGGCATCCCTTAGGTCTATACATAAAATACCTGAGGCACAGGGAGGGCTATGGTGATAAGAGGACTCTCAAAACATCCTGTGTAGTTGCAGATTATTAAGTAGAAATATTGAAAGCCATAAAGTTCAATACAAATAGGATACTAACCTTGATCTCATTCTGCCCTCTCTCCCTTCCATGCATTCACAGACTTTGATGCCAGGAAGCATCTATTCACGTCTCTTCCCATTGCAGTCTTTTCCTTCTTTCAAGGCTTAGTTTAGGCATTATCTCTTTCATGAAGCTTTCTCTGATACTCCCAGAAAAAAAGTGCTTCCTCCTCCTCAAAGATTTCATTCCTCTCTGTTTGACCTCTCCCATGCACTTACCACATTTAAATTAGTTTTGTGGCTAACTTGTTATAACAACAATGCTACTTGCTGCTACTATGGCTATGTAAGACTAATGACACTAGCATGCAAGAGGGCTGCTAGCACAGGTTCTTTAATCTGCTTTTCTAAGGAAAGCAACTTTAAAGGGTTTACAATCTCACTTTAATTAAACATACATATATCATTCACTTTGTTTAGGGGGAAAAGTCAGCATCCTGAACTTCAGAGAAAACACAAACAGAAATTACAAGCAGAAATTATATAAGCAGAGAAAAATAACACAAATCAGCAGACAGGCTTCTAGGTGTCTATCCAAGATGTTACATACATCTGGGGGGGGAGGCTCCAATGGCAACCCAGAGGTTCGTCTGGTCAAATCACATGACATTCTTTCGGTGAGTGAGCCCCAAGCAAAATGCTAACCTCAGAGTACATGTACACTTCTTCAGGGTCAGAGGGCATCACAACCATGTGACTCAAACTCATGTGACCTAACTGTTCCTGTGACTTAAGTAGGTCATCAAAGACTCTCAATTCAACCAAAGACTCTCGATTGAAACAAAGGCCAAGACTCAAAGGCATTTGATTGCCTTAGTGCTGAGAAGCACTCTAAAACAAAAGACAACAAAAAGTCCCACTTTGCTTGCCATTACACTTGTGTATGACTTTCCCTCCTGCTAGATTGTAAGCTCACCGAGGCCAGAAATTGTATCTCTGTTTAGCACATATTAAGCATTCAATAAATATTTTTTTAGTTAAATTGAAAAAAACAATATTTTTTAAATTGAATTAAGGTGAACAGAATAAAACTAGGGACAAAGAAAGATTGCTCTAAGACAGATGTCTACTATATCATGATAATGAATTCCAAACAAAAGCCATGAAGTGAATAAGATGGTCCCTGTTAAATCTCTTGGTCACCCAAGAAGCAAAAATATTTGGGGCAAACCCAACTGTCTTTGGTATCACACACTAAGCTCCATCTTACCCAAACCATGTAGAAAGAATAAGTACAGATGTCGAATCTCATAGATGGCAAAGCTTTTTCTAGAAGAACAGGAAGATATCATAGAGTCACAGAATAAAGGTCTCACTTGAAGTAAAGGTGCTAGAAGTGACCTGATCTGAAGAAGTGAATCTGTATCAAGAAAGCTGACTAGGTTCTTTCAGGGCTTAGTTCTTTAGGGCTTAATCATAATAATAATAGTTAACATTATTAATTATCTTATCAGTCATAATCAATATGTAATTTATATGGTGTTATTATAATAATATTTAATAATCACCAATAATGATTACAAATGTTTTTATAGTTCTTTAATTTTTGTGAAGCATTTATGCTTGCCATGGTAGTAGTTGCTGAGACATTTTCTCCTAGCTCCAACCACCATTTGTTCTAGCCAGAGTAAAACCCATAGATCATTCATGGGAATGGACCTAAGGGTTACCCTACCCCACAGTATGGGGCTGGGGCCAGGGGAGCGGGGTAGCAAATGATCTGAACTGAGCTCTCCTGGCCACTTCTGGTGACAAGTTCTCTTATCAGAGCTGAAGGAGTTTCAAATTGGGATAACACTGCAGCCAAATCTTACTGGTCCCTTTGTTGCCATGGCCATGGCAGGGTATGTGAGAGGTCTGTAACAGAGAATTGTACATTGAACCTGGAAGAGCAGTCCACTCAGTAAGCTTTAAAAAGAGTGACTTCCTTCTCAAGCTCTCTCTAATCATATAATAAGTATGCTGGGACTCTCCAAGTCTCTCCCTTGTGCCAAGTAGCTATCAGGACCACTTTTACATGGCAGCAAGAATATGTACTTTGCTAGATGAGTCTAAGACTGGATAACAATGGTCTCACTGCCTCTTCTGTTTTGTGTTTCTTTCCCTAAGCATAAGCGAAAGAGTGATGCTGAAATAACATTTTTAGCCTTGGTGATTACCTTGTGGACTGAAGAGACCCGGCATCATTGAGAGGTCAGTGTGACTTGCTACTCAGAGGAAATCTGTTATAGAGCTTAAGTGAGTTGCTCAGATAATGAAGATCTGAGGTGAAAGGAAAATGTTCACCATTCCCATGAAATGGCTTATATTTTAATGTTTTAAATATCAACCTCCCATCAGAGTATAGCAGGAGATACGAGTTATGATTTCATGTTTTGAGCATTTGTCAATACATTTTGATAAGTCTTTTGTTTTTAAACATTTCTTTTGGTTTGGAATAATTAAATAGCTATCCTATACCTGCTTGGCAAACTGAATACCTTTCTAGTAGAGACCCTATTAATATCTTTTGGGGAGATCCTAAACTTGAGGCAAACTTATACTTCAATTACATGATTCTCATCAGAGTTCTACTCTTTAGTGAGGACATAATGATTCAGAGACAAAAAGAAAAAGCCAGAACCCTCTCTTTAGAGTCCAGGATCCCCCCCCAGGACTGGAAGAAAGGAGATTTCAAAAAGATCTATGGTATCTGCCCTCATAAAGCTCACAATCTAGCAGGGCAGAGACAACACATACAAACAAATATGCAAATTATGTATCGATTATATAGTATAAAACACAAGAAAAGCTTAAGGACAAGCACAAAATTCTATTTGGCGTTGGAAAAAGAAATGATTATTTCCAATCATGAGGGATATGACAAAACTTCCTAGAGGAGAGACTCAGTTCTCTTATCTAGGCATAGTAACTCATGGTTTTCAGGGTTTGAATTCTGAGTTTCCATCAATAAAATCAGAGTAAACAATATCTCCACCCTTTCCCTACAACAAAACCTTCCTCTTTTCTAATCCCTTCTGCAGACATTAGCACAACTCACCATTGGACCAGCATTGACCTAAAACCATCCCTAAAATTACAGGTTTTCTTAACATTTTTTGTGTTAAGGATGCCTTTGGTGATCTGGTGAAGCCTATGGATTCCTTCTTAGGATAATGCTTTTAAATTCATAAAATAAAATGCATAGGATTACAAAGAAAACAAAAGTTAGTGGGGAAAAGATGCAATTTTTTTTTTCCCATCCAAGCTCACCAACCCAAATAAAGAATTCTGGCCATACAGATCTATATCCGCTGACTCTCTCTCTTCTTCATAAGCAAGCTGCAGGTAAGCTTGTACACACTCCCTTCTTGATAATACTTATTTGCAATAAATCACAGACGAAGCACGTGGTTTACTTGAACTGCCAAATCCTTAACAGTCTCCTACCTTTTCATCTGGACTTTTGCCTAATTGCTAAAGCCCCTCAGCTTCTTTCTATCACACACTTGCTGCCTCTGTTCATTGGCATTCATGTTCCTGTATGAGTCAACAAGCATTTATTAAATGCCTGCTAGTGAAGTCACTTTTCTTCCTCTCTTTTCTTGCCTCTTAATCTGCTCTATTTAGACATTTCTATTTCTCTCCCACTTGACCTACAGATTTTTATTTTTCTAATATGAGTCATCTTTTGGCAATCCATTTGGAATCAGTTTTGCAATAATTTTTCTCTGGTTTGATTTGACCAGGATGTGCCTTGTTTTTAATTGCTCCCCACATTTCCTTCATCTGGTTAGACTGTTGTCCTAGACAGAGAATTAATATATGGGAATAATGTACACACTGAATGAACCATATATCTGTCCAGCCCTGATTAGATAGAAATTGGCTCTCACTGGCTCTCTCAAGGGCCTCAGCAAGATCAGCAGCTGACTTTAGAGGAAGATGTTAAAGGTTTTAGAATTCTTAAGAATGAAAGAAAGAAGTGACACAATTGAGTTCTGGCTACAATCATCCAATCTTAGAATAAACTTTTATTTCTCTCCCAAAAAATGCTGAAGTAGGCTATAATTTGAAGTGATAAATTTGAGTTATTGTTGGTATAAGTATTATTTGACTCTTTTTTAGGTGAAGAAACTGAAGCATAGAAAAGTTGAGTGATTCACCCAAGGTCACACATTGGTAAACACCAAGACTGGATTGGCTCCTAATTGTTCTGATTTAAAATCCAATGTTCTTTGCTAGGTAGTATAGTGGAAAGAGCCCTGGACTTGCAGTCAGGAAGTCCTGAGTTCAAATCTGGTCTTAGACTTTTAACACTCTTCCTCAGTTTCCTTTTATATAAAATGGGGATAATGATAAGACTTTCATCCCAGGATTGTTGTCACGATCAAATGAGATAATCTTTGTAAAACATTTTGCAAACCTTGAAGTACTATATAGATGCTAGGTATTATTATTTCCAATGAGCCAATCAGGAATGCTTATTCCTGATGAAAAGGCCAGAACTGAGCAGACATTTTGAGATGGAAATGCAGGAGTCTATAGGACTGTAGAAAGCACATACATGATTAATTGGAAGGGACTATGTAGAAATGAATTGTTTCAATGAGAGGAAGAGAAACAAATGCCTTCTCTGATTCCTAATGATTACAAGGGCCATAAATAAAATTAAACAATTTTGTTCTATTTTAATAGTCTTAGTAAAAGATAGAAATGGGAGGGATGGGGAACTACACTGGAGTGAAAATGAGGAGGTAGGGAAGGAGACGCTCTGTCACATAATAATGGTACACAATATGAAATATGTTCATACAATGAGGAAAGAGTGAGTGTAAGGGCATTCCATAAATCTTACTTTCATCTGAAATGGACAAAGAAAGATTGAATACACATCTTTGAGTATGATGTAGATATACATTAAACTGAAAAGGGAAATATAGGGGATAGGGAGAGAGGAAAAGGACAATTTAAAAGAGAGGGAAGGAATTTAAGGAAATAATCATAAGCAAAAAAACCTCCAACAGTGGAGGTGGAGTGGGAAGGAAAGATTAAAAGGAAAAGAAGAAAGCAAAAACCTGTAATGGCGGAAAGAGAAGAGAAGGGGAGCAACCAAGCATGAACAGACTTTCTAATTTGCAGATCAAAAGTGTTAGGCAAACCTTTTTATTTGTAAAGGGGAAAGAGGCAAAGAGAGGGGGGAAGTACAAGGACAAGATAACGGAAAATACATAACATAGTTATAACTGTGAATGTGAATGGGAGGAATTCATCCATAAAAAAAAAAGAGAGAGAGAGAACAGCACAATAAATTAGAAAGCAGAATCCAACAGTACATTGTTTCTTGTAAACAATAGCACCTAAGGCATAAATACTCATGTAGACTTGAAATGAGGGGCTGAAGCCAAATCTCTTATGCTTCAGGTGAATTAAAAAACAACAGTGGTTGGATTCATGATGCAGTTAATGTTACATTAAAAACCTTACCAAAAGTGCTGAAAAGCAAAACTAGTAAATGCATCACTTACTAATCACAGCACAATAAATATGATATTCAATAAATGCCTTTAAAGGAAGAATTAAAAATAATAGGAGACTAAATAATTGTAAAGAATTAATGGGTCATAGAAATGTCATCAAATAAAGTGACCACATTGGGATAACATATCAAAATTTATGTGGCAAAGCTAAAGCAGTTCTTAGGGAAATTTTTATATCTTTAAATGTTTTTATCAACAACAGATATGCAATAGGCAAATAAAAAGTCATGCCACAGAAAGATTAGAAGAGAAAAATATCAAGTATCTTTCAAAACTGTGACTAAGACTAGTATTCTTAACGGAATAAGATCGTAAAAGATAAAACACAATTTTGACTGCACAAAGGTAGAAAGCCTTGTTTAAATAAAATCAATAATAAGTAAGAATAAGAAAATATTTGCTTCAATATCACTGATAAAAGTCTGATATCCAAAATATATAAGAATATGATGCAAATATATAATATAGGGAAGCATTCTTCAATAGATAAATAGTAAAAAAAAAAAAAAGATATGTGTGAGGACTGGCCTATTTCTAGGCCCGAGCTAACAGAAGTGACTCTATGTTTGACCACTGACTGGACTACCTATGTTCTGGGAATCTCCTATGTACTCAGTAATGTATTCAGGCATGTGTAACAGCAAGCATCCTGGCATACCCAGAATGGCCTGCTAGCACAGGTTCCTTGATCTGTTTTTCTAAAGGAAAGGCAACTTAAAGGGGTCAACAATCTTACTTTAATTAAACATATATATCATTCAGTAGTTCAGGGGAAAGGCTAGCACCCTGAACATAGAGAAAATACAAGCAGAGAAATTAACACAGAGATCAACAGACAGGGCTCCAGCTATCTGAAAAAAGTAATACAGCCACCTACACACATCACCAGATGGGGGAGCATTTACATCTGAGTAGTCAGGGACTCTTAACAACACATCCAGGGAATCAAAAGGTCCTTCTCATGAGCGAAACCCTCAAAGCAAAATCTCACCTCAGAATATATATACATTTCTCAGAGCCAGAAGGCATCACAACCCTCATGACTCAGTGCCTAATTAGCTTAGTACCAAAAGGTATGAAAGCCTTCCTGCCAGCAAGCCTCCCCCTAAGCATGCTTTCCCTTAGGCAAGTTCCTCCCCTTGGGGCTCTGTGGGGCTCAGGATGCAGCACAGCTGGGTTGGAGTTCAAAGCAGCAAGACATTCATAATTGAATGGTTACATAGGCCTATTAATGGATGGGGAAGATCTTCATATTCCATTAACATTACAGCAAGAGACAAAAGACTGTCCTGATCATAATCAGTTTAGCAAACTTCATCAAGGCCAGGTTGTTGTCGTGGTAGGTGTTTGTCCTTTGTTCTAGATGAAGACCATGGCATTAGGAAGATGATGCCAAGACTTGCAAATGTATTGGATTTAAGTAAGGACGGGCTATGCAAAGTCAGGAGCCTCATTTTCTCCTCCAGAGCTGTATGAGTCCCATGGCACAATACAGGTCAGGATAACTGGAGATTGCCCCAGATGCAGTGGCAGACCTTGGCATTTTAAAGCTAAGATCTTTTTTTTTTTTGAGTTCTCACTTTGACTGAGGCAATACCCATTCAGTGATTAAGGCTGGTTACAAAATCAGCCAAGAAACAGCCACTTTTAACTAATCAAACAACAACAACAACAACAAAAAAACCCAATCTGGGAGGGGAAGACCCACAGGGTTTCTGCCCAAAACAGAAACAATTACTGTTTACATTGACTCTGAGCCATGGGGCAGGGGGAAGCCCAAACAATGACTACCAAGTGGTGCCTGGGCTGAAACCTATTGTTGACCAGTCAATGAAAGCCAAAGTGAATTGGGTTTAAGTCATGGTCTTTAAGAAAGAAATTTAGCCAGTAAACCTCAGGAAATCTTGCTATGTTTCAGCCATCAAAATTTATATTCCTTTAGATAGAATACCCACAGGTAAGGGCATGATACCCTATATAGATAGAGGAAGAGGAGAGGAGAGGAGGGGAGAGAAAAGGGTAGAGGAGAGGAGCTGAGTTGCCCAACTGGAACTGACCAGTTGGGTCCCCAATGGGGCAGTTCAGACTACTCAGGGGTTGTTGTTTTTCTCCTTTGTTCTTCAGATAGATTTGGTCATAGATTAGTACAACTGGTGATGGTCCCTGATATAGTGGCAGACTTTTTAAGCTAAGGTCTTTCAAGTTCTCATTTTGACTGAGGCAACACCCACTCTGTGATTGAGGCTGCTTAAGAAATGAGCCAAGGGATGACCCCTTTTATCTAACAAAAAAAAAATCAATCTGGGATGGAAAAACCCTTGGGGTTTCTGGCCAAAACAGAAATAATTACTATTTACATTCACTCAGCCGTCTGGGTGCAAACAATGAACACTAAGTGGTGCTTGGGCTGGGACCTAGCAGTAGGCCAGGTATGTAAGGGAGATAAAGCTCTACCAATCATGATGCCCTTTCAGTTGATGAGGGAGGTCAAGTCGGGCCACTTACTGATTGATTTACCCAAAGGATCTCCTGCCCCCAAGTCTGTGAATTAGCTCGGCAACAAAAACTCAATACAAAGACAGATATTCAGAGTTCTGAGTTCTTGACTGGCATATGAATCCCACTGCCCATCAAAGTTCCTCCTTACCTATGAGACAGAAGGACTGAAGAGCCACACACCTGCATGTCTGTGAGTCGTAAATTGTCTGACTTGTGATCCCTGAATGTTTACGACCTTCCTGGTACCTTACCTACCCACTTCTAACAATTTGAACAAATAGATTTTACCAAAAAAAGGCAAACTAATAACAACTACATGAAAATAATGTTCCCAAACACTAATAGTAAGGGAAATGAAAATTCCCGTCTTTGTGTTGAGGTTTTTTAGGGGTTTAGAGGTGCTCAGGACCCCAAAATACCAACATACCAGGTCCTGCCCAAATGAATTTGACTCAAGCCTTCTTACAGACAAAAAGAAAAAGTTTATTAAAGATTCGCCATATTGGGTAGAGTCTTAAGAAATCTCACTATTTGTGATGCTCTCATTAACAAGCAGGCCAAATTCAATCTAATGACCTGGACTGAATCTGAGCACCTTCATGGGGGCAAGATGGCGCTTATATACAGACAGGATGCAGGAAGGATCTAGGGGTGATTCTGGGGCTATGGGAGGAGGGATTTAGGGAGGGTCTTGAGGAGGAGTCCAAGGAGGATCTTGATGGGACTGAGGTAACTAGAGGTCAGACTCTGGGAATGGGATTAAGGGTGGGCAATAGCTGAAGGCTAACTGGAGGTAACAGACAGTGGAGGGCTAGGCTAGTTTAAGGGTAACAGATTTTGGTATAGATCTTTTGATAGGATCAAGGATTGGAAGTAGCTGAACAACGGAGGGGTAGGCTAGGTTAAGAGTAACAGAGATTTGTGCCTGGCTATAGTGAAAGCCTCAGGCAAGGCCAGATCAAGTGGGAAGATTCAAGGAGAGTTCAGGGGGCTCCCAGAGCTTGTACCCCATCATTCTTGCCTGAAACAAATGGGATCCAAATTCTTCTGGGTGAAGTTCTCAGCTTCTGGAACTGTTTCCTGCTAGCAAGGGGTGTAGAGCTGTCCCTGCCTCGAAGGGTCCTGTTCAAGGGGTACATAGCCTGAGCAGTCATTTTGAAGTTGGAGGCTCTGACACTGGAGGAGACAAACCTGGCAAGGAGGTTAAGCAAACAAGAACCAAACAGGCAGTATAGAGTACAGAGAAAGAGCAATTTCCCTGGAGGGAATTAAAGATAACTATGGCAAGGCCAAAACATAAAAGGAAAAGGGTATGTTTGATAGGGGAGCAAAAGCTCTCAGAAATCCCCTTTCTTTTCAAATTGTTCCATGGGTATGTAGAACATGGAAAGCATATTTTGAGTCAGTAAAAACTTTTATTCTTTTATTTTCCTGTAGCTCTAGTGGGTACTATTAACTCTGCCTTCTGGGCAGGGGTGCCAGGGGGCAGGGATTTGACCTCCATGTTGTGGTGGAAACTGACTACTATGTACCTAGCTCTCTTAACCCCTTGTTCTGTATACCACATTCCTTTGGGGTCCAGGAGTGTGTGGAACAACCTAAGAATTAGGTCAGGGATATCTAAGAGCAAGGCTTCATATCTGGTGAACCTGCCACTACCTAGCCACTGATAATCATTTAATATCAATTTAGTAACTTCAACAAGAGCCAGAGCCTGAACTCATAATCAACCAGAAGAAGAGCCTGGATCTAACATCTTCTTTGTTCTCTGAGTAAACTCAGAGAATATGTCTTCCCATGTCAACAAGCCCAGATGGGGCTAACTTAAGAGCCTTCTTTCCTTTGTCTATGGCCATTAACCTGAGACACTATCTTGAATAATGTGACTTTTTCTTATCTTAATATTTTATGGATATATACTATGTTATGGCTTGTTAATGAACACAGAGATCCTGGGTTGTAATTTCAATTGACACTTTGTCAACTCTCTTATCATATCGCATTTACAATCTATTCAATTCAGAAAAGGCCTTTTCTTGTATCATGGTTAAAAGTACATGGAGATCATAAAATTGAGTAACACAGACATGCTGAATTGAGACTGTTCTAAAAATGTATTTAAACCTTCTCATTCTTTTGTTCAGACAGTCGGATTTCATCTGTCTTCATACATGTATGTATGCTGCTAATTTTAAGGGAATAAACAATACGGATTTACATATCACCTAGCTTGTTTGCCTCCTTTAACCAAACTTTCAGGTCGACACCACACTGGTGGCCCTCTGCTTCCAGGATGCTCTGAACCAGAGAAAATTGGCTCCCCAATTTCACCATCAGATCCCTTCCCAACAAGGGGGCAGGGCAAGAGGAGTGGGTAAGGAAGGAGTGTTCAAATAACGTATACTCTATTAGGTAGGGGAGGCGGTATGTCTGGAGACATCCCTTAATTTCCCCTTTGATCCCCATGACCCAATGGATCAAGGGGTTGGT
Organism: Trichosurus vulpecula; assembly: GCF_011100635.1. Lineage (NCBI taxonomy): Eukaryota > Metazoa > Chordata > Mammalia > Diprotodontia > Phalangeridae > Trichosurus > Trichosurus vulpecula. The sequence continues at coordinate 49,171,114 of NC_050581.1, read as the reverse complement.
AGGACCAGAGTAATTGGTTAAAACAGCGAATGTAGCCATGATCAAGTGGGTAACCTTACCTTCAGCCTCGGTTTTTGTCCAGGGCTCGGCTAGAGAGGTGGAGAAAGTGGGAGCACTACCAAGCCCCAGGCTACCCCATCATTCTGAGAATTGAGAGGACTGGAGGACAGGGTACTGGGGGGCAACTCCTGCACTTTTCCAACCTCAGGGACCATCCTTCCTCCAGTGTCCTTCCTGGTCGCATGGGCACGGTCCTAGAGGCATTGGTTCCTGGGGCTCCTTGGTGGGTGCACCCTGGAGGGGCACTTCTTGCACCAGTGACCCTCCTTGTGGCATCAAAAGCAAGTTTCCCCACTGCCCAGGTCACCAGGTTTCCTCCAAGGGGGTGCCCTGGAGGGGCGCTCCTTGCATCTTTTGCTGGCCATAGCAGCAGCCAAGAATTGAGCATATTCTCTGTCTCTAGCTCTTTCCCTGCTTTCTCTTTCCTGTGCTTTGATTAAGTCTCTGTTGTTAAAGACTCCAAAGGTTGTCTCCAGTAATTGGGCCTGAGGTGTTTGGGGTCCCATTGCCAATTTCTGCAGTTTCCTCCTAATATCTGGGGCAGACTGATTAATGAAATACGTCCTAAGGATTGCTGCACCTTCTATAGAATCAGGATCCAGATTTATATACTTTTTAATAGCTTCTACTAACTGATCTTGGAAAAGGGCAGGGTTTTCCTTTTCTCCCTGAGTAATTTCCCTAATTTTTTGAAAATGTATTTGCTTTTGAAATATATTTCTTAGGCCTTCTAACAGGCAAATTACCATATGACCTCTCTTTCCCCATCTTCACTCTTTCGATAGTCCCACCCTGGGTCACTAGTGGGAACAGTAGCTGTTCCAAGGGATATTTTGTGGGATGGTTGCTAGCCAAATGATCCCCAAATTTTGGGGCTTGTTTCCTTCTCCTCAGTGATACAACAGGTGGAGAAAAGGATATCCAAATCACCCCAAGAAAGCTCAAGTCATATGTACAGAGCCCTACAACCCTCAGTAAACTTAGTGGGGTCTTCCAAGTATCACCCCAGTTTCTCTTTAACCTGAGTAAGATCCTAAATGGAGACTGAAACATGCACTCTAATTGTTCCGCTAGGCCAGACAAGTACTTCCTTCAGGGGAAAAGGTACTGTGAGGACAGGGGTTTAGGGAGGGAGATAGGAAGTCCCACTTCTTGTGAGAGAGGGGCTGAGAAGTGCCAGCTGATGTGTATTGGACTGCAAGTTCAAAAGATCCTGCTAGCAAGGGAGAAGATCAGCTGAGGAGGAATAGGGGTCTGAGGGGAAGATATCCCAGAGACTGCCCTGAGTAGGGGTTGCATTGGGGGTAGGGCCCATTGTGGTAGATACTCTAGGACCTGCAGTAGGGGCACTCCCTGAGGCCAGAACCTGAGTAAGGGTTGCCTGGGGGAGGGGCCAGAAGAACTGCCTGGGTGAGACCTGTGGCTGGAATCTGAGAAGGAGTTGCTGAGTAGGGAGGGGCCATGGGAGGAGATGCAGGAGAAGTGAGAGGTGAACAAGGCAGAAAAATAGGGAGGTTGGGATAGAGGAAAAGGAAAGGGAAACCAGAAGAAAGAGGGGGTGGCCAAGGATGAGGGGGCATGGGAAGCAAGGGGGCTCAGGGAAGGTTATGGAGCAGCAGGAGGGACTGGGGCTAAAGCCCTGGGGGCCATAAGGAGGTCATCCAAAATGTCCTGTTGACCCCCATTGCCCCTTTGTGCGGTATCTCTAGCTACAAGCATCTTGCAATATTTTCTGAGGACGTAGCTCGACGAAGGCCATCATGTAGCAAATTTCTATCCATTTCCCTTCCCCTGAGACAGTATAACTCTAACTGCAAGAGAATATTGTGTTTTAAAGTCCCAAAATGGGCCAAGCTTCATGGCCCTCTAGGTGGTACTGAGGCCAAACTGTGTTGCAAAAGAACACCAGCTTTTTCTTTTTAAGTTCTTTAAAGAAACTAAATTTTCCCCAATTTTTTAAAAGACAACCCAAAGGAGAACTTTTGGGAATTGAAAAGGATTGACCCATTATAGGCGTGGGGGCCTAGTTTCTCCAATGAAGAAACTAGAAGTAAGCATCAAAAAACAAACAAAACAAAAAAGACAAAAAAAAAAACCCACAAAAGGTACCTGAAGTTTTCCCAATTACCTGGTGCCAAGAGAATTGAAAGAATAGTGCATACACTTCTGGATGGGGCATCTGTCCTTGTCCTCCATGCTTCAGAAGCTGTGCCCAGGTTCATGACCTCCAATATAACCACTGGACCAAGAACCTGAGAGAGTCAGGCTGAGTATGAGATGGCCTCCTATCTGTCTGACCTAATGGGACCTGAAAGATCAGTCCCGAAAAGCACCTCCAAAGTACTTGGAGAGTGACCCCAACTGTAGAGTGAGAAGGACATAGAGAGAGGGGAAGTCTTACATACCTTCCAGTCTTGGCTGGAGAAGAAATTAGGATTAGCAGTTTTTCCCAAACAGAGAACCATAATGTTGATGATTTTTAGGGGCTTAGGGGTGCTCAGGACCCCAAAACACCAACACACCAGGTCCTACCCCAACAAATTTGACCCATGCCTTCTTACAGCCAAAGAGAAAAGCAAAGTTTACTAAAGATTTGCCATATTGGGTACAGTCTTAAGAAATCTCACTATTTGTGATGCTCCTATTGACAAGCAGGCCAGAACAATCTGAGCTGAGCTAGATTGAATCTGAGAGCCTTCATGGAGGCAAGATGGAGCTTATATACAGAAAAACTGTGGGAAGAATCTAGGGGTGGTTCTGGGGTGATGGGAGGAGGGGTTTAGAGATGGTCTTGAGGAGGAGTCTAAGGAGGATCTTGATGGGACTGAGGTAACTAGAGGTCAGACTCCAGGAATGGCATTAAGGGTGGGAAATAGCTGAAGGCTACCTAGAGATGACAGACAATGGAGGGCTAAGCTAGGTTAAAAGTAACAGATTTGTTCCTAGCTATAAGGAAAGGCTTTTGGTCTCAGGAAAATGCCTTATCAAGTGGGAAGATTCAAGAGGAGTTCAATGGGGCTCCCAGAGCCTATATCCCATCATCTGAGATTTCACCATGCAGATTAGTGCCCATTGGAAAAAATGGAAATAGTCAATGGGGCTGTGGGAAAACAGGTATGCAAATGCACTGGTTATGGAGCTTTGAAGTAGATAAACCATTCTGGACACCAATTCAGATTTGTACAAAAACACAAACCCTTTCTCACAGTGATCTTACTATTGGGCATAGACCACAAAGAAGTTAAAGACAGAAACAAAGGTTGAATATATACTGTGAGAAGCATGACTTTGGGGATCACTGGACTTCCCCAAATTGTGAGAACATGCAGCTTTGGGATCATTGGACTTCCTAGGCAGGGCCAAAGTTCTGAGGAAGAACCCTGTGATAATCCCTAGGGAAGGCTGTACAGACCACAGGACTCCCAGAGGAAGACCAAGTGGTAGCCACCCCTTAATCTGTAGGGATCACAGGGCCTCCTATGGGCCAGACCCTAAGGAGGACCCAAGTGATGGCCCCTTAGGATGGCAGTAAGATCACAAGGCTCCCGAGACAGGGCTGGAACTCCCAAGTGATGTCCCCTTAAAAAGGCCATGCATTCCACAGGGTTCCCCAAGGGAATCTAGAGTGGTAGCCCTCTTAACACCGCAGTGGGGATCACAGGACACCCCAAGACAAGATCCAGGAGTAAGCCCCGCGAGCTTCCACTGCCTGTTGCTTCCCTTCACTTGACCTTAGGAAAATCCACGTGACTTGCCCATTCTCATCGAAAGAATCAAGACCAGACTAGGCAGATGAAGGTATTTTATTACGCTCCTCAAGAGAGCAGGTATAGTGCTCACAGGAGCACTCACACCAATATAGCTGCAGGAGCAGGGATAACCATTCCCTCCACTCCTCCTGAGTTATGGTTGGTTTACAATTTTTGTTTTTAACATAGTTTTCCTAGGTTATACAGTTTATATAAATAGGATAATAAGGATACAGAAGCAAAAGTGAAGTTAATTAGATTTTCCTTGCCTTAGTTTAGGATTAAACTATATTCTTTTACTTCCCCTACTTTCCCTCTTTAACATATACAAATTATGCAAATCAGTAGGCCTAGATTCTTGACTAAGACCAGACCCTTGAACTGGCTTGAACAGGTTCAAGTGGTTTTGGCCTCTCTAATTCCCTAGACTGCCTTCTCAAAAAGCATGCATGTGTACAAGCCTCTGACCTCTCACCTGGCCAACCTTGAGGCCTGGTCTCTGCTAAAGCTGGGGTGGGGGAGGGCGGGGAAGCACACCTTTAGTTCTATGGAAACAAAACTCCTCCTCCCATTTCTTACAATACCAACATAGTCATAACAGAATTCTTTGCAATAGCTAAGAACTGGGAACAAAGTAGGTACCTATTGAGAAACTGAGAAAATCAAATTGATTCTTCTATTGATTTTATTTTCTAATTGATTTGTATTCCGGCATTCTGCATAACTGCTTAAGTTATATTTCTTTGTCTCTGAGTTAAGTTCCTAAGTTCAATCTTCCTGTAAATCACCGTTTTATTTTATTTCAAGAGAATCTGTTATCCCCATATCACTAGCCATTCTTGTAGGAGGCAGATGGACACATCCAATCAGCATTCCATAGAGACAAGAAGAGACTCTCATCCTCTCCATCAATAAAGGTTGCTCTGGTTTTTTTTACTTCCCTAAACTATGAGAAGCCCCACCTCATGTTCTTTTTTACTTACTGAGGAGATGAAGACCTAATCTATGGCAAACTGCATGCCTTAGCTAATAAATTAATTTGCTCAAATTTGTTTCCTTGGCTTACTCTCAATTCTATTGCAACAATGTCAATAGGGGAATGACTGAAAAAACACTATGGCATATGAATAGAATCACAATTATTTTGTACTAAGAAGTGAAAGAAAAAAGAATTCAGAAAAACATGAAAAGATTTGTATGAACTGTTGCAGAAAGAAACAAGAGAATAACATAAATTGTAACAATGTACAGCTATCTCTTCCATGTTGTGACTTTCCCCATCACAGTTTTGATATGTTGTGAGTCAACATAAGAAATTAAATGGGAATTTTGGGGGGAGTTTTGCAGAAGCTGCAGACAACATGTGAAGGTCAGCAGATGACACAGAAAAAGTTTGGAAACTCAGAAATGCATAAAATATATGCATAGTATTATAAAATTTCAATATATTTTGTCTTTTAACATCATAAATATATATAATTTCTTTTTAAAGTTAAAATATGGCCAAACAGTTAACTTAAATTTTACAATAGGGTATTGTAAACAACCCCTAAAAGAAAAAGAAAAAATTCAGACTTCTTCTCTCTGGTACAAAAGGAGGGCCAGAAAGTTTTACACAGATTTTTGCAGATCATGGGAGAGCCACACCCTGAACCCCCACGATGTGGAAGGGATAACTGTAAATGAAAAAGTCACAAAAAGCAAGTTGGATTTTGAGTAATGAGGGAAAAAACAGCAAAGAAGTTCTTCAAGAACAGGTAATGGAATATACCTCTGTGCCGTCAACTTTCACAGAGTTTTATCTAAGAAAGACAAATGAAATGAGGTCATGTCCACATTTTTAATTTTTCTCACAAGCTGGCAACATGCATTGCATGGGAGTTACAGTCCAGAACCGGGCTCCCTTAAGGGGACCAGTCCAGAACTGGCTAAATTTGGGGGTTGGCATGCCCAGTTTATAAACCTTTTCAACAGGGACTGATATCACTCCACCATCATTTTACCTCCTGAGAGAGAAAATACCTGGTTTATCAAACCCTTCTTCCCCCACCCCAAACAAACCAGACCACTCCCACCCTTGGGCTATTTAGGCAGAAGAATCTGTCTCCACCCAAGCCTGAGTGGACTTTTGATTACATCAAATCAGGCTCTGGTTGGGGTTTGACCAGGATAAGACCCAATGCAATCTCATTATCAGTAATGTCCTTGTGAAGAACTTTAGGGAAGGGGCTGGGGGAGGGGGAGGGGTGTTTTGAGTCTCCAAAACAGAAAAATCATTTTTCACATTGCTCATGTAAAAGAAGGAGAGGATTAATAGGACAAAATACTATATATATATATATATATATTTTTTTTTCAGGTGTAAGCACTGCATTGGAAGTTTTTGTTAATGTTATTTTATCTTATTTTATTTATTCACATTGGAGGGAAGGGCAAGCTAGGTGACACAGTGGATATTATACTAAGCTCAGAGTCAGAGCAAACTGAGTTTGAATACTTACTAGCTAAGCGACCATGTATAAGTGAGTTTACCTCTCACAGCTTCAGTTTCCTCATTTGTAAAATGAGAGTCCTAATAACACCTACTTCCCAGCATTGTCAGGAGGATCAGATGACATAGTAGTTGTAATTCCCAAACCTTAAAGCATTATATAAATACTAGCTATTATAATGCAGGGGGAGGGGTGATTTTAATGTAAAGACAAAGGCATCAACAAAACATTTTAAAAATAATTTTTAATAAAAATAAAAAAACCTCCAAGAACCAAGGGAGTAAAGAAGATAAGCACAGCAATATGTAGAACTAATGACAAGGTAGAGAGAAAAAACAACTGTGTAAACCATGTCCCATTTGGATCATGAAGACAACTGCAAAGCCTAGCAAGAGCTTTCCGTCATTGTGCAGCTGCTTCTAAGGACTCCTGAAAAAGACTTCAAGATGCACATGGCATCACGCCTACCACTCAGACTGCAAATCACAAAGTGACTGCGTCCTTTTTCTAATCTAGGAAGGTAGAGGGATTGGAGGAACTGGGGGGACTCTCCAGAAGGAGGAGACAATTTTCACTTTGTGCATTAGTGTAGAAAATGTTCCACTATTTGATAGTTAAGGGAATCAGTGGATTCTGAGGCAAAAAATAAATGAAGGAAGTGTGTAAGCCTTGGGCAGCTAGGTGGAGCAGTGAATAGAGCGCCACATCTGGAGTCAGGAAGACCTGACTTCAAATCTGGCCTCAGACAGTTATTAACTGTGTGATTTTGGGAAAGTCGCTTAACCCTTTTTACCTTAGTTTCCTCATCTGTAAAATGAGCTTGGAGAAGGAAATGGCAAAACGCTCCAGTATCTTTGCCAAGAAATGAGGTCACAAAGAGTTGGACACAACTGAAATGACTGAATGATCACAACGACATGTATGCCTTGGGATCACGAGAGTTGCTATAGGTTACATTTGTTCCTGTGGGAAATACCTTTCTCTGTGGTTAGTCTTATCAGGATTTCTTGCACTGGCCTGAAATCTCTAAGACAGTGGAGGCCCATTTTAAAGTAGAATCATTCTAGTTTATCCTGCTATTGTCAGTAAGGAGGAAGTAACCTCAGAGGTTACTTTATTTAGAGAGATGTTTTCTCCAAACTCACAGTACTCATCTACGTACTCCACATCCTTCATGACCTGGTTCCCTTTGACTTTTCCTTTCTCATCATTCCTTCCTGCCCCCATCCAACATATTGTGTAATGCAATGGTTGGCCTCTTTGCTGTTCCTCTCATAAATCCTCCATCTCTGGATTCTCTGCTTTTTCACTGGCTATTCTCCAGGCCTGGAATTCTCTCCTTTTTTCATCTTCCCTTAAATACTAGTGCCTTGCCTGTTGATTATTTATGTTATAAAGAAGACCCTAGACTCAATTCCGAAGTTGGAGTCACAAGTGTTTTGTTCAAGAGGCTGAAGGGTTTCCCCCTTTGATTCTCCAGAGAAGCAGGCCCGGCTCCTCAGAAAGGAAGAGTGCACTGGGTACAGAAGCAAGAGCAAGGTTTATAGGGTTAGTAACCCCTCCCTTCTGGGTCAGGATTGGTCCCCATCCTCCCTGGTTACATCATTCCCTTATGTGTCCATTTTAGTTACCAAACAGTTGCTGAAGTATTGCTGCCCAGGGTTTCTGACCGCCCCTCACCCCGGCCCTGCTTCTGTACATTGCAGAGTAAAGTTCTTTTTCTTATCTCAGTGACCTTTAGGTTGTCACAAGTTTGGGGCCCTCTGTATGGAAACTAGCTTCACAAGGGGGGCCCTATGGCTCTCTCTGTGTGGAAACTTGTTTCACAAGATTGTCACAGGGGCCCTATGTCAGCAGCCTTTAGGTTGTCACGTCCTCTGCGTGGAAACCTATTTCACAAGAGGGACTTATGGTAGCAATTTGGAGTTGAAGATCTTTCCCACCCATTAATAGACCATGTGACCTGCTTACATCACAGGAAGCCTGAGTCACATGTGGTGGGAGGAGCTTCCTGACAGGAAAAGGAAGTTATGTCACAGGAAATGCTGAGAGAGAGCGAGCAGTTATGGCTGCTAACGGCCGCCCTCGTGATGGTTAGAACCGAACAGGCTGACTTAGCTGTACTGTTGAGTTTGTTTTGGGGAAGACCCCAGCAGGGGTCAGAGAGGTTTTGGGGATGGCCAGGCTCCATGTTGTGATACTGCTGTGGTAGACTGGATAAATGGCTTGTGGGATATGGTTCTCTGGTGTCTGAATAAATGGTTTGCTTCTTCTGCCTCCTATGTGGAGAGTCTCATATATTTTGCAATACAGAACCACATAGGTATTTTGACAATTACCACCCACGTTGTTATTATGGCCTTACTGTTTCAGAGCCCTATGACTCCATCTACATGGAAACTGAACTTTATATTTTACAATATATGTCTTACAGTTATAAGAGAAGAAGGGAAGAAAGAAAGGAAGAAATGGAAGAAGGAAAGAATTAGAGGAGAGAGAGAGAAAGAGAGAGGGGAGAGAGAAGAGGAGAGGTGAGGAGAGGAAAGAAGAGCGAGAAGAGAGAGAGAGAGAGAGAGAGAGAGAGAGAGTGAGGGGGAGAGAGAGAGAGAGAGAGAGAGAGAGAGAGAGAGAGAGAGAGAGAGAGAGAACACTCATGCTCCTCTAGTACTAAACCCAATCTATATTAGCCTGGGGATGGGGCCTCTTGGAGGGAAGAACTCCCCAATCCTTACATGTATATATCCCTTATTTACTTATCTATGAAGATATTACATTCCCCCACTTGCCTTCTTTGAAGGCAGGAATACTATCACAAGAGTTTGAATTACAAATTTTCTCCCCATTTCTACCCTCCCCCCACTCCAAGATGGTATATATTCTGATTGCCCCATTCCCCAGTCAGCCCTCCCTTCTGTCATCCCACTCCGCCCCCCCCCACCCCCACCACCATCCCCTTTTCCCTTACTTTCTTGTAGGGCAAGAAAAATTTCTATGCCCCATGAAGGTAGGAATACTATCACTTTTATATTTGTATCATCAGTACCTAACAGTGCCTAAAGTATGTGTGTTATAAGTGCTTGTTCATTTACTACTTAATTTCTCCTTAGCTATCACCTTGGACCCCATTTCCCTTTCATGCACACAGGCAGCTTCTCATCCAGGAGGTCTATAAACTCATACTTTGAGTATCTCCAGCCATCCTACAATAATGAAGGTCCATTCTCCAATTATCTGCTTTATCTAGTCGCCTCTCTTGTCCTTGAATTAACATGCTTGCAACAGAACATTCTAAAAACAAAGATCATAATATTTCAAATGCTGTTGAGAGGCCCCCTCTTTTATGTCTTTGGGAGGAGTGTAAGCAGAGTAGGAATGTCCACAAGCTAATACTCTCTGAGAGTAAAAGTAATCTACTAACTCCGAACAACGTTGAAGGGACTTCTGTTTTACCACTTTTGGAGACTGAAAAGATAAAGGCCAGAAAACCCACATAGGTCATTCTCAGAAAGATTCTATGAAGCCCATCAATTCTGGAATGGCTAACCAAATTATGGTATATGAATGTAATCAAATACTATTATGCCATATGACAAAAGGAATGATTTCAAAGAGTCCTGAGAAGACTTCTGTGAAATAATGCAGAGAATTAAACGAGGTAATACATGTAGAGTGCTTCCTAAACTTCAAAATGCTATATAAATGCTTATTGTTATTATTATTGTTTAGATATGTATTTATTGGTCCAGATAAAAGATTTTTATTAATGAAGGACAATGTCAAACAAGCCACCGACCAGCCACGTGCAATCTACAACACTGCCAAGTGGGCCAGGGGACTAGATTAAAACATAGTTGGAAATATTTAACAAAATAAATAAAAGTACAATAAGATGTAGATAATGTTAGTATGTGGTTTTCTAAGTCAATATGCACCTACAGGGATCTTTACGTATGGTTTGGTGTCTGTGTTTTTGTTCAAATTTGACATCACTGATGTTAGGAACTCAATTTCTGGAAATATCCTATTGGATGTGGTGTTTCCACTGGTTGCATTAGTTCTCAACCTGACCTCTTTGATTGCCCATAGAGAATCTTACCCACCAACAGATCTGTATGACTTGAGATCTAATAAAGTTTGTAGCCAAAATGAAAGGAAAATCAATGATAGAGTTAGAGATGATAAACATTTATTAAGTCCTTACTATGTACCAGGCACTATGCCTGGGAATACAAAAAAATGTATGACAGTTCTTGCCTTCAAGGAGCCCATAATGGGGGAAGACAATACATAAAAAGAAGCTGGGGGGGGGGCAGTTTCCCACAGTGTGGGAACATAATGAAGTTTTGAAGGGGAGTGAGGTGGGAAATGATCTGAGGACTTGTGTGTTAGAGTTGAATTCATCTTATAGAAAGATGATCAGGGAAGAGGTCTCCAATGTCCAATCTTCTCCCTCTCTAGCCAGAGAGAGCGAGGGTCTCCAAGGGCAGGAGATGCTAAGGAGGTATGAGTTTCAGAGTTTATTTCATCTTGCAGAATGATGAGTTTCTAGAGATCCTGAAATTTAGGTCAGCCAGTAGAAAATGATGAGGTAAATTCCCTGGATGTCCTACTCAAATTGAGAATCTGGGGGAAAGAAATATCTGTTGAGTGGTTAGATCAGAAGTTAGCCTGCAAAGAGTTAAGAAAAGAGTGAGACTCATGATTTCTCCCATTGGTTTTAATTCTTTTTTACAACTAATGTGAAAATAAGTTCAATATGAATATGTATGTAGAGGGGTGAGGGGAGGGGAGATATGGGGAGAAAATTTGGAACTCAAAATCTTATGGAAGTGAATGTTGAAAACTAAAAATAAATAAATTTTCAAAAAGAAAAGAGGGAGAAAAAAGAAGTAGAAGCATCTATTGCAGATGACCTTCTCAAGGAATTTAGCCACAAAAGGGAGGAAAGATATAGGACACTAGCTAGTGGGAACAGATAGATCTAGTGATGGCTGTTGGAGGGATGGGAAAGACATGGCTGTGTTTGTAGTCAACAGGGAAGCAGCCAATAGAAAGAAAGCAATTAAAAATAAATGAGAGCATAGGGGTGATAAAGAAAATTTCCAAATTCCCAATAGATAATAACCTTCAGGATTCTGGAATGAGAAATTGAAATTCCTGGGAATTCCCCATATCATAAATTATTCTGAATTTTTCATTACATTTTATTTACAAGTTACTGAATAATAATGAGTTGCCATAATAATTTTCTTGTGATTTTTGGTGTTGCTCAGTCATTTTAGTCATGTGTCTCTTCGTGACCCCATGTGGAGTTTTCTTGACAGAGATGCTAGAGTGGCTTGCCATTTTCTTCTCTAGCTCATTTTGCAGGTGAGAAAACTGAGGCAAACAGGATCAAGTGACTTGCCCAGGATCAGACAGCTAGTAAATGTCTGAGGCTGGATTTAAACTCAGCAAGATGAGTCTTTCTGACTTCAGGACCACTGCTCTATCCACTGTACCACTTAGTTGTCTTTTTTGTGTGATAGGGTTATATTAAAAGTTTCAGGAGTTTTATTAAAAATCCATATCTTAGTAAATGTATGATTTATTATATTATAAACCATTATTTTATGACAATGATTCAATATATAATAATTGTAAAACACTTTGCACATTGCCTGATGTAGAGTAAGTGCTCTATAAATGTTAGCTATTAAAGCATTCTAGCAATAAGCCAACTGCTTTTCTTTATCTTTTTCAAAATACTGCCTATGGCCTTCATACTCTCTATTCTTCATATGGATATCTTTTAAAAATGTGTTTAATAAATAAGAAATATTAAGTTTCGTAGTTTTTACAAAGCATTGTAGCATATTGCAAATATTCAAACACATTCAAAAATAACAGTGAACATTATTAGGTAGTCTTCTAATAAGGTAACATTTGACCTCCTAGCAACATGAGCAATACTACCCAGAACCACATGTCAAAATTACAATTTAAGGACTTGCTTTGTCTCTTAAACTTGTTATTTCTTGAAACACCACTCACAGAATTTGTATTATAATAATGATAATAGCTAGCATTTATATAGTGCTTACTATGTGCCAGGCACTGTGTTAAGTGCTTTACAAATATCTCATTTGATCCACACAACAACCCTAGGAGGTAAGTGTTATTATTTCACCCATTTTACACATGAGGAAACTGAGGTAAACAGGTTAAAGGACTTGCCCAGGGTTATGCAGCTTGTGTCTGAGATTTGACCTCCAGACTTTCTGACTATAGTAATAGTACTCTATCCAATGCACCGCCTAGTTGCCTAAATAATATAAAATACGCTATGAGTACAAACTTAGAAATATTATTCTTATTTGCCAGAATGGCTCATTTATTAGCAGCAGACTGGGTCATGAAAACATAATTAGGGGGCAGCAAGGTGAAGCAGTGGATAGAGACCAGTCCTGGAGTCAGGAGGACCTGAATTCAAACCCAGCCTCAGACACTTAGTAGTTGTGTGACCCTGGGCAAGTCACTTAACTCAGATTGCCTCCTCTCCCACCCAGTCCACCAAAAAAAATCCCAAACCCCCCATCATTAGAGGATTTATTCACCCAAGAATATACTTAGGTAGCTAGGTGGCAGTGTCAGCAGTTGTTGCAGTTGTTTCAGTAATGTCTGACTCTTTGTGACCCCATTTGGGTTTATTTGTGGGGTTTGTTGGTTTTTTTTTTTTTTTTGGCGAAGATTTTGGAGTGGTTTGCCATTTCTTTTTCCAGTTCATTTTACAGATGACAAAACTGAGGCATACAGGGTTAAGTGACTTGCCTAGGGTCACACAGCTAGTAAGAGTCTGAGGCCAGATTTGTATTCACAAAGATGAGTTTTCCTGACTCCCAACCTGGCACTCTATACACTGTGCCACCAAGCTACCCCAGTGTCAGGAAGACTTGAGTTCAAATTCTCCCTTAGACATCTACTAGCTGTGTGACCCTGGGCAAGTCACTTAACCCCTGTCTGCCTCAGTTTCCTTTTCTGTAACAGGAATTAGACTCAGTGGTTTCTAAAGTCATTTTCAACTCTTGCAGTCAAGCACTTTATATTTTGCATACCAGGAAACTGGTATACTAGGAACTGGGCTGAGAGAGATAGGTGACTTGTCCAGAGTCACACAGCTAGTAAATGCCAGGGGCAAGATTCTAACTCATTCATTGCTTACTCCAAATTCATTTTTCCAGCCACTGCACCATCTACTTGGGCAGTACAGTGGAGAGAGCACTAGATCTAGAGTCAAAAACTGAGCTCAAATCCAGCCTCAGACATTTACTAGCTGTATTATCCTGTGCAAGTCACTTAACTCCTGTTTACTTCAGTTTCTTCATCTATTTTTTTAAAAAATGGGTATAAGAGTGGTGCCTACCTCTCAGGGTTGTTGGAAGGAGCAATTGAGATGATAATTATGAAATGCTTAGCACAGTACTTAAGACTATAGCAAGTGCTATATAAATGTTGGTTATCATCATCATCATTATTATTATTATTTACCTACTCCTTATGTAATCTTGCAGGGTGTAGGGTGTGTTCAGGGAAGACTGGTGCCTCTGGTGTGACGGCCACCAAGCCCTTTTCAGGGCTGCTTTCCACCTTTGCTGTCCACCTGTTCCCACTTTACTCTCACCTGTGGCTCCAAGAAGCTATAGCACGTGCAGCGGCCACACCTGGTCAACCATTTTGGCAGATGGGCTAAACCAGGTGGAGGATAATCAAGGGGTCTCGAATGCATTGATGAGTTGGGGGATGTCTACCCCAAGCATGTGAAGTCTTCCCCAAGTGGAACAGGCAGATGAGAACAATTTGTTCCAACAGCCATGAAGGCAGCTGAAGCAAATGCTGTGGAACGTTTAGAGCCTGGTCAGACATCAGAGACACCAAGATCATCACTGCATCCTGAGCCATCACCAACGGTCCCGATTCCGTCCTGCCACTGGACTGTGATGACTCTGGAGGAGAGAGTGAGGCTGATGACTCTGGGCAACTCTGCCTCATTTAAATCCAATTTACACATGAGTCAAAAGACATCACCCATACCATTTTACCATCATATCTAGCTCAAAGTCCTGTGGTGACAATCAAGTGATGAAGCAGAAGGTGCAGATACACTGGGAGCTGTAATCACCACCCTGCACATAGGAGGCCCCAGGCCAAAGGGTCGTTTCTCCCTGGAAGCAGCAGTGAGACTCGTCAGCCCCCGGGTGTCTGAGCAACCTTTTAAGGATCGTACTGCTTACCCCCTGGTATGAGGAAGGGGCTAGAAAAGGTGCCCTAAAAATTGTCTGCTTATCCAACTCTGACCTGATTACTGGGGCAGGCAAGGAATCCCACTCTCTGGTCGTAACACAAAAAAATATACAAAAACATCTGCAAAGATGATTTCACTCACTATTGGCCCATGGAATGTGTGCACACTTATAGATAACAAAATTGAGCAGACCTGAAAGACAAATAGCTCTTGTTGGAAGAAAACTCAGAAGGTATTGCATACAAATAGCAGCCCTGAGTGAAACAAGGCAAACAAAGGCCAGCTTACTAAAGTTGGAGCCGGATACACATTTTTCTGGAGTGAAAGGGAGCACCATGAAGCTGCTGTAGGTTTTGTGATCAAAACTAACCTAGTCAACAAGCTTGTAGGCCTGCCAAATGGAGTGAATGACAGGCTCATAACAATGCGATTGCCACTTGTAGGAAAACATCATGCCACCATCATCAATGCTTAAGCCCCTGCCATGATGAACTCTTACTGATGAGGGTCTGGGGTGAGAGGTGCTCGACACCACAAAGTACCGACACACCAGGTCCTGCCAAAAGAATTCGACTCAAGCTTTCTCAGCCAAGGGAAAAGATAAAGTTTATTAAGAGTTAGCCAAATAGGCCTGCCCCAAGACATCCCACCCCTTGCGACCCCTGTAAGGAAAGCGGGCCAGATCAATCTGAGCTAGATTGGATCTGACCAACTTCATGGAGGCAAGATGGAGATTATATACACAAAGGTTGTGGGAGGGATTGAGGGGTGGTCTAGGGTGACCAGAGGAGGGGTCTAGGGAGGGACTTAAGGAGGAGTCTAAGGAGGAGCTTGAAGGGACTGGGATGAGGTCAGACTCCAGGGTGGGGGAAATAGCTGAAGCCTATATGGAAATGACAGACCATAAAGGGCTAGGGTAACAGAGCTAGGGTATGGATATTTTGATCAGGATGAAGGATGGGAAACAGGATTAAGGGTGGGAAACAGCTGGACAATAGAGGACTGGGCAAGGTAGGCATTTGGGCTTAATGGTTATAGCCTCAGGCCAAGGCCAGATCAAGTGGGGAAGATTCAAGGAGAGTTCAAGGGTTCAAGGGGTTCCCAGAGACTGTGCCCTCATCATTACGAGGTCAAAAAAATTTAATGAAGACCTGGAGACCCTTATCATCAAAGTGCTGAAAGAGGACAAGCGTATAATTCTGGATGACTTTAATGCTAGAGTAGGCTCAGACTACAAGACTTGGCAGGGAGTCCTAGGGAGGAATGGAGTTGGAAACGGCAACAGCAATGGTCACTTACTACTGAAGACTTCTGCATCTCATGACCTTCTCATCATCAACACTGTCTTCCATTTACATAAACACAATAAAACTTTGTGGATGCAACCTCACAGCAAACATTGGCATTTAATAGACTATGTGACTGTAAGGAGAAGAGACAGACAAGATGTGAGAGTGATGAAGGCAGTGTGTGGTGTGGAGTGCTGGACAGATCATAGACTTATCCTTTCCAAGCTAAATATTCACATTCAGCAAAAGTGGTGGCCTCAAGGCAAAATGACTACCAGAAGAATTAATATCAACAAATTAGAGTTCCTCTTTGATCGGGAACAGTTTGTTGATCACTTGGAGGGAAAGTTGAGCCAACACACAGTTGGCAACAGTGGAGCAGAAAAGGAGTAGGCAGTTTTGATGTATAGCAGTGCACTTGCTCATCTGGGCCAGAACACTCACAAACACCAAGACAAGTTTGATGAAAATGATGAGGTAATTCAGAAGCTGCTAAATGAAAAACAAGAACTCCACAGGGTTTACCAGCAGGATAGCTCATCCATCTCTAAGAAGGCAGTATTTCATGCCATCAAAAGTAAAGTACAAGCAAAGCTTAGAGAGATGCAGGATTCTTGGCTCAGCAAGAGGGCAGATGAAATTCAGTTTTATGCTGTTACTAACAATCCAAAGCACTGTTATGATGCCCTGAAGGCCATTTATGAGCCAAAAATCTATGGTGCATCTCAACTACCCACTGCCGATGGAGCCACAGTGTTTAGCAATAAGGATATGACCCTAGAGAAATGAGCTGAACACTTCCATAGTGTCCTCAATAGACCATTATCAAACAGTGCTGAGGCCATTGACTGTTTATTTCAGGTTGAAGTCAATCCCTCCCTAGCTGAAGTTCCAACTGAAGAAGAGGCTTTGAATTCCATTAGGCTCCTTTTGTGTGGCAGAGCACCTGGTGCTGATTCTATTCCAGCTGAGATTTATAAGGTAGGGGGTCCATTGCTCATATAAAAACTGACTGAAATTTTCCAGGTTATATGGCAAAAGGAGGTTATCCCCCAGGAGTTGGAGGATCCCTCCATTTTCCATCTCTGTAAAGGTAAAGAAAATAGATTGCCTTGTGACAATCATGGTGGGGGGGGGGGCGGTCTATTTGTTAGTCATTGCTGGCAAGATTCTTGCCAGAGTCCTCCTTAATAGGCTGATCCTTCACCTGGAAAATGGCCATCTACCTGAGAACCAGAGTGGCTTCAGAAAGGGCCGAGGAAGAGTCAATAGGGGTTTGCTGCCCAATGACTCCAGGAGAAATGCCAGGAGCAGAATAGAGGCCTGTACACAACATTTCTAGATCTGAACAAGGCCTTTGATACCATTAGTCATGAGGGCTTATATAAGGAAAATTATGTCAAAATTTGACTGCCCAGAGAAGTTCACCAGCATTGGATGTCAATTTCGTGATGTCATGCTTGCTGGGTTCTGGATAACAAACAATGCTCTCGTGACTTCCCAGTCACCAACGGAGTGAAACAAGGCTGTGTGCTTGCTCCCATGCTTTTTAGCATAATGTTTTCAGCCATGTTGTCAAATGTTTTCAATGAGGATGAACATGGCATCAAGGTCAGCTACCACACTGATGGTAAATTCTTCAACTTGAAAAGGCTACAAGCCAAGACCAAAGTGGAGGGAGTGCTGGTGCATGATTTTCTGTTTGCGGATGATTGTGCACTCAATGCAGCCTCTAAAGCTGAGACACAACAAAATATGGATCAGTTCTCTGCTGCTTGTGCTAATTTTGGCCTAACAATTAACACCAAGAAAATACCCTGCTCCATCAGCCACGTGGAACCATCAGTTATAAGAAATGGAAAAGTTTTGAATGCTGTGGGTAAGTTCACTTACCTTGGTAGTGTACTTTCCAGGGATGTACACGTTGATAATGAGGTTGACACACTCATTGCCAGAGCTAGCTCAGTGTTTGGGAGACTCCGAAGGAAAGTATAAGAGAGAAGAGGTGTTAGACTGATTACCAAACTGAAGGTCTACAGAGCCGTTGTGCTGACCTCATTGCTATATGCCTGTGAAACCTGGACAGTCTACCATGCTAGGAAACTGAATCGCTTCCTTTTGGATTATATTAGGAAGATTCTGAAGATCACTGGCAGGATAAGCTACCAGACACTGAGGTCCTTACTCGAACTAAACTGCCAAGCATTCAAACTGTGCTTCAGAGAATGCAACTCTGATGGGCTGGCCACGTTCAAATGCAAAACGTACCCTTGCCAAAAATGCTATTTTATGGAGAACTCACACAGGGCAAGTGCTCACATGGTGGTCAGAAGAAGCAATAAAGGGACACTCTCAAGGTCTCTCTTAAGAACTTTGGAATTGATTGCGTGACATGGGAGACACTGGCACAGGACCACTCAGAATGGAGTGTCCACATCAGAAAAGGTGCTGTGCTCTATGAGCAAAGCAGAATTGAGTCAGCTCAAAGGACATGTAGGGTGCACAGTTTTGGAGTATCCACCCCAAATATTTGTGCCCAATCTGTGGTAAGGCATTCCAAGCTTGTATTGGTCTGATCAACCACAGTTGGGCACAATGAAACTTGATTCTAGCACAGTGATGTCATTGGGTCCTCTTTGAGAGTGAAAGACAACCAACCAATGTAATCTGCTAATAAAATAATAGGTCCAGCCCCTAGCTCTGGATTACAAAACTAAGTATTATAAGAAAGCTATGTAACTTTTTTGGACTGCTAGATACTTTTTTTTCTGGGAGCATGGTAGGGGAGTGTCTTTTGGCCCTGGGCAAATGGCTCAGAGAGCTAAAGGGTCAGACTGGCTCCTAAGGAGAGAAATTGAGGAACTAATTACTCAAAAATTGCTAAAGGCTAAGGAAAGAGAAGCTAGCTTCTGGTTTCCTTCTTGGCTGTTTATGGCAATTTACCAGGTGTTATAGGACCTGGGGTCCTCCCTGCTGTCAAGATCTCTCCAACTTGCTTGGTGGATTTCTAAAGACCACAAAAGTTACCATACTTTGCCCTGCTGACCAGACACAGTACCATATGAACAGAAGGGCTGTATCCAGAGAAGTTAAATGCCACCACATCACTGCTGTGTTCTGGCAAAGAAAATCTTTTGTCATTGCTCAATGACCTGTATGACCCAAGATCAAATGTGAACCAACAGGGTACTGGCACTAGGCCTGCCCCTAATACTACGGTAGGAAAAGAGACAACAACTGAGGCAAAACACTCTAAACCCAAAATGAAGATTGTATAGCTGCCTGCAACTTCCTTTCTGCCACGTCTTGGAAACCTGAGGGCAGGAGACTAGCAAAGAGCACATTTGTAATAGTAATTCCTTTTATCACCAAGATGGTTATCCTTGCAATGTCAAAATCTTGATATTTGGCTATATCTGGATGACCGGCAGAATTTTTCACTATTCATCTGGATGTTTACCAACCTGTCTTCACGCCAAAGGGTGTCTTTGGACCCAAATAAATTGCATCAGGCTAGTATAAATGAATTTAAATGACCTCACCAAATTTGTTAAGCTTTTTTTGTGACATATATTGCTTCTTTCTCTCCTCTTGCAATAAAACAATGGATCATATCTTTAGCCAACATTATACTCTCAGCCATTTATGCCAGAAGTTTGATTAATATCTACCCCAAAGCACCACAAACCAATTGTAATCCATTTTTTTGGCCCTCTGAGGGCCATAGCAATTCTAATGAATCCTCCTATATCTGATAAATTGGATTACTTGGCTCCTAATCTATAGTTGAGGTCTGCACACTGGAAGAATGAGAATTTAGCTGTGGGCCTGGGAGTAGAGCTAGAAGGGGGAGGGTGAAAGGAGGCTTAACACTAAAGTATTGGTACTCAATTCCAGGGAAACTGTAGGGAAAAGAAAGTGTGCTTTTTATGGGGGCGGGGCGGGGGGGTTGCAACACAAACCCAAGTTGCATCATCATGTGTCCTGATTTTGGGCATACCCTTAGAAGGAGAGTGGATGAGCCAAAGGACAGCAGGAGTCTCACTCAGCAGGACATTAGAAGGAACAAGAACAGGGATGTTCAGGCCCTCATCATCTCTCAAATCAACTACTGCCACATCCTCCTAATTAGACTCCTAGCTTCCATTCTCTCCCTAACCAGCTGCCAAAATAATCTACCTGGAGCACAAATCTGACTGTTACTTCCTTGCCAAAGACCCCTCAGCAGCTCCATATTGCCCCTATAATAGGGATTCTTAAACTTTTTTGTGGCATGGACCTGTGAGAAATGTGATTTTGGGGATCACTGGACTTCCCCAAATTGTGAGAACATGCAGCTTTGGGATCATTGGACTTCCTAGGCAGGGCCAAAGTCCTGAGGAAGAACCCTGTGATAATCCCTAGGGAAGGCTGTACAGACCACAGGACTCCCAGGTGAAGGCCAAGTAGTAGCCCCCCTTAATCTCTGGGGATCACAGGGCCTCCTAGGGGTCAGACCCTAAGGAGGACCCAAATGATGGCCCCTTAGAACAGCGGTAAGATCACATGGCTCCTGAGGCAAGGGCAGTTAATACCGCAGTGGGGATCACAGGACTCCCCAAGGCAGGAACAGAAAGTAAGCCCGAGACAAGCTTCCACTACTCAGTGCTTTCCTTTCCTTAATCTTAAGAAAATGTGATTTGCCCATTCTCACCCAAAGAACTCAGGACCAGAGTGGGCAGAGGAAAACATTTTATTATACTCCTCAAGAGAGCAGGTATAGTATTCACTGGAATACTCACACCAATACAGCCACAGGAGCAGGGTTCTAAGTGTAACCATTCCCTCCACTCCTGCTACAGTTATGGTTAGTTTACAATCTTTATTTTTTACATAGTTCTCCTAGGTTATACAGTTTATATGGGTAGGATAATAAGGACACAGAAGCAAAAGTGAAGTTAATTAGATTTTCCTTATCTTAGTTTAGGATTAAACTACATTCTTTTACTTCCCCTACTTTCCCTCTTTAACATATGCAAATTATGCAGATCAATAGGTCTGGATTCTTGACCAAGACCAGACCCTAGATAAGCTTGAACTGGTTCAAGCTGTTTGGCCTCTCTAATTCCCCTGACTGCCTTCTCAAAAAGCATGCATGCGTACAAGCCTCTGACCTCTCACCTGACTGACCTTGAGGCTTGGTTTCTGCTAAAGCTGGGGTGGGGGAGGGGGGGAAGTACACCTTTAGTTCTGTGGAAACAAAACTCCTCCCATTTCTTACAGACCCAAGGCTGTGCTAGAGCCAGCTAATACCCACCAGTGTGAAATTTAAATTGAATTCACACTGATTATTGGATTAATCGTTAGACTCCATCTTGTTCCTCATTTTGAGAGCTATATTCTTGTATTAATCTGTATTCCTGTAAAAGCTTTGTTGATATCATTCTGAGAATAGTTCCCCATTTAGAGTTCTCTATTCCTGTCAGAAGCTTTACTAATGTTTCAAGGTAGTTGTGATCGTAAGATACTGATGTAGAATATTATATTAATCAGAAGCTTTCATAATATCTCAACTGATAAGTGAGAAGGGATGATTGTTGCCTGACATTGTAGAAACAGACTAATTCCTTGATTTCTGAGTCTCAATTCCCTACTTTCGATAACACCCATGACTTTGTAACTTTTGTTCTTCTTTTATGTTCCTCATTATTGTTTGTAAGAATGCTTTGTTAACTCCCAGATGGCATCCTTGGTTTCTGAGGAGCCTTGGATCCCATTTATTGGCATTTTTTTCCGAGCTAGCTTTTCCTAGGGCAGAACTCTGTTTCCTCAGTCTTTATCAGTTCCCATCACTACCCCAACTTGAGCCCATTGTTAAATTCTCAGCATGAACATTTAAACATCAGAGTCTGCCATCATGACCGTTTTGTGAGTTCTTCACGGGTCTGTTGACAAACTACTATTCAGCTATCTACTACATAGAGACAGTATTATGGCATTTTATTCATTCAGAGGGAGATGCAGTCTACCAGCAAGTGAAAGGACATGTGTATCCTTTACAATTCAGATAATAATATTTGTAGGGCTGAATAGCGTGCCGGATCTGGAGTTAGGAAGACTCATCTTCGTGAGTTCAAATCTGGCCTCAGACACTTGCTAGCTGTGTGACCCTGGGCAAGTCACTTAACCCTGTTTGCCTCAGTTCTCTCGTCTGTAACCTGACTTGGGGAAGGAAATGGCAAAATATTCCAGTATCTTTGCCAAGAAAACCTCCAATGGGGTCACAAAGAGTCGAACGTGACTGAAAAATGGCTGAATAAAAACAACACAATATTTATACATTACATGAGATGAAGAAAGAAAAAAATGGGTGCTTCTTAAAGTGCAGCTCATTATACCAAGGAAAACAGAAAGGATATCTCTTAATGAGAATATATATCTAACTAATTACAGGCAATAGAGAAGGAACACATCCTTGTTAGTATATCTAGTTGCATTAAATCACAGGAGACCATATATGCATCACTTAGGAGTCAGGCAAAAGAAGGGTAACATACATCCTTGGGCTGTTTAAATCTTCCTTTGAAGCAATTAAGTCTTTTGTACCAATTGGGGAAGGAAGAAAACACTGTTGGAAACCAGCTAGTTTGTAAGCTGGTCCCTTAGTTTATGCAGGAGTAACACAAAGCAAAAATTATGAATACAGAAAAAAATGGAGTTCCTTTTGTGGATTGTTAACAGATCGCTCAGCTCTTAAAAATCCACTTTTAACCCTACAAAAAGGGCTTAGTTTATTGTTTTGTTGATTGTCTAGACTTAAGAAAGGGTTTATAATGCAGATTAAGCTTCAAAGTGTTGCTGTGTTCATTTTTTTCTTCCAGAGAGCTCCGCTGTTATTCGTTTTTCAGCACACTCCTGTATTGCCCTGGAAAGCATTGCTTAAGGTCAGCGGAAGTGCAGTAGAAAACTCGGGGAATAAAGTCATCACCAGGCTGAAGACCTCATGCCTATAGGTTAATAATAACAGAAATTTTATAGCCTTGAAAGGTTTGCAAAATGCTTTTCATCCATGAGTTCATTTGAGCCTCACAATGGCCCTGGGCCTACACCAGTAAAATTCCCAGCCCAGTCTCTAACCCTATATTGTTCATATAATCTATTGCACAGATTTCCTTTTCTGCTTTTTAACATATGTGTGTGTGTTTGTGTGTGTATGCACACACACATACATACACACACATACATATATGTGTATATGTACATATATAGTGTTATAAATTTTTATAAAAATATAGATATTAATGATTACTGCTTTAAAATATAGTTTGAGGCTTGGTCATTGGCCCTTCTCTTACTTCTGTCTCCGTGTTTGGCTCTCTCAGCCCTTAGTTTTTTTTCCCTCTAATTTCTCCTTCTATGCTGCTGCTTTATATCATCTTCCTCTTACCAGTTTTTCCTTGACATGGGATTATAGATATAGCACTGGAAGGAACCTCAGAAGGTGTCTAGTCCAACTCCCTCTTTTACCGGAGAGGAAAATCAGGCCCAGGGAGACTTATCTTTGGTCATGCAGGGAGCAAATGTCAGGGGTGGGATTTGACTCTAGGTCTCCTAATTTCAGAACCCAGGAGCATTCCACCACATCACACTGCCCCATTTAATCTTTGTATCCAGAGTAGGGTCCCTGCCTGAAAGAAAACTGTGTCCCAGAGTTTCGTCCAGTGCACAGAAACTCTGTTATCACATACTTGTGGGCAGCTGAAGCCTTGCTAGAGATTATCAGCTAAAGTCAGAGGAAAACTTTGTTGTTTCCAGTTGCATCCTTCTCTTCTTGACCCCATTTGGGGTTTTCTTGGAAAAGACACTGAAGTGGTTTACCATTTCCTTCTTCAGCTCATTTTTGCTGATGAGGAAACTGAGGCAAAAAGGGTTAAGTGACTTGCCCAGAGTCACACAGCTAGTAAGTGTCTGAGGCCAGATTTGAACTCAGGTCTTCCTGGCTCCAGGTCCAGTGCTTTTATCCACTATGCCACCTAGCTGCTCCTCTAATTCACTATGACTCTATTACTTCATTAATCATAATATTTTCAAAGAGGAAAATGATTAGTGGCAAGGAAGCTTTGATCTGCTCCCTT
Source organism: Trichosurus vulpecula (assembly GCF_011100635.1). Taxonomy (NCBI): domain Eukaryota; kingdom Metazoa; phylum Chordata; class Mammalia; order Diprotodontia; family Phalangeridae; genus Trichosurus; species Trichosurus vulpecula. The sequence goes on along the minus strand of NC_050581.1, from coordinate 49,147,129 downwards.
TCCAACCCAGGACACTTTGCCCATCCTTAAGTACTTTGGTGGCCTTACAATCCTGGAGACTTACCATATTGGTACCAGACTTAATGTAGACTGTCCTACTGTGGTTCCAAACTCCCAAGTTCAAGGGATCCACCAGCCTCAGCCTCAGCCTCCACAGTAGCAAGGATCACAGGACAAACTGCCTCTCTTTTTAAGAGAAACAAAGAGAATTCCTGGTGATGGTTGGCTCTGACTCTTTCGAAAGGCCACATCCTCTTTCCAATGGCTATATCCTCTTTCCAGAGGCCACATCCTCTTTCCAAAGGTCACATCCTCTTTCCAAAGGTCACATCCTCTTTCTTCAGAAAAGGGAACTGACAGATCCTACTAGCCTTTTCTTTAGTTGTTTTTTTTTTCTTTCTACCTTTCTTCTGGAGATATGGGGCTGGGGAGGGAGGGAAAGGAAGGAAGATATTCCTCCCTGGCCCCCGGAGTCAATCATGACTCCCTTGGGGAAAAAGCCCTTGGAGTGTTCACCTATACACAGAAGAAGCCAGTTCTTGGCTTACTTTAACTTTTTATTTATTTATTTTTTTGTCCTGAGTTCTGGGCAGACAGGGAACCCAAGAATAGGACTTTCCTGACCTCAATTCAAATTTAGCCTCAGACACTTTCCAGCTTCCTGACCCTGTTAATTAACCCTGTTTACCTCAATTTCCTCATCTGTTGAATATGGTAGTAGCTAGGGCAGTGGTGGAATATAATGGAAAAGCATTTAGAAGTGATGCACATTCACTTACAAGGACCAAGAGAGGAGTTCCTGAGCAGTACTGCTCTTGCACCTGGAACAGGTTGGGAATCCCAGTGAAGGGATCCCAGAATCTAGCCTTCTAGCAAGAGAAGGTAGATTACATGTATAGCGCCAGCCCCTTGAGATGCCTGAAAAAGAAACCCCAACTTCAAGAGTCCTAAAATTTGGCTTTCTAATCAAAGAAAAGGAATTTCCTGAGCAGCATGGCTCTTTGAGAGAACAGAATATCAGCTCCTTTAAGATATTAATTTTATTGACATCTTTTGTTTTTAGATCGTCTACATTACCCTCTAAGGTTAAGATTTTTTAAAAAAGACATCCTTAAAATGTGATTTTTTTCCATAAATTTAAGAGCTGAAAAAGACATTGGAGGTCATCCAATCTGCCATCTGCATTTTACAGATACACAAGGTTTATAGGGACTTACCCAAGATCACATAGGTGGAAAGTATTAGAACCAGAATTCAAATTGAGGGTCTTTAACTTCAGATTTTTGTTTTGTTTTTTAACTATATAACACTTACTATGGGTACTAATTAAACACATATGGATCATAAACCTTCCACACTTCAGCAGATGGTTTCAAAACCTTCTGTGAATAGAATACTTAAATTGACTAAGTGGCCAACCAGTCATAGGTAACTGGCAGAGCCAGAAATAGAAGGTAATGAGGCTCTGCCCAGGATGGGACTGTGGCAGAAACTCTAGAGGCCTTGACAACTCTCTTGTGAAGAAGCTGGAGTGAATCTCAGTGCTGAGAGAGAGAGAGCTGTCTCCTGGTTATAGGGTAGTAAGATCAGGCCCCAAGGAATGGGGAGCATCTTGATGGTAGTTTTGGCTCTGGCTCTATCAATAAAAATCGATATCTTAAAAAACATTAGGTGATCTCACTGGGAGAGAAGGTAGTGAGAGAAATGGACCCATCAGACCTAGTGGTAGGGAGAGTGGCATGGCCATGGTTAAGTCTGGCCTACCCAAGGTGTGCCCTTAGTACTGTTAGCAGCAGCAAATGGTCAGGGAAGACCTGGGATGTTAGGCAATGTAGTTTGAATCTTAAGCTATAGACAGTAGAGGAAAAAGAACTTGCCGATATTTTTCTGATTAGGTGAGAGAATCAATGAGTAGACAAGCATTTATTAAGTGCTTATTTTGTGCCAGGTCCTATGTTAGGCACTAAAGATCGTTTTTAAAGAGTAAACCCCTGGTCCCCTCACTCAAGGAGCTCGATTTCTAATGGGATAAGGCAATATGTAGAGTCCGATATATATGGCATAAGAAGAAGGTAACCTCAGAGGGAAGAGAATGAGGACAGATCTGCTGCCCTGGAAACTCAGCCCAGTGGCATGACATCACTAGAATCTGCTCAGATGGCTTTTGAAGGCCACCTCAGCCTAAGAGAGCTGTTTAAGGATCACATTCACTCAAATATCTGAGTTTATCCCAAAGAAATGTGACTTGGGGCAGTGTCCTATGATTATCTAAATGTAAACATCCGACCTCAAGGTTTGTCTGAATCTTCAAGTCTGTGGTATTTCATTGACCTTGTGCTTTGTAGAAACCAGAAAAATGTGAGCACATATTGTCTTTTTTTAAAGTGAGCCCTGTTTCCAGTTCATTCTACTCCCTCTCAATGAAGTGGATCAAGACTGAATAATGGAAGTCATTTTGTTCAATCTATTTTATGCAGCCTTGTGCAAAGAATGGACTTAAAAGCCAGTGGAAGACAGTGCTGAGCTATTCGCAACCTCTTTGACAAGCAATGAGCCAACAGAAATCTGTAAGGGCAGACATTCATTTATATTCATCACACAAAGGACAAGAGAGGTAGCGTGGATAGTGGATACCGGAGCCAGCTGTCAGAGTCACAAAGACCAGAGTTCAAGTCTTGCCTCTACCCCATGCTAGCCATTTCATCATGACTAACTCGTTTAACCTCTCATGCCCTAGGAAACTCTTTATTTTTCTAAGCCACAGAGTAGTTGCCCAGCTATGTCAACAAAGGAAGTTTTCACACTGGGAGTTCCACATACCACTTCAAACAGGAAGGCAAAAAAATGACTATATGAGTAGTTTATAGTTATACATATATAAATAAAAATATGTGATATATATATAAAATAAAAATATATGATATTTTTACTGTTTACAATTTTTTTCCCAACTCTGTGCAATACGCCTTATAGTTATTTTTCCTCCATTTTGTTATTGCTGTTCAGTCATTTCAATCCTGTCTGACTCTTTATGACACCATTTAAGGTGTTCTTGGCAAAGATACCAGAGTGGTTTGCCATTTCTTTCTTCAGTTCATTTTACAGATGAGGAAACTGAGGCAAACAAAGTTAAATGACTTGCCCACGGTCATACAGCTACCAAGTATCTGAGGCTGGATTTGAACTCAGTTCTCTCTGCACCATCTAGGAAACTGAAGTGCTTGTTCAAGGTGCAACAGCTAGTAAACGGAAGAGATGGGACTGTAAACCAGATTTTCTGGATCAAGAATATTCAGTGTACTTTTAACAACCATCTGTTAAGCCTCTACTGGTTTTAAATTTTTTTTTTCAGTTATCAAGTTTTCCTTTTTTCTCTCCCACTTCTTACTTGGTAAAAGAAAAAGAAAACCTTTGTAATAAATATGCATAGTCAAGCAAAACAAATTCTCATATTGCCCAGGTCCAAAAATGTATGTCTCATTCAGTATATTTGATTTATCACCTCTCTGTCAGGAAATAGGCAGCATGCTTCATCATGGATTCCCTGGAATTATGAGCATTACATGGTCAGAATTTTGAAGTCTTTCAAAATTGTTTCCTTCTAGAATGATGTTGTTATGTTATAAATTGTTCTCCTGGTTCTACTCACTTTACCTTGCATTCATAAAAGGTCCATAAAATTCTTCCATGTTTCTCTGAAACTATTTCTTTCACTACTGCTTATAGCACAATACTATTTCATTACATTCATGTACCATAGTTTGTCCATCCATTCTCCAACTGATGGGCGGCTCCTTAGTTTCAAATTCTATACCACCACAAAAAGAGCTGTTAACCATCTACTATTGATATATATTATGGTAGGTGATGGGAGACAAGAGGCAGAATAGTACAGTGAAGAGAACACAATGGCAGTGGAGTCAGAGGAACTGGGTTTAAATCCCGCCTTTGTGACCTTATACAAATTACTTACCCTTTTATGCCTCAGTTTCCTCACCTGTGAGCTGAGAAGATTGGGATAACGTCTTCTGAGTTCCCTTCTGGTTCTAAATCTATGATAAGATAATTAAAACAAGGCCGTTGCCTTTATGGAGCTTGCCATCTTTTAATGTGTCAGGCATTGAGGAACAATTTTGGTTCTAATAGAAATAGCACTGGATAGTAAGGTAAGGGGCCTGGGTTCTAACCCCACTTCCATAAGGGATTTTAGTTATATGATCTTGGACATGTCCCTTCTGTCTATGGGACTCAGTTTCCTTATCTATAAAATAATGGGTCTTGACCAGATGATATCTTCCAGATCTCAGGTTATCTTAATTGAGGATATTAAAAACTCAGGACATCTTAGGATGTTGAAGACATGAGAGAAAATCTAAGACAAAGCAATGTTTTCCCAGAAGGGGTGTAATACAACAAACTGAAGACAAAAAGAGAGGAATTTCTGGGATCCCTCTAGACCTTACCCATCAGTCACACCTTCCCAGGATTCAGGGACAAAAGCAAGAAAGTGAAAATTGTGGGGAATATTCTTGGAATAGCAAGAAATTCATTTTGGCCGAAAGGTAAGTTGAAACCTTAGAACAAAAAACATCGACTGCTGGAGAGTTCCAATTGCTGAGACTTTCCCTCAAATCTCCCTCCCTCTACTTTCCTTCCACTGGACCTAGTTTTGTTATTTGATACCTAGTCGAACATCTAAACTCTCTTCCCCTTGTTAACCCTTCAAATACGATTTATCGTGTTGCCCTTACTTTGGCATTAAAAATTGTTCGTATCACCCCATCTTCTTTTCTCTAGGCTAAACAGCTCTAATTTCTTTAACTGATTTTCATATCATATAATTTTAAGTTCCCTCGCCACCCTCGTCACCTTCTTTGGGACGTACCCCAATTTGTGCAAGTGTCTTCCAAAATGTGGGGCAAGAAACTGAATAAAATATTCCAGATCAAGTCTGACAAGGGTATAGTATAATTGAACTATCCCTTGTCTCCTCTTACTCCAGACACTGTATTTATTTATTTTCATTCTGAATTTAAATATCAAAGAGAGAACATTTACATATGTACATCAGAAAACAAAGAGAATGATAAAGGCGGCATCCAGGAACCTAGAAGGCCACATGTGGCCTCCAGGCCACAGGTTCCCCACCCCTGGTTTGGGTGGTGGGTTTTGTTGTTGTTGTTTTGTTTTGTTAGTAACACAGGATATAATTCACTTGGGCCATATGAATTGACAACATTTAAGTCAGGTAGGTACTTTTTCATTTACCCAAGGGGTTTAGGCCTTTCTTGCTAAACTGTTGTAGGTAGATTCGTTGAAGTTGAGGTACAATCCAGAGTCAATGATACTATAACTAAACTATCAAGCAAAGAGAATTAGGAGTTGGGGTCAGGTTACTGGCAGCTGGGGTCAGAATAGACTTCCAGAAACTTAGAGAGAGGTCAGGTTCCAGGGGGAAGTAGATACAGTAAATGGGAAGTAAGTTCAAGAAGAAAGGAGATTGGGGTCAGGAGAGAAAGGAGAAATGATACTGTTCCTGCTGGAACGGGGGTGGGGGTGGGGGAGCCCAGAAAGGCAAATCATCAACAGACAAAAACATACTTTAGAGTTTCAAGTTCCTGGCTATAACTGACCTAGGTTCTTTTCTGCTTAGCCTCAGCTTAAAAGTTGAAATCCATTATATCCACCCCCACATACATCTCCACAGAGTTCCGAGAAATCCTATCAGAATTGGACTGTAGAATAAGGCTCCTGGACTATATTTTGTTGTGCTTCTAGAAAGCATAACATTACTGCAAAAGGTTATGGATAGGTTAGACACTCCTACCCAGAAGAACTATGAGAATTTTGTTTCTCATGGGAAACTTTGATCTTGTTCAATTGCTGTAATCATATCCTCATAATGCGTTACTTCCGAGCCTCATTTGTCTTCCAACTCTGTACTACCTCCATTTTTCTCTTCTATTCCCAACCCAGTTCAAAAGACCATAAAATGTTTACACTTTACCTGGTTCAATGGATAGTTTGTATGTAGCACCTATTAATCTATCTATAGTCTTTCTCTTCTCTTGAAGTGACAAGTAGCAAAGAATGCCTTGGCTAAGCAAGAAAATGAAAAGTAACAAGTCTATTCTTCAATATGACCGACTCTATATGACTTGTGTGCTCTAGCTCTCAGCAGCACCCTGGCCTAACTATGTTTCAAATAGGCTAGATATGGATTCAACAAGAGAAAACTGTCCAATATTGTTTAATTTGTTCTTTTTTTAACCTACATATCCACTCCTCACTATGTTGGTTGCCTAGGAGGAAGGTAAGAAGGATTTTCTGGAATGCTTTACCTTGATTCCTTGGGGATAAGAAGCTATCAAAAGATCTTATATTAAATATTTTCCACTTGGAAGATTTCTATATTGCTTGCTTGCTTATATAGCATTCTATTGCATTAGAAAAAGTTACATTAGTCCTTCACTCTTAGATTTGAAAGAAAAAAAACCTATCTGCGTGAGTGGACCAATTATTTCATGATGGGGAAACTTCTTTGAGGTATGTTAGAAAAAAACATAGCTCACCTTAGTACACAACTGGACATTTTTAAGAATAAGAGTTGAAAGGTACAGATTAAAGTTTGTTTTATGTGCAGAATGACAGTTTTAAAGTGTTTCCTGTAAAATTTTACTAAATGGTCCTTATACATCAAAACCATGTTAGTTGAGTTGGTGTTAAAAAGGTCTTTGCTACAGTATCACGTAATCACAGAAGCTCTGAGTTGAAAGCACCCTCCTAGGTCATCTAGTCCACCTTATTCTTAAATGAGAATCCACTCTTCAACATACCTAATAAACCTTCACTCAACCTTTGATTGAAGGCTTCTAATGAGAAGGAATTCTTCTTACCTCTCAAGTCAGCCCTTCTCTGCATATTATCAGGCTTACCAAAGTTTTTCCTAAAATCAGACACACAGAACTGAAGCGCCATTCTTAAGATGTGGTGTGACAGTGCAGAGTACAGGATTATCACTTCCCAAATTCTGAATACTAGACTTCTCTTAATGAATTTAAGATCACATTGGCTTCCTTAGCAGTCATGTCCCATTATAAATTCATATTGAGTTTGCAGTCTGCAAAACCTGTAGAATTTCTTTAGATAAACTACTGTTTATCTATCCTTCTGTCTCTTGTACTTGCAAAGGTGATATTTTGAACTCAAATGCAAGACTTACATTTCTTCTAATTCAATTACATCTTATTAGCTTCATCTCAATGTTCTAATCTGAGAATTAGTTCTTTCAGAAAAACAAAACAAAACAAAATGCTTCCCTGAATAAAGATAGTACATATCATTCTATATTTCTTTCCTTCAAATGGATGACACTGGCCACAAAGTTGAACAAATAGAACAGAGGGATAGCTCAGCCTCCCCAACCCTAGTTAAAAAAAAAATGAGTCATTATTTGCATTGTGCCAATGGTGATGAGTAAAAGATAGTCCAGATGCTATAAGGAAAATTGCAAAATATGGTAGAAATGGGTCATCCAGTTTACAAGATGTGTGTTTGAACAAGCATTAACAGACAGCAACAAAGAGCATCAAACTTTAATATTCCTATTCACAGCAATAAACTGAACATTATAATTATCACAAGCAACAACTTTTCATATTGATATGGTTCTCCACAATTTACAAAGAGCTTCCATATACATGATCTCTTTTTATACTATCAGGGATGTACGAGATGCTCAAGGAGAATCAGTATCTCTGGTACAAAGGCTTGCCAACCCCTTTTCAGCACTGCTTATCCACCTTTGGTGTCCACCTTTCACCCAACTCTCACCTGTGGCTCCAAGAAGCTGTAGCATGCTTAGCAGCCACACCCCAGTAAACCATCTTGGTAGAAGGGTTAAACCATGTTGAGGGTAACTGACGGACCTCAGACTTCTTGATGAGTTAAGGGGGTGTCTACTTCAAGATTGTGAAGACTTCTCTTGGCAGAATGGACAATTTATTCCTAGCTATGAAGGCAGCAGAAGCAGGCATTGTAGAAAGCTTAGAGCTTGGCCAGATACTAAAGATGCCAGGGTGATATACTGCATCCTGGGCAATGCCAGGTCATCCTTTGGCAAGACTTTTGTCTTGCCACTGGACTTTCATGATTCTGGAAGAGAGAGTGAAGCTGATGATTTTGTGCAATTCTGCCTCACTTAAATCCAACCCAGATTCAAGTCAAGACATCGTTCTGTGAGGTCATTGGTCCTCTTTGAAACAAAGGGTGAACAATAAAGACAGTCGTACTAACATTGTGAGATTGGTGTCCTACCTGTTTTATAGTTGAGTAAATTAAGTGTTAAAGTGATTTATATGAAACCACATGGCTCATCATTGGCACAGAGATGACTCAAACCCGGTTCTTTGGTATCCAAGTCCATTGCTCTCTTCACTACATTTATAATGTTGCCACAGCTAAGTGGTTAGAGCCTACAATGTGTGCAATCAGAAAAGAAGCAGCTATTACCAATAGAAAATGAAAAGTAAGAGAATAAAGTAAAACCTGTTCATAACAGAGTAGTGTGGCCAGGAGTCTGGTTACTTGAATTACTTTCCCTGTATGTCTGTTTGTTTTGCCCTTTGTTGTATGTTTCTCATATTTTGTATATGTAATTTAATTTTATTGTTGTTCATTCATTTCAGTTGTATCTGTCTCTTCGTGACCCCATTTGGGTTTTTCTTGTTGGAGATACTGGAGTGGTTTGCTATTTCCTTCTCCAGCTCATTTTATAGATAAAGAAACTGAGGCAAACAGGGTTAAGTGATTTGCCTAGGTTTACAAATCTAGTATGTTAAATTAAATTTAATAATAATCATAGAATCTATATGTGCTTCACATTTTTCAAGGCTTGGTATATTTTATTTCATTTGATTCTCACAACAGCCCTTGGTAGTAGGTGCTATTATTATCCCTATTTTATGAATGGGAAAACTGAGGCAAACAGAGGCTAAGGGACTTGCCCAGGGTCATTCAGCTAGTAAGTATCTGAGGTAGGATCTGAACTCAGGTCTGCCTGATTCCAGATTCAACATCTTATCCACCGGGTCACCTAGCTGACCAAATATCTGTGACATATTATCTCACTGGGATATAAACTCTCATAAATCTTGAACACAGAGGACTGGAGGAAAATGACCCTGTAACACAAAGACAGAGATACCAATGTCCTTGAGGACACATTCTGAGTCCTTTCCTTTCATTGTAGACACACCTGTTTCTGAAGTCTCAGAATCTTTACTCAGAGGTTGTAGAACTCTGACTGGGAGCAGTGAGGAATTCTAATTCTATTCTTCTTGCAGTGTTTGCTTTCAGCTTTGATCAGGAGCTTCTCAGGTTAACCTTTGTTTTCATTTTCTTCATTTTACTGATAGCTAAAAGGTCGCTTTCAGCCTTGCCAAGAACTATGACACACAGTTTGGAATGTTGGGTAAATTTCACAAAATATCCCAGAGCAAATAGTAGGAAACATATACTCTTATAAAATTCTTAAGGAGAATCCAGTTGGATGAAGACATACCCTGAGCCATAGAACCTAGGTAAGGGGGTAGGGAGAGAAGTATGTCATATGGTAGTTTTCTATTTTTTTGAATTAATGGAGACTTTCAGGAGCCAAGATGGCCCCACCTCAGCAAACCAGCAGTAGATCCTAAGCCCCAGTGTGGTGAAGTAGGCAAACGCCAACACCAGAACCACCCCCTCCCCCCATGCCTTAGCATAGCCAGGAGAACTGGCAGACTCCAGCTCTGAGAACCATCAGCATAGCCCCAAGCAAAGAGGCAACCTCCAGTGGCCCAGCTCCATGTGCTTTAGTGTAGCCCCAGGCAAACAGGTAAATGCCAACTGTATGAGTGCCTAAATAAATAGGCAGCTGCTATTGTTGACTAGGGGCCGTGTGCTTTAGCACAGCCCTATACAAACAGACAGCCACCCATAGCCAGACTGCTACTGCTTCACTGTAGCCCCAGAGAAATGCAGAAACACCCCACCAGCCTAAACACCAGACACCACCACCAGGACCCAAGCTCAGATCCCTACATCCTCCAGCAGCAATACCACCCCCACCTCACTCCCTCAGTGTAACACCAGACATGAGGGTCCTGAATGAGCCTCAGAGCAACATTAGTGCAGCACCAGGTAAACAAACAGCCAGTGCCTGGAGCCCCTGGCACAAGGAGCCTGAGACAGTGCCCCTTCCATCTGTAAGGTCAATAGGGAACAAGATCCTCCCTGCTCATCAATAGGCCTCATGTGGAGCCCATTAAGGGAAGCTTGCTTGCTTGTAGGAAGGCTTACACACTTTTTGTTAATTTCTAATTAGGCACTGAGTCAGGAAGGTTCTGGCCCTGAGCCTGTTAGCTAAATTGGTATATATTGAGAGCTGAGTTTTTTGCTTTGGGGGCTCACTTATGAGAAAGATGTTGTGATTCCCTGGTCAAGACTCTGAATGACTGTATGTTCAGAGCTCCCCAACTTCTCAGAGGGAAAGGCTCTCTTGATTCAGTGGTGGATGTAAAGCTTTGAATCAGGCAGCAGAGCTCTGTCTGTTGGTCTTTATTTCTCTTCTCAGTATTTTTTTTCTGTTTAATTAAAGAAGATCATTGACCCCTTTTAAGTTGCCTTCCTAGTAAAGCAGATAAAAGAAACTGCACTTGCAGCCAACCTGGATGTGCCAGTGTGGTGGTTATTACACCAACCTAGAAGAAGAGCTCAAATTAAAAAAAAAAAAGGCCAAAAAATATGAGCAACAAATAACAAAAAAAAAAAAAATCTGACCATAGAAAATTATTATGGTGACAGGAAAGATCAAGATACAAACTCAGAAGAGGACAACAATGTCAAAACACCTAAGGGCAAAACTGCAAAGGAAAATGGGGAGTGGTCTCAAGCCCAAAAAGAACTCATGAAAGAGCTCAAAAAGGAGCTTAAAAATCATATCAGAGAGTTAGAAGAAAAACCGTTTTCCCACAAATAAAGCCAGATCTGAACAGCTGGAAAAATATCAATTGCTCACGGGTAGGCTGAGTCAATTTAAAAAAAAAATTCTTAAACTAATCTACTTATTCAGTGCCATACCAACCAAACTACGAAAAAATTAGTTGATCAAGCTATAAAAAATAACAAAATTCACCTGGAAGAACAAAAGGTCAAGAATATCAAGGGAATTAATGGAAAAAAAATGCAAAGGTTGATGGCCTAGCAATACCAGATCTCAAACTATATCATAAAGCAGCAAACATCAAAACTATCTGGTATTAGCTAAGAAATAGAGTGATGGATCAGTGGAATAGATTATGTACACAAGACACAGTAATCAAGGACCATAGCAACCTATTGTTTGATAAACTCAAAGACCCTAGCTTTTAGGATAAGAACTCACTATTTGACAAAAACTGCTGGGAAAACTGGAAAACAATAGGACACAAATTAGGTACAGACCAACATCTCACATCATATACCAAGATAAGGTCAAAATGGGTGAATGATTTGGACATAAAGAGTGACACCATAAGCAAATTAGAAGAGCAAGGAATAGTCTACCATTAGATCTGTGGGGAGGGGAAGAATTCATGACCAAACAAGAGACAGAGAGCACTAGGAAATGTAAAATAGATAATTTTGGCTATATTAAAATAAAAAGCTTTTATACAAACAAAACCAATGCAACCAAGATTAAAAGGAAAGCAGAAAGCTGGGAAATAATATTTATAGCAAGTGTCTCTGATAAAGGCCTCATTTCTCAAATACATAGGAAAGTGGGTTAAATTTATAAGAATACAAGGCATTCTCCAATTGATAAAAGGTCAAAAGATATAAACAGCCATCACCAGTCACCCTGATTTTTGTTTTGCCGTTGGATTTTGATGACTCAGGAAAAAATAGTGAGACTTCTCACAACTGTACCTCACTTAAATCCAATTCAAATGAACCGGATTTAAGTGACATTATTGGTCCTTTTTGAAAACGAAGGACAAACAACAACTCTATTTCTGGTTCTTTGGGTAGCTTCCCATTTTAACTAATGATTCATGCACTAAAATGATTTGTTTTCCACTGCTTAAAGAATTTAAGTCCTATCAGTGATCTCTAAATTTCAGCATCCTAGGAGAAAACCTCAGTTTGCCTAGCCTGATAAAAGTACTTCATTCAGTACCACTAGGGCCTGGTTAGTACAAATAATAAATGCCATGAGGTGGTCACATGTGTTAGACTTCACACTATTCAAAGTTACAACTATGTGAAATATGGTCATTGGTTCTGGCTCAATGGAAATTTACAGAGAGAATTTGAATAAGGTGACCATTTCATAGGATTCATTATTCTAACCTAAACAGGACCTAGCTGTATTTCTAAAAGTAATACAGTAAAATATCTAGTGTAAAATTAATTGGGAAATTAGTCAGTTAATTTGGATAGTTATAGCTCCAAAATGTAGTTTTCTCAATTAAAGTATATGTAATAAAAGAGGAGGGAGCTTTAAAAAAATCCCTTTATGCTCTTGTTTATTAAAGCAGAATGGACATATGATGAAACTTTTTAAATTCCTAATGTGGTTACAAGTTTACTGACAAGACCAACATACTGTCTGCATATCTTCTTTTTATAGGAAGACCTTAGCCTGCACTCTGAAGACAAAAAAAAAAGAAATTAATCAATATTGTTTTCTTTGACGATACGAAGCAAATATAACATTTCCTAAAATCTACATTCATAAAGGGACTGTGGAATAAAGTCTGCATGAATAAAATGTAACAAAAGGGCAGAGAAGTTGATTTCTCAAGGAAGCAAGAAAATAACATGTACTACCTATTCACTGATACCTTAGATCAAAGAAAGTTCATAGTGGGTGGAAAAAAGTTAATTCACTTGGTCTTTTAGTGAAGAAAAAAAACATAGATACAGAAGCGAAATCTACTGTTACTGAACCCTCGAATTCTTTGAGAAAGAAAATAAGCAACACCCCAAGAGAAGTGAAATAATTTCCAACAGGGGGAAAATAAACTCAGCATGAGACACTGAAAGGAATTGTCTGACAGATCCAGAGAGAGATTTTGAATGTTAGTCAATATATGGTATAGTCACTACATGTTGTTTCTTCTCCAGAAGATGGAGCATGAGGCTAAACTATGACTGCAGGACAAGAGAAAGGTAAAGCCAAATGTTTGAAAGATAGTATTCCTTTAACTAACTGCATGAAAAAGCCCATATTGCATTTGAGGGGTGCAGGGAGGTAATAAATAATTTAAATCATTTGGGAGATTACTATTTGGCTTAACGTTATTCTAATTTTGAAACATCTATTACTTTGCAGTTTCCATCCAGGAAGAAAACAATATTATTTTGGGGGAATGATAGAAGTGATAACATATCATCTTGTTTCCACCTAGCACTTGTCTTCTAAGAATCATAAAGTCCCAGATTTACAATTCTAGGCAATAAGCAATTTACTAGTTGTACACTTTAGGGAGGTGAAACTTGAATCTCTGATTCTCACACTTCCTTTCAGCCTTCCTTCTTGCCCCTGAATTCTTCTCACCCTACCATGCTCAGTGTCCAAGGGATGTCCTTTGGCTGGTTTATGGGAAAACAAAGATGAGAATTACACAGGATGAGAAAATATGAATATGATGTGATTTTTTTAGTATTCATTTTTATAAAAAATATGCTTCAATCTGCACTCAGAGTTCATCGGTTCTCTGTATGTGATTTTTATTGAGAGCAGGAATTCTCATGCTGATTAAATGATAGCTCTTTTTGTTTGATTGAATAATTGGGTGATATGGTCATTGTTGTTTGTTCTTCATTCTCAAAGAGGACCATGGCATCAGGGGTGATGCCATAACTTGCAGATGAATTGGATTTAAGTGAGGGATGGCTGTGTAAAGTCACTAGCCTTCCTTTGCCTCTGGAGCCATCTGAATCCAGGATGACTGGAGATGGCCCTGGATGCAGTGGGACACCTTGGCTTTTTTAAGCTAAGGTTTTTAATAGGTCTGTTTGACTGAGGCAACACCCATTCAGTGATTAAGGCTAGGTAAGAAATAAGGGAGAGAATGGGAGAGAATGGCCTCCTTTACCTAGTTGGTGGGCAAGACCAACAGGGTTTCTGGCCAAAACAGAAACAATTGCTGTTTACATTCATTCTGAGCCATCAGAGTGTGACTTGGGCTGGAACCTATTGTTATGCACCAAAGCAGGCAAACAATGACCAAGTGAGGTTTGGACTGGGATCTGTTGTTATCTACCAAGGCATGGCAAACAATGACCAAGTGGGGCTTGGGCTGGGATCTATTGTTATCTACCAAAGCATGGTAAACAATGACCAAGTGAGGTTTGGGCTGGGACCTATTGTTATCTAACAAGGCATGGCAAACAACCTGGCTATTCTTGAATTTATCTCTTATCTATCTTACCTCTGTCTAGATGGCCCATATTTTTTTTCTTTTTAATAGTTTTTTTATTTTTTTCCAATTACATGTAAAGACAAGTTTTAACATTTGTTTTCTATAAAATTTTTCATTCCAAATTTTCTTTTTCCCTGCCTTCCCTCCTTCCTTCTCTCCCTCCCTCCCTAAGACAGTAAGCAATTTGATATAGGTTATGTATATGCAATCACTTAAAACCTATTTCCATACTGATATTTAACAGAAACAATTGCAGAAATTCTGAGCGTCTTATCCTCCTAGATTTATTTTTTTAACTAGATAAAGAGGCCATTCTCTGCCTCATTTCTAACCTAGCCTTAATCACTGAATGGGTGTTGCCTCAGTCAAACAGACCTATTAAAAACCTTAGCTTAAAAAAGCCAAAGTCTCCCACTGCATCCAGGGCCATCTCCAGTCTTCCTGATGTATATCTTGCCACTGGACCCAGATGGCTCTGGAGGAGAAAGTGAGGCTAATGACTTTGCACAGCCCTACCTCACTTAAATCCAATTCACTTGCACATCATGGCATCACCTCCTTGATGTCATGGTGCTCTTCAAGAATGAAGGACAAACAACAGCATGTTTTGAAAGAAGAAATCGTTTGGGAAAAAATTACAATCTGTCAAAAGAAAAAAACCACCAAAAAAAAAGTGAAAAGAGTATATTTCGATCTGCATTCAGACTCCAACAGTTCTTTTTCTGGATGTAGATAGTATTTCCATTATGAGCTTTTTGTAATTGTCTCAGATTATTGCATTGCTGAGAATGGCTAAGTCAGTCATAGTTGATCATCACACAATGTTGCTGTTAGTGTGTACAATGTTCTCCTGGTTCTGCTCACTTCTTTTTGTATCAGTTCATGTAAGTCTTTCCAGGTTTTTCTGAAATCCACCTGCTTGGCATTTCTTATAGCACAATAGTATTCCATTGCATTTATATGCCTGTAATGTTAATGGAATATGAAGATGTGTTGGCAACCAAAAATGGGCTCCTTAGCACTTAGTCAACAAGTGCCCTTGACTAGTTTGGCTTTTTCCCCTGAACTGAATGCTGTTTGTATGTTGGACTGGAGTAAGCTTGTCGGCCCCTTCAGCTTGCTTCCCTTGCTTAAGCTGATGGAAAGAACCTGTGCTTTCCCAGTCAACCCCTTCACCTTGCTTAAGCTGATGGAAAGAACCTGTGCTTTCCTGGTCAACCCCTTCACCTTGCTTAAGCAGATTGAAAGAACCTGTGCTTTCCCCCGGCGTACCTTACACCCCCGCAGAAGCCGGATGGTTAAAAGCAGCTCCCGTTGGAGCCAGAGGCTGCTATAGCCACAGCTGAAGCAGGAGCTGCCAGTGGCAGAGCTGACCTACGGGAGGAAGCTGAACAAGGACTTCAGGCCAGTGGGTAATCTTTTTACCATAGAGGGGGAAGCATGATTTTGCTTTATGCAATCATGCTTCTCTGTAGCCTCCTGGTTACTCTTTCAAGGTGTACTTATTGGGCCTGGAAGCTTTCGATCAATATATCAAAATGGGGTTGCTGGTTCATGGGTTGGTTACTGTGGAGCCTAAATATATGTTTTGGTTCTTCTGCCTTCTACTTTGAGAGTTTCTTATATCCGGCAGTTCCAAACCTTTCAGACATGTATATGATCCTCTTTGAGATTATAAACTCTGCCCTCCTAATGTATTTGGCAACGAGGACGGGATCGCTAGGTATGAGATCTCTATTTAGAAGCAGAACAATTTCAGAGGAAGAGATGAATATCCCAGGATGGGAGGATCCATTTTATTCCTCCCTAGCAAAAGAACTGGCTAAAAAAGCTGGACCCTGTGAAAACTGGGAACCAAGGCTACGGAGAGGAGATCCTAGGGATTTGGAAAAGTGTTTACAAGAAGTTGGGATTCAGTCAGGGGCATCACTATCTAGGCAAAGCTGGATAGTGCTATCAGCCTACCGGCTAGTATACGAAAGATTGAGATTAAGTGAAAGACATGGGGGCACTCCTACCCCACAGCAAGAAGAGGAATCTCAGATAGCAGGAGACCAAACTGACTCAAATGAGAACTTTTCTATTAATGTGGCTAGGAGCAACAGGAGACCAAATAAGCCAAGAGTGCATTCCAACCCAGCCCAGAAAGAGCCTGACTGCCTGCTTCGTCCTAGCCATGGTGGCAGAGGAAGTGAGTGGGGGGAAAATGAGACAGCGTTAGGGGCTGAGGCACAAAACACTACTGGGGTTCAGGATGTCCCTCACACAGAGAATAGGAGATGGTTAAATGATCAGACAAGGGCTCGACCCATACAAAGGAGGAAGACAGAAACCCGACGTGAAGATTCAGTTACAAGGGAAATTCAGGAAGATTTCTCGCCGCAAGAGGTCACAGATATTTTGAGTAGATTCAGCCAAAGAATAGGAGAACCATTAATATCTTGGATGGTAAGACTCAGTGATCAAGGGGCCAGTGGAATATCAGTAGATAGGACAGACTGTATGAGATTCATAGGTATCAGCCATGATCCTCTAGTTCAACAAGCTTTTAGGGAACATCATCAGCAAGGAGATGGTGATAGCAGGACTACTCTGTTGGCATTAGCCGCTGTGGGATGCAATAAGAAATATGCCACTGATTCTATGTGGCCCACTGAGCACAGACCCTGGTATTCACTTAGAGATTGTATCATGAGACTAAAGGAGGAGGTAATGAAGACTGCCATTATGATAGGAACTGCAGACAAATATTACAATGATCCAATGGGACTGCCTCATAGGAATTTAATAATTAGGACAGCTCCCCCTGCTTATAAACAACTAATTTTGAATTTATTACTTGGGGAAGTAGGGAGCCGTCTTACAACAGTGATAAATAAGATTTTACAGTTACATGACTTAGGTGACTGGGGAAGGGATAGATCTCCTCGAGAGAGAAGGGTGAATAACCAGCCAACTTGGCGCCAAAGGAGAGTAATAAGGAAAGAAATGTTTACTGCTCTATTGAGAGCAGGGGTAGGTTTTGAAATGATAGATGGCATTCCAACCAATGAATTATACAGAATGTACAGAGATAAAGGACTTGATAACAGGAGAAATAGGGAAATAAGAACTGCTCCTGCAAGCCCACAAGCCACTCAGAGTGAAGGTGACCTTGTGTGATTAACGGATGAAAACTTGTACATCTGGGGAAAGGCTGGGAGGACAATCCTAGTCTCTACCTAGGACGGGATCCTCTTAGTTTAGTTTTCTCATTGTGTTTCCTTGTACATCTGGGGAAAGGCTGAGAGGACAATCTTAGTCTCTATCTAGGGTGGGATCCTCTTGGCTTCCTCATTATGTTCCTTTTGAAAAGAAACATTTCCCACCTGAGTTTGGCTCTGATGTTGGATCTTTGCATAACTGAAATCTCAACCAAACTTGAGATGATTTTATTTGAAGGATAATACCCCATACTTGCCTACTCTTTTTGTTCTTTGTTTTGGCTAACCTTGTTGCTAGTTCTGTTTCCTTTAGGCTTAAGCACCCTGCACTTTCTGGTGACTGCCTAAGCACATAGCATTCTTGGAATTCCTGCCAGCTCATTAAAGAACTGACCTCTGGAATGGGACTTTTTGGGGCAGGGCCATTTCTACATTCAATTTCAGCAAGAAGAAGCTATGGAAAATGAGACCTTCACCCCTTACCCCAAGATTTTGAGCCCCAATTGTTCAAGGGGGGTGGGAATGATGATAGTGTTCTGTTTACTTATTTTGTGTTATCCTTGCTGTGTTGTTTTATTGTTATGATATTATTGATCCTATGTAATGGATACAAGGATCTAGGGGTGGACATTTGAATTATTAATAATTATTTTTGGGATGATTGATTGAAGAGGTTATCTTGCTGGGACCTAGGGGTGGATCACATTTGAATCATAAACCAATATTTAGGAATGTCACCAAATGATATGTTTTGCTTTATTATGAATGATATGTTTTAGTTTCCTTTGTAATTGGATCACAATGTATGTTCTAGGATACATGGCTGATTAGATTATGTATCCTATAACAAGGGGTGGAGTGTGTTGGCAACCAAAAATGGGCTCCTTAGCACTTAGTCAACAAGTGCCCTTGACTAGTTTGGCTTTTTCCCCTGAACTGAATGCTGTTTGTATGTTGGACTGGAGTAAGCTTGTCGGCCCCTTCAGCTTGCTTCCCTTGCTTAAGCTGATGGAAAGAACCTGTGCTTTCCCAGTCAACCCCTTCACCTTGCTTAAGCTGATGGAAAGAACCTGTGCTTTCCTGGTCAACCCCTTCACCTTGCTTAAGCAGATTGAAAGAACCTGTGCTTTCCCCCGGCGTACCTTACACCCCCGCAGAAGCCGGATGGTTAAAAGCAGCTCCCGTTGGAGCCAGAGGCTGCTATAGCCACAGCTGAAGCAGGAGCTGCCAGTGGCAGAGCTGACCTACGG
Source organism: Trichosurus vulpecula (assembly GCF_011100635.1). Classification (NCBI taxonomy): domain Eukaryota; kingdom Metazoa; phylum Chordata; class Mammalia; order Diprotodontia; family Phalangeridae; genus Trichosurus; species Trichosurus vulpecula. The sequence goes on along the minus strand of NC_050581.1, from coordinate 49,128,229 downwards.
GAGGAAGCTGAACAAGGACTTCAGGCCAGTGGGTAATCTTTTTACCATAGAGGGGGAAGCATGATTTTGCTTTATGCAATCATGCTTCTCTGTAGCCTCCTGGTTACTCTTTCAAGGCGTACTTATTGGGCCTGGAAGCTTTCGATCAATATATCAAAATGGGGTTGCTGGTTCATGGGTTGGTTACTGTGGAGCCTAAATATATGTTTTGATTCTTCTGCCTTCTACTTTGAGAGTTTCTTATATCCGGCAGTTCCAAACCTTTCAGACATGTATATGATCCTCTTTGAGATTATAAACTCTGCCCTCCTAATGCAGAAGATCTTCCCTGTCCATTAATAGGCCACATGTGTTCAATCACAGCTATGGTATATCCTGAGTCACACAGAGCCCATTGGGGGAGGAACTTGCCTAAGGAGGAGCTTGCTTAGAGAGAGGCTTGCTTACTGGGAAGCTTGCTTGTAGGAAGGCTTTCACACCTTTTGGTAGTAACCTATTTAGGCACTGAGTCTCGAGGGTTGTGATACCTTCTGGCTCTGAGCCTATTAGCCAAAAGTGTATATATATTCTGAGGTGAGATTTTGCTTTGGGGGCTTGCTCATGAGAAGTCCCTGGATGGGACTCTGAGTAGCCATTTGTTAAGAGCCCCCGACTACTCAGATGTAGTGGTGTTCCCTTGATCTAGTGGTGTATGTAGGTGTTTGTATTACTTTGTTCAGACAGTTGGAGCCCTGTCTGTTGATCTCTGTGCTATTTTCTCTGCTTTTATTTTCTCCAAGTATAGGGTGCTAACCCTTCCCCTGACCTAGTGAATGTAATTAAAAGAAGATTGTTGACCCTTTAAAAGTTGACTTTCTTTTTAGAAAAGCAGATCAAAGAACCTGTGCTAGCAAGCCAACCTGGGTGTGCCAGAGTGCTTGCTGTTACAATGCCACAGCTTGTTTAGTGACTCCCTAGTTGATGGGCATCCCCTCAAATTCTTTGCCACCAACAAAAAGAGTTGCTACAAATATGTTGGTATGTGTAGGTCCTTTTCTCTTTTTTTATGATCTCTTTGGGATACAGACCTAGTAATAATATTGCTGGATCAAAGGGTATGCATAGTTTGATTGAGGATATGGGATCAAATTTCTCATGTGATACTTGCTATGTGTGAACTTGGGCAAGTCACAACTTCCTCTCCCGGAAAATGAGGGAGTGGGGCTAGATACCTTCTGGTCTCTACATCTATGATTTTATGAACTTCTTAGTTACTTACCAGATAGAGTGCCTTAAATGATTTCTTTCTTCTGTAGGAGAAATGAGCTGGACAACCTGGCTATTTTCTTTCTCTTTCTTGAATCTATAAACATCCTTGGTCCCTTAGCTTCTCAGAGCAAAGGGCAATACTCTAAGAAAAGGCAAGTTATAAGGGATCTAACCCCTTAAGCACTTTGGGGTTCTTCATTTCTTCTAGAGGCCGTGCACTCCAACTTGATCAGTTTACGGAAGAGGAAACTAGAACTCAGAGAGGTTAAGTGACTTGTATTGCATCACACCAGTAGTAAGCATTATAAGTGAGAATAGAAACCAGCTCCTCATGACTCCAAATTTAGTATTCTATCTACCATACCATAGTGGCTTGCTTATGTCCACCTAGCTAGTAAGGAGGAGAGTTTCTCTTTCCAAACCCATGACTCTTCCCACCCAATTTATTAGATAGAGCACCTTACTTACGAATTAAATCACAAATTGTCCACTGGAAGACCAAAAGAGACAAGCTTCATCGTATTAGTGCAAGAGTCCTCAAACTTTTTGTGTCCTGCACCCCTTTGGCAGTCTGGTGAAGCCTAAGGATGCTATGAGAATTGTGCAAACCAAACTGGCTCCATCTTGTAAAATTGACTCCATTTTGAGACTTGGTTTTATTTTCTAATACCCCACCCCCACCCCAACTGTGGGAATTGAGCAACATTCTTTTTCGCATTTGAGAAAGTCCCCAAACTCGCTCTCCTCCTCCCAACTCAGACAGTTCCTGATCTTTCCTCCAATAAGAAATCAGATTACATAATCTTACATCCTGTTTATATACGGTTTATTATTTGCTTATAAAATTTTGTGCAAAATCTGTATTCGGGGTCCAGTGCCTGCTGGAGACAGCTTGGTCCCAATTTGTTGTGCAACTGACCATCTTGGCAATAAATTGATTTGCTTGGAAACGTGAACCTTTATTTCCTCAGTTATTGCGGATTTCACTTACCACAATTGCTTCTCGGGATATTTTTAAATGAATAAAATAAAATACACAGGATTGCCAAAGAAACCAATTATACAAAGTACAGTTATAAAAAAAAATTTAAGGAAATTCACAGACCTCAGATTAAGACCCACTTAGCCAACAGGCTATCTAGTCAAAGGCAGAAATGATCAGTTAGAGAATCTCTTTTCTTGCTTTATAACATAAATATAAACCTTTGTCCTGCCATTTTTGCATTTATAACATAAGTAAGCAAGCAAATAAATATGTAAATTTATTGCAAATAAGGGTCCCTATTGCATTCTGGCTAGAAATATTTAAATTATTATGTGTTTAACAGGAAGGAAGAAAGAGGATTTATAGTTTAGTACCAGGGTGGGGGAGGGAAGGAGGAGGGGTGAGGGGTGAGACTGAAATTGAAGTGAGAATGAAGGAAGGGAATGAGAAACCTGAAAAGGAGTAGAACTGGCTACACTGTTAGATATTGAATTTCAAATCCTAGATGAGCCTCTAAATAGCCTCCTACTCTCCCATTTTTATGTTTTTTCCAACATTGTTTCTAACATCCAAGGAAAGGCAACTTGTCACTGGATAGAGGGCGGGCTTCGAGTTAGGAAGATTGGTGTTCAAGGCATGTGTCTGACATATGCCAGCTATGTGACTATGGGCAAGTCACTTGATTTCTCAGTGTCCTAGACAATTCTTTAAACTCTAAGGTGCAAGTATTGCATCAGTGGAAGGAGTTCCCACACTGGGGAGTTCCCTATACTGGTGAAATCAGCAACAGCAACAGATGAACAACTATGACAAAATGTACCCAGGACCCCACAGAATAGAACATTTAAAAGTGGAAGATTTAGATATGAGAGGCCATCTAAACCAATCCTCTTATTTTATAGATGAGCAAAGTAAGGGCTAAAAGGGCGAAATATCTTGCCCCAGATCTTATAGCATAGATAACAAATGTCAGGGCTAGGATTCAAACTGAGGTCCTCAGACTCCAAATTCAGTTCTCTTTCTCCTGAACCCTGCAGTCTCCACACTTGAGAATATTATTGTATCACCCATAAAAATGTCACCATTGTCCATTAATGACTATACAAAACAGAATCACAGTGATTGGGTTTATCAATGATCATTTCTAGATCCACAATTGACCTAGAAATAATTAATTTAAGAATAATTATATTTCCACGTTGAAATTAATACAGCCCAATTTATATCCCAATCTTTCATTCATTTGCTTGCTTTAAAAAAATATAGCACCTCTAAAGAAGTCAAATTAAAAGTAAAAATATAAAAGAAGAAAAGGTTTATTGAAACCATCGGCAATGCACCATGGGATATTGAAAAGAGTACTGAACTTGAAGTAATGAGAAATCTGGACTCTAAAGCCACATAATGATTCTTCCTAGCTATGTGATTCTGGACAAGCCATTTGGCCTCTCTGGCCTCAGTTTCTTCATCTATAAAACAGAGTTAATAATATCTGCAGTATTTATCTTATAAGGTAGCGCTGCAGACCAGGATACCAAATTGCCTTGTTGTATCTATTTGTGATGCTGGAATTCTGAGGAAAGAGGCACACTAAGCCAGGGTGATCAGTCCAAGCTTTATTAGGGGATTTACTTACAGAAAACCACTGCAGTTAACAAGGTGTGACGGACAATAAGCAGCAGGACATACCCATCTTATAAGTCTGGCTTAAGTCCTTAAGCTATGTATGTATTTTACTGAATCTACTTAAGAAGGCAGGTGTGTGGGACAGAGACCCTTACCCAAATTAAAATCAGAGGCTTCTCAAGGTAGAAAGCAGAAAGGAATTTTATTACGATCTCGCGAGAAAGGGTGACTCACACAGAGAGGGCTCTCAGTGTCAGACCACACCAGATGCAGAAAGAATAGACTTTTTATAGACCCTGACTGCAGCTCCCCCTTCCCAAACTCCCTTCCTCTTGGCTCAGAGTCATGAGCTTTTGAGGGTACAATCTAAATGCAGAATTCTCCCCCCGCCCCCAGTGGCATTGAAAAAGCACAGCGAGATATGGGAAAAGTACAGAGTGACACGAAAAAGTACAGGCAGGTGTGGTTATCAGTATTCTGCAACATTTGCACAATTATAATCTCCCCCTTTTCAGGCCACTGACCTTGGGAGTTCTGCCTGGAACATTCTGTAGCTAATCTTGTTCTTACAGTAAAGTTGGGCATAGTGTCAAAGCAGGGCCAGGTGTGGGGTATTGCAGCATCTTGGGAGTTCCATATGTCTAGGTTCCCTTGAGGGGTCTTTATTGTATCCCACTCAATCTTTCCTCTTATCTTTATCCATTGAAGACCTCTCACACCATTCTTGGTACAACTCTTCCACCATCTTATCATGATTTTCTACCTCTAAACCATCCAGGCCAACTCTGCTCTCTTGTTCTACTGGGGTCCACCTTTGTTTCCTTAAAATCATCATCCTAGTGAGTCCCTTGGTCCTGACTTCCAGTCTGACCAGTTTAGAGAGGGAGTCCCTAACTATGTGGGTGATTAGTTGAATCATACAGGGATGACAAACAGGTAATAATATAATGCCACTGATTGCTAACAAGAGAAACCATAGAATTTGTTTCCACCAGCTTCCTCCGAACCAGGACCACCAGGAGGTACCAAATGACAAAGACCAGGACTGAACTGGGACATGGGCCAGTTTCCTTATATCCTTAGTAATTTCTTTTACCACCTTCCCATTATCATCAATTTTTACACAACACATGGATAAATTTAGTTTCCCACAGACACCGCCTTCCTCAGCTAGCAGATAGTCTGACTAGTCTATGTTGGAGGACTGCTTCTCTTGTCTGAGTAGCTTAATCTGCCAGTAGATCCGGGGAGTTTGATGTCTGGTTGGTAATGATTTCCACTATTGCCTGGAGTCTAATTAGTCTGTTGAGGGTATAGATTGGGGTCCTATAACTCCAACTCCCATCTTGGGCCCAAGTGGCCAGCCCATAGGTTTGGATGATTCTTTCTGAGGGCCATTTATTCCCCCACCCATTGGCACCTCCTGTTCTGACAATAGAGGTATCTAGGGACCTCTTTACTCAGCCTTGATTGAGGTTGTCATACAATCTTACCCCAAGGTGACCTCCTTCTGTTCCTGAAAGGAAAAAGAATTTGGGGAGGACCAGTCCAATATAACATACTCCAGTCCAGTCAAGTGGGAGGTGGGTGTGAGCAGTAGAACCACAAATCCAGTAATGCCCTTTCAAGGCTGGTTGTTTGTCCCAATATATATTAGAACTATTTCTTACTATTGGGTAATTACTCATATCACAGGGTCCTAGGGGTCCACCTTCATTCCCACTTCGATATTGACATTTCCATAGGGCTACATCTCCCTCTCAGCTACAACATATTGTACCAGAATCTCCTGTCTGGTTCATTCTACTCCAACAATGTGGGAGGTAACTCCCCCTTACACCAGTTTCATAGATCCATCCACAGTCTACACGGGAAATCTGTAGAATTCCCTCTGCCCCTTCACACAGGGTCATTTCCTCCCAAAGCCTCATCTTTTCAGGACCTTTCAAGAGAGTTATTGGGTCCTTTGTGCCCTTTTTATCCCATTCTTCCAAGACCTTAGTGCAGTTGCATAGCTCTATCTCTAAGACTCCTATGTAAGTCCATTCACAATGACTCTCCCCTAGTACAATTCTCCCTCCTGTTTGATTTAGGCAATATATTCCCTTCCTTTCTTCAGCAAGGTACCAGGCATGCTCTTCCCAAACCTCCCCAAAACCTGTTTCATTATTGACCATGGATCTATTACTTAGAAGCCATTCTGGTTTCAGGGGGACAAGGACCCAAGGCCACTGGGATAGTCTTGGGGGCCCACCACAGATCCAGCAGTTAGTTAGATTAAAGCTCTGAGCTACAATCTCCATTAATTGTTCAAACCTATTTCCTTCTACCAGCCAAAGTATAGGGGTGAGCTGTGCAGGAGTTACAGAACAAATCAGAAATAGCATTAAGGGAATCCCCATGGTGTTACACTTTGATTACAAGTAAAGTGATTATGTAGAGGGGTGGAAGCACAGGCAAAGATTCCAAACACCAATACTAGTAAGAATAGAAAGGGGATTAACACACTTGGAAGGATAATAATCCTGACCAATAAGGGCAGGGATTCAGGGTTCACATGACCAGTCAGGAGGTGGGTGTAGTTTCAATTTCCCTGAATCTACTGGATCAATTGTCCACTCAGCAGGAGGGACTACCCATCCTTGTACTCATGTGTGGTGGGTCCAGCCTCGTTCTGTGGTTTGAACTGCCCTGTCTGAGGTTAACAGGATCTGAAACAGTCCCTTCCAGGATGGAGTGAGTTTCTCTTCCTTCCAAGTCCAGATCAGCACCCAGTCTCTGGGTTGAAATCTGTGAATTGGGAACCCCAAAGGTGGTATCTGGGCAATCAGTCCTTTTTTCTGCAACACATTTAAATGCCTCACCAGAAAATGTACATAATTCCTTAGAAATCTATCCTTACAGTTAAGTATAAGATCCCAGCTCTCTTCTTCACTGCTTCCCTTGGGGATATGGGTGCCTTCAAAGGAGCTCATAAGGGAACAACCCAATATCCCTCCGGGGTTTAGTTCTGATTCTAAGGAGTGCTAAAGGTAGGCATTTGGTCCATGGTAATTGGGTCTCTAAAGTCAGTTTAGTGAGCTGTCTCTTAATTTCCTGATTCATTCTCTCCACTTTGCCAGAGGAAAGAGGATACCAGGGAGTATGAAACTCTCAGGTAATATCCAAGGCTTGTACTAGGGATTGGAGGACCTTGGAAGTAAAATGTGTACCTTGGTCCAAGTCTATCTGCTCCACTAGCCCATATCTAGGAATAATTTGTTCTATAATAACTTTGCCAGCAGCCTCAGGTCAGGGCAAACGCCTCCACCCATGAGGTTAAATGGTGGACTATGACCAGCAAGTACTTGAGGTGGCCAACCCAGGGCAGCTCAGTGAAGTCAATCTGGATGCTTTGGAAAGGTCTGATCCCAGGGGGCCTTCCTCCTCTAGGAGACTGGTGTTGAACTGACTCATTTGTCCTTCGACACACAAGGCAGCCCTCTACCAATTGTCTCTCTAGAATGCAAAGACCAGGCAATACAAACCGACTTAAGATCGCATCACACAGATTCTGTACAGCCCAATGGCTGTCCTGATGGAGATGTTGCAACACCTGTCTCATATTTTCCTTATTTAGGACCTCTCAACCACCAGGGAAGAACTAATTCCCCTTACCTTTTTTCTGGGCCCCTAACTCCTGGGCTTTTTGTTCATCTTCCTTGGAAAAGGAGGGAGGTGGTAGTCTCAGAGGGAAGGAAGGGATTAAAACCAACATGGGGCTGTTATGCTCAGGTTCCTCATCCCCAGCCCACCTTGCCTCTTGATCTGCCAATTGATTCCCTTTAGCTTCAAAAGAGTGGCCAGATTGATGTCCATTGACATGGATGACAGCAATTGTCTCTGGTTATAACAGATTCTCTAAGATTTGCGTTAGTAGAGTGACATGGACCAATCCTTTGCCCTTACTATTTATCATTCCCCTCTCTTCCCAAATCTTTCCAAACACATGTACCACTCCCCAGGCATACTTAGAATCCGTGAAGATGTTTCCACTTTTCACATCTCATAGGTTTGATTTAAGGCATACAATTTGCAAGTTTGGGCTGACCAGTCTTTTGGCAACCTCCCTGCTTCCTCTAGAGCAAGCCGGTCCCCATCAACAATAGCATACCTATTCTTCCTTTTTCCCTCTACACCCCAAGAGGACCCATCTATGAAAATATTTCTAGCTCCCAGTATTGGTGATTCCTGGGGGTCCTCTCAAACCTTTGTTTGAAAATACACTGTCTCCAAACAACAGTGTTCGAGTTCTGTTTCCCCAGATCCCATGGTAGTAAGAAAAGAAACTGGAATCAGACTTGAATCTTGGACCAATACTAAGTCATCCTTTGCTAATAAAATAGCCTCATATTTCAAGATCCAGGAGTCTGTTAACCACCTTTCCACCTGTATGCTAACTGTTAGGCTTCCCCAAAGGTGAGTTTTCTACTTTCTTCTACCAGGATGACTGTTGCAGCTACAGCTTGTATGCATGTGGGCCATCCTCTGGCTACTGGGTCTAAGACTTTAGAAAGAAAGGCCACAGGTCTTTTCTGCCCTCCTCTTACCTGTGCCAAAATTCCTAAGTCTACTCCTTTTTCTGTATTGACATATAGATGGAAAGGTTTTTCTAGAGAGGGTAAAGCTAAAGCTGGTGGAGATACCAGGGCTTCCTTTAGTTGCCAGAAACTCCATCGGCTATCTGGCATCCGTTGAACAGAATTAGGTTCTTCTTCCAATAAATGTTGATACAGGGGTTTTGTCAGTACTGTATATGAGTCTATCCAAGTTCTACAGTATCCCACTAGTCCTAGAAACTTCCTTAATTCTCTTTTGGTTCTTGGAGGTTCAGTCTGGAGGATTCCTGACACCCTTTCAGGACCTAGCCTCTTGCTTCCCTCACTAATGAGATGCCCCAGGTATTTAACTTCCCTTTCAATAAACTGTAACTTCCCCTTTGAGACCCGAAGTCCCTTTTTCCCTAAGTAATTTAGTAATTCAATAGAAGCTCGGCAAACTTCCTCTCTTTTAGTGCCAAATCAATTCTGATTTATCTTAAACATGTCACATATTTCACTTAAATCTGAGGTAAAAGATTCTTGCTTTATTTCTTATCTCTCTTCACATTCCAAATTTGGCCAGAATTGGAATGAAGGGAGATAGAAAGAGAATTGTTTTTTTTTTCAACAACTTTCCCAAAAGTTTTCAAACCTTTTACTCTCAAAACCTCTATTCACACTGTTTGTGGAAATAGATCATACCTTCCTTAAACTTTCTACACATGCTCCTCTCTTTCCTACATGCTTAAACTTTCTTGCTTTTATTTCTTTCTCGTTCTGACCTGACACTTCTCTTACCCTTTTCAACTTGCCTTTTCCATCATATAACCTAAACCACAAAATATTTCTCTTTCTCTCTCTCCTGCCTTCTGATGCTGCTGCAGTCAGGGGTTGGGAGGAAGAAAGAGCTGCATTCCAAGAAGAGTCAGATAACACACTCTCTTCACAGAAACACAGAAATACAGAACAGACACAGACAGAAAACAACAGGATGAATCCAAAAGTTCAGAGAGGACCATTAGAAATCTACTGCACAAATTAGACATTGCCAGCATTTTTATTTTCTCTTATCTTTCCCTTTCTACTTTGGCATTTTGTTCCAGTCTTTAAGTCTACTCCCAAGAGGACTATCTTCCAGAACATTATGAAAATTTTTTTTTGCGCTAGCCACATTAGACTGTTCTTTACCCATGGTTAACAAGATCTTGTTCTTTTATCAGAACTTACTTGGTCTTGCTGAATTCCTTGAAGAGGGAGCCTTACAGACTCAAACCGCTTAGACCTTTCCTTCTTCCCTTTTTAAAGAAGAGGGAGCCTTACGGACTTGAATTGCTTAGACCTTCCCCTCCTCTCTCCCTAATGGTCACCCAGGAACTCACCGATCCTGCCCTCTATAGGACTCACGGGTCTTACTTACTTGGGTTGTGCATACAACTTACATGACTGGGATTCAATTTTCTCTATTGACAGTTTTTGCTAGCATGTCTGGAGCTCCACTTACTTTCATTTCCACTTTCTCCAAGTACCTCTCTTCAGGTCTGTTCCTTAAGAACGAAAAGAAATCCCTCCAAGCCCTCCGGGGACTGCTAGCAAATGGCCAGCTGGCACCCGTCCTCAAATTGATTGGGGAACCCTTCCACAAATAAGGGGGATCCTGGACAGGCCCCCATAGCTGTGTGGGACAGAAACCCTTACCCAAATTAAAATCAGAGGCTTCTCAAGGTAGAAAGCAGAAAGGAATTTTATTACGATCTAGCGAGAAAGGCGACTCACACAGAGAGGGCTCTCCGTGTCAGACCACACCAGATGCAGAAAGAATAGACTTTTCATAGACCCTGACCACAGGTCCCCTTTCCCAAACCCCCTTCTTCTTGGCTCAGAGTCATGAGCTTTTGAGGGTACAATCTAAATGTGGAATTCCCCCCCTCTGCCGACCCCCATGGCATTGAAAAAGCATAGCAAGATATGCAAAAAGTACAGAGTGACATTGAAAAAGTACAGGCAGGTGTGGTTATCAGTATTCTGCAACATCTGCACAATTATAATCTCCCCCTTTTCAGGCCACTGACCTTGGGAGTTCTGCCTGGAACATTCTGTAGCTAATCTTGTTCTTACAGTAAAGTTGGGCATAGTGTCAAAGTGGGGCCAGGTGTGGGGTATTGCAGCATCTTGGGAATTCCATATGTCTAGGTCCCCCTGAGGTGTCTTCATTGCATCCCACTCACTCTTATTTTACAGATGAGCAAACTGAGGGCTAAAGGGGTGAAATATCTTGCCCCAGATCTTATAGCATAGATAACAAATGTCAGGGCTAGGATTCAAACTGAGGTCCTCAGACTTCAAATTCAGTTCTCTTTCTCCTGAACCCTGCAGTCTCCACACCTGAGAATATTATTGTATGACCCATAAAAATGTCACCATTGTCCATTAATGACTATACAAAACAGAATCACAGTGATTGGGTTTATCAATGATCATTTCTAGATCCACAATTGACCTAGAAATAATTAATTTAAGAATAATTATATTTCCACGTTGAAATTAACACAGCCCAATTTATATCCTAATCTTTCATTCATTTGCTTGCTTTAAAAAAATATAGCACCTCTAAAGAAGTCAAATTAAAAGTAAAAATATAAAAAAAAGGTTTATTAAAACCATCAGCAATGCAACATGGGATATTGAAGAGAATACTGAACTTGGAGTCATGAGAGATCTGGATTCTAAAGCCACATAATGATTCTTCCTAGCTATGTGATTCTGGACAAGCCATTTGGCCTCTCTGGCCTCAGTTTCTTCATCTATAAAACAGAGTTAATAATATCTGCAGTATTTATCTTATAAGGTAGCGCTGCAGACCAGGATACCAAATTGCCTTGTTGTATCTATTTGTGATGCTAGAATTCTGAGGAAAGAGGCACACTAAGCCAGGGTGATCAGTCCAAGCTTTATTAGGAGATTTACTTACAGAAAGCCACTGCAGTTAACAAGGTGTGATGGACAATAAGCAGCAGGACATACCCATCTTATAAGTCTGGCTTAAGTCCTTAAGCTATGTATGTGTTTCACTGAATCTACTTAAGAAGGGAGGGAATTGAAACATTCAAGATGCAAGCAGAATGTGAAAATGTTCAACCACGATGGAGTTGACTTGTAGCCACACGTCATTCTTGACCTAGCAAGAAATGTTTATGTGTTCATCCCTCCATCTTTGGACCACATACTCTTTACACATACCTCTCCTGCAATACTTCTAGGGCGCTGTGATGGGAGGATTTAAGAGGGTTTTAAGGGTACTGGTTGCCATGACATTGGTATATTGTCATCATAAAGCTCACCAACAAAATAAACACATACATAGCATAAGAGAAGAACCTAATTGTGGACTTGGAAAATTAGAGCACGTTGCATGTTCTTTATTAACAAAAATTTCTAAGTTTCAATAGATATCAGCTCTCACTGTGGATAGGCACACCTCTGCAGATCTAGCAATTGTAGCATAGTTCTTCATGTACCACACAATGTACTCACTCTATGTACTAGGTAATCAGATTACATAACAATAACAGTACAATAGCCAGGTTGATAAGAGTAAAATTAGTAACAATTTTTGAAATATCATGTCATTAGACAAAGAGTGCCACTGAGCTAAGTTAAGTGTGCCATTTAATCAGTGTAGGAGTTTGTGTAAACACAGAAGTGGGCTTTGTCAAACTATTATCAATCTGCCCATTAAGAGGTATAGATGTTCAAAGGGGCACTGGGGATGGGGGGGCATCTCTTGTTGGAAGGCTGAAAAGCAGTTAGCAGTTGTTTTCCTAGCAAAGTAAAACAGTTATGACCAGAATCCAATGGTCTGCTATATGTAATGTTAGGTGTGATGCCACAGAGCCCAACAAATCCCTCATTAAATGTAGCAAAATCTAATTCATATGGGAGCCTAGGGTCTGTGATACATAGTGCACTAACCTGTGCTATCACTCTTAGCTTTAATGAAGGCATTTTGTTGTTCATTGCCCCATTCCCACTTAACCTCCTTCCTTATGATTAGATAGAGTTGCTGTAAGCATTAAGCAAGAACAGGCAGGGGGAGGAAAAACTGCTCCAATATTCTAACAATCCCAAAGATATTTGCATAGTTTTTATAGTAGTAAGAGCAGTGGGAGTTTGAATTTTGTTAATTACGGTCTTTAGGCATAACCCAGGTTTTACCTGACCATACCAAACCTTAGAATGTCACAGTATGTGCCTTGCTGGAGTTGCCCATCCCCTTTTGAGGAGAGTAGCTGGTCAAAATACTGCTGTAGTAACAGCAAATCACCAGATATCATCATGAATTCATCAATATAGTATTGGTACATGGATGCCCACAGGAGCTGGAATGATATCTACATTGATCTAGACCAGGGCTGTCCAACCTTAGGTTATCTTAGGGCCACATTAAAATAAAATAGTTCTTTGAGGGCTGCACCCAGAATAAAAAATACAGTACACTAACAGAAAGTGGAGGAACGCACGTCATCAATATGACAGGTGAAGGCACGAAGCACAAAAACAAACACAAAACAACAAAGCGACAACACAACAGTATAAAGCTAGGTGCATACTAACTAGTCTGCATCATACAGATGGAACACATCCCACAGATAGATTGAAAATTCCCTGTGATATGTTCCGTCCACAATACTGCTTAAAAACCCCAAAGAAAATTAACACAGAGATTATTTATTAGTGATGGAATTAAAAAATCTAATACACATTCCATGCAAATTATTATCTTTTTTTTTTTGCTCGTGAAAATTGAAACCCACAGGCAGGCCACATAAAATCACACTGCAGGCCGCATGCAGGCCGCATATTTTGGACAGACCTAATCTAGACCATGGCATTTGGTGGGGTTGTGTAAATATCCCCGGGAAAATCACAAATGTTGCAACCCTCACCCTGTGCAGTGAATAACCAGATTGGTTTAGACCAGACTTGTTTATTGCCTGACCTAAGATGTTGTGGGGAAAACTTTATTATATTGTTTGGAAAATCTTACTATTTATTATATTGTTTGAACCTAACCTTGTGTGGTTAGATATTGTTTAACCCAAAGCTTATGCACAGGCCATGCTGACCCCAAGACCCTCCAGTGGAGCCAGAGACTGCTGAAGGGAATTCCAAGACCCTACCAAGATCTTGTTTTGGGTTCACCCAATAGCTTATATTTTGGCTTTACCCAATCTTTATTGTATGTTTATACGTATCTGATGATATACATCTCAAGAAACCAATATGTCTTGTCTGGAAATTTCCCTTTGGTCATTCAGTGGTTAACTTATAGAGGCCCAAGGGGGAGCTAGCCACATTTTTTCCTAGCTCTCCCCTCTGCTGAACCTGATAATAAAATTTTTTCTAAAAATCTTTTTTGATTTTGTGTTTATTTTTGACTGACAACATGAAAGATATAGCAGATGTTCTGATCCTAGAGTCTCCAACCCCTACGTGTTCTTGAACCTTGTGCTGTCTCCCTCATTCCACAGGCGCAGTGGCCCCCTTCCTTCCTCCCTCTCTCCCACCTTTCTCTATATCCATGGTTAAATTAATATTATATATTGCTTTGTGAAGAGATCTGTAGAACAATCCACTTATTGGTCCACTTACTAAAGCAAGAACTGTGTTAGTTATTATTATTATTATTATTATTATTATTAATATGATTATTCTCTCAATGGTCATTAAACAAGGAAATAACATTAGGATGATGCTCTAGGAAACAGAAGGGCCAGGAAGAATATTTAAAGAAGAAGCCAGTGTTAACTATTTGTGGAATTATGTATGGATTAGGACTCAGCAGCACTGGCAAAAGAGGTGATGAGGTCAAAGCCGGGGGCACCACTAAGTCTACTGGGTTTAGCAGGAGGTGATACCCAGGATTTAGGAATCAAAGATTCAACACCAACTAAACAGTCTACTGAACTAGAATGAATGAGTCCCTATTTGTCACATGGATCATAGGATCATAGACTTACAGTGGAAGTCTTTATTTTATAGATAAAAAAAGTTAAAGAAGGTAAGTTATTTGCCCAAGAACACTCAGATAGAAAGTGTCAGAGGTGGGATTTGAATTCAAGTCTTCTGACTCCAGAGACATCATTCTTTCTGTTGCTCCAAGTGCCTCCTATATTCAGGGGTGTATATGATTTTTTTTTAAGATCAGCCCCACCCACTAACTGACTCAAAATTACCTTTAGCTAAGGAGTTCTCATTCCCTCCCCATGACCTTTATTATCTTTCATAGCAACTGCAGTCTCTAGGAGGGGGCAGACATAATGCACAAATTTATCAAATTTGCATAACCTTGTCCCCCCTAGTTCATTTAAAGAATAAAATTTTTCTGTTCCAGGAAAAGCTTGGAGGGGTTCGGGAAATCCCCTGAAATGAAAACTCAATAAACTAGACTTGATGTTTCAGCAAGCAGTTTCTTAGTGCTTAGCATTCTTAGGATGGGGTCAGGGGACTTAGGACTGGAGTCCAGGAGCAGTCTGCAGCCTCAAGGAAGCGAGCAACAAAGACAGAAATAACCAAGTCGCTGGGAGAGGCATGCAGTCACATATGGTGCTGAACCATCCCTCTTTCTCTGGCAATGGCCATGATCCCCAGGGGTCTTACACACATTCTGGCAAGTGGGCAAGTCACCTGCAAGAGAGTTCTTTCCAGTAGAGCTAAGAATAGCTGGGACCCTCTCAGGGAGTTGGTACAAACATGCCAAGAATATTCCTTTATGCAAAATAAGTTAGATTTACAGTAACTGAAGAGAAGATATAGGAGGGTGCCAGGGCTTTGTAAACCCACAAAGGTCAAAAGATTCAAGGTTTCTTATAACTCGATATCTCAGTATGGGTACTGATCTTGCTGAGAATAGTTTGGTATGCAAAATTGCTGTTTCATAAAATACCGTAGGTGGATACGTAGGAACATGTAGCTTAGCAGGGTGAGGAATCAGGGCTTTCTAATAATTTTATGTCACACTTGTGCCATAATTAAAAGCAACAGGTCAGCCAGCTTGGGTTTTTCAGTCTAAGTGCAATTTGTTAATGGTCCGAGTCTGAGAATCATGAACAATTCTATACTTTGAGGAAGCATGTTTTCTACTTTCCCATTCTCTGTTTGCTACTTAGCAGCAGCAGGTTTCCAGATGATGAATGAGAAAGCAGGAAATGATAAAAGGAAAGTAGGTTAAATCCTATTTTGCTATTTTTAAAGAAAGACATAGGCTTTTTTTCCAGATCAAATTAACGCCATAGATTCTCACACTGACAAAAATCACAGAACCTGAATATATGGATGTATGCTAATGTATTCATATTTAATGCAGTAGACACACAAGCTTAACATTATTTTCAAAATAATTATTTGTCTGATGATAGGTACCATATTCCCTCCAAGGACTCTTAACCTAAGGTTCATGAACTTTTTTCTTTTTTTCTCTCAGCATTTTGATAACAGTATTTCATAGTAATCTTATACATTTTATTCTATGCATATTTTTTTTCTTCTGAGAAAGGGTCCCTAGGCTTCATCAGACTGCCAAAGGGTTCCATGATCTAAGAAAGATCAGTCCTACCTCAGAAAAATATAAATTTTGTCGTTACGCTACTATAACGAATTTAGCCAATTTCCAAGTCTATTCCAATGTTTCAATACCTACAAAATAGAATCCACAAGGATCTCTGAAAACTACAATTTGCTTTTCCTCTACAAAATGCAACCCCAATGCCTACCTCATCATGGCAACTTTGAGTTCTCAAAAGCTATGCCTATTCACCATTGCCTCATTTTCTTTTCTCTTCCCATATAGAAGTGTTCATGGTTGCTGGTGCTTGTTAGGTTGATTCCTAAGCCATTCTTTTGGTTGATTATTTTGTTTTAATTGTATTGATGTAATTTGTTTTGACCCATTGGTCACTTGGCAGCAGTTTTTCCCATCCCCCAAAGTAAATTCTCTATTAACCTTTCACAAAGTCCTACTCTAATGGATCAACATGGAATGGAGCTTGCTGTGGGTTCTCAAAGGCTATATCAGTCAAGTCTTAGTTCTGGTAGGTGTTGTCAAGTTGGAAAAGGTTTGAGTATGACCCCAGAAACAGACTAACTTGGCTTCTCGAAAGTCATTCTCATTGTGTAAGATGATCAGCAGCAATAGGCTGCCATCTTGGTAATAAATCCTTTGGTCATGGCTTTCCATGAAAAAACCAACAACCTCAAAGCCCCTATAAAACGGCCTTTGGACATGGAGACTCCCTTCCATACCTATAGTGACTGTGACATGGTAATAGGAGGACACACACAGAGGATTCTAAGAATTATAAACTCTATAAACTTTAGTGGTTGCTATTCTACATGTAAGATGCATATCCAATGACCAATGACTGCATAAACTGTTGGAATTGCTAAGTCATATCAATCAACATTTTCACTACATATAAAATGAGAAAAATGAAGGCTATTGTAGCTAAATAGCAAGATGGCTCATTGGAAAGGCAAAGAAGGGAATTGGTGGTATTGGTTTTGGTATATGTCCAAAGGGATATATTGTATGTTTCAGAGGTAATGCCAATGTGCCAATATGTTTTAACTTTATGGGATATTTGGTCATCTTGTATGGCAGTTTTTGTGGGAAGTATTTGCAAAAATGCCACCACATAAATTGTGGCAGATTAGGCACAAACATTGGTGGCAGAGGATGAAGAGATAGAAAAATTCTATGAAGAGCTCAATAAGGTCCCCTCCTCCATATTAAATCAACAACTATTTTGAAATTCAGTGACAGTGCAAAGATGGGAAAAAATGAAGATGTCAAACATATAAATTAGAAAGTATGGCCCAGGAAGAAGGAATGACCAAAGACTTGCAGACCACATAGAAAGCTCTTGCCTTTACATCATGAATATGTTTTTTGAGAAAAGAATTGTTAGATGCTACACATGGTGAGAAACAAATAACATTACAAAAAATGAAATTGATTATATTTTAACAGATCTAAAAATACTTCTTATTGATGTGACATTTATCCCTAAATTAGCAGCCTATGTACAGACAGATCAGTAGTTTATCAGAGCAAAGATCAGAATTAGCAAATGCTAACCATTATTAGTAAAAAGCTAAAAGGAAGAATTCTATTTAGAAAAACACACCATGTTACCAAAATAACTCAACTCTAAGAATTTAAACAATAATCATAAAAATGGTAAATGACACAAAAATGACATCAAAACATTATAATCATTTTATTCAGAAGTTTAATCAATACAAATTCATTGCTACAACAAAAACACTTATTCAGCAAACATTTGGCTTATTTGTGAAACAGAGAGAGAGAGAGAGAGAGAGAGAGAGAGAGAGAGAGAGAGAGAGAAAGATGAAGGCCAAAGGCAGCACCGGTTTAGAATCTAAACTCATTTGTAAGGTTTTACAAAGAAGGATAATGGATAATTGAAAGCAGTATTGTCTCATGAAATAGAAAGAAGCTGTATAAGACAAAACCAACTCAAAGAAAATTTGGCAAGAGTTCCAACTAAGCAAGGTCACCCAAGGACATTAAGTGACAAAAATGGAAGGAAAACAAACAAGAAAAGTGGAAAAGATCAGCAAAAAAGTTTTATAACAAATTGCTTCACCATAAAGGACTGTGGGGCCTACATTTGGAAGTAAACAAGATAGTCCCTATCCTTACAAAAAGAAACAAGCAAGATAGTCCCTGTCTTTAAGGAATTTATATTCTAATGATAGGAGACAACCAATACAGGGACACTAGATAGGAGGATGAGGAAGAGAGCTTGCATGGTGGAGAGAGCAAACATTATGGAGGCCTGGTTCTGGGCAAGATAGGGGAAAAGTTTATCAGAGCTCAGTGTCTAAGGGAAAGTGTTCTGGTTTTAGTGGGAAAGATGAGGAACATGAAGATTCTTTTGGAAAATATAACAACAGAAATAACCCTGTGGGCCACTCTATAATTCAATGGTTATAAACCTAGGGTCTACTGGTGGATAGATTTCAGAGGGTCCATCAACTTGGATGGGAAAAATATATATTTTCACTAACCTCTAAACTAAATTCCATATTTATTTTTATAAATATTTTTGGGGACATAGCTCTCACACTGAGTATCACACTCTTCTTTGGGGCTGACAGTGTCTATAACCTTCATCTCAAAGCGTATATCATGTGTCAGCATAATAAATTAAATGGAAATTTTGAGAGAGTGTAATGGCAAGCAAAGTGGGACTTTTCCCTGTTTTTCCTTTTGGAGTACTTCTCAGCACTAAGGGAACCAAGGGCCTTTGATTGAGCCTTGCCTTTGATTGAATCAAGAGTCTTTGATGACCTACCTAAGTCACATGAAAGCTTAAGTCACATGAGTTGGAGTCACATGGTTGTGATGCCCTCTGACCCTGAAGAAGTGTATATATACTCTGAGGTTAGCATTTTGCTATGGGGCTCACTCATTGGAAGAGCATTTGTATGATTTGGCCAGACAAGAATCTAGGTAGCCATTAAGGAGTCCTCTGGCTCTGAAAACCTAGATGCTGGTGCTTCTCTCTCTGGTAACTATCTATGTATTGCTATGGACAGACATTTAGAAGCCCTGTCTGCTGATTTGTGTTATTTGCTCTGTTCATATAATTTCTGTTTGTATTTGTTCTGAAGTTCAGGGTGCTGACTTTTTCCCCTGAGCTAAGTGAATGATATATGTATGTTTAATTAAAGTGAGATTGTAAACCCCTTAAAGTTGCTTTCCTTAGAAAAGCAGATGAAAGAACCTGTGCTAGCAGCCCTCCTGTGTGTTATTAGTCTTACACCTCCACAGCAGCTGCTAGTAACATTGTTGTTACAGGGAGTTTTGCAGAAGCCACAGATGACACACGAAGGCCAGAAAACGACAGGAAAAGTTTAGAAACTCAGAAATGCATAAAAAACATGTATAATATCAACCCCAATTTCACAATAAGGTACTGTAAACACTCCTAAAAGACAAAGAAAAAAATTCAGACTTGTTTTCTGATACAAAGGGAGGGCCAGAAAATTTTAGTGGATTTTCCAGATTATAGGGGTGCTATTCCCCTAAGCTCCATGAGGTGGAAGAGATAAGTGCAGAGTTAGTACTTGTAGTTTCCCATAAAAAAGTCAACAACAATTAAACAAAATTTCTTAATAGAGTGATTAAGGCTGATGGTTCATTTTTATGTCAATCAATAGACATATTAAGTACCTACTATGTGCCAGGCACTGTCATAGGCATTGGAGATACAAAGACAAAAGGATAAACAGTCCTTGCCCTCAAAGAGTCTCTATTCTGTTACAGGAAATAAACATGGACATACATGAGGTATCCCAAAAATATCAGTGCATTTTTAAGCTGTAATAACATCACTGAGCTAAAACTTTTGGGACAGCCTATATATACAAAACACACACACACACACAAAACATGCAAGGTAAGTGGGGAGGGGAGTTGGGGCGGGGGAGGAAGACTTTCTAGTAGAGAGCTACTTCTCGGCTATCAGGTGTCATCATTGTTGCTTGCTCAGTTATCTAATTACTCTCTATCAGGCAACCAAAGTCCTATTGTCTCTTCATAGAAGGGGAGGTGTGTGAGAAGTAAGAAGGATGTTACGTCAGCACATATATAAAGCAAGAATACAGTGGAACCCAGAAGACAGGATTGAGAAGGTGGTTCAAAGACCCCTACTGAGCAGCAGTCAAATGAAAACAAGACACTGTGACTGAGAGGAGAATTGATACTGATGAAGTATGTCCAACAGTCCTGGGAAGGGAGTACAATGTATACACAGACCTAGTGGAGGAAGAGCAGGAAAGCAAACAAGATGCTCTGATTAGAGAAGTTGGAAGCTTTGATAAGGATGGAGGAGGGCAAGTCATTCCAGATGGATAGCCTGATAAAATTAGAGAAAAGAGAAATGGGTTAGCCTTCTCCCTTTTAGGAGGAACTTCTGGGAGCCCAGCTAAGTAGGACATAGCTTATCAGGAGCTGGTAGCATGTTATGAGAGTTTTAGGAAAATGAGACCCACAACAATTCCTGGTCAAAGAAAAAAATGTTTTTTCCCATTCTCCTGCCATGCAGGGGTAAATGTAGAAGGAAACAGATATGGGCAATCCCATGGAGGGGGACCGGGAAGGGGGTGATGGGAACATACAGGAGTATCAGCAAAGTTATCGTATGTTGGTTTGGGAGACTGACCAGGAAGTTGTGACCTAGGGACCTTATAATAATTCATCCCTAAGCTATGGGAAGACAAGGATGTCGTCACTGTTAGTGGAGCTAAGAATTGGGACAACCATTCTGAAAAACAACCCAGAATTATAAAAAGTGACAAAATTGTTCATGCTTTTGCACCCTGCAATCCCATTATTGGATATTGTGGAAATGTATAGATCTAAAGTTGCAATTGTGCTATAAAAACATCAAGAAATTATATTGCTATGATTGATGATGAGATTAACAGAGGCCCCGCTGCCCTGGGGAAATGGGCTGGCTGATGAACATACAGCTCAGCCATAAAGCACAGAAGGTGACTGGGCCTCTGTAAAAGCAAAACAGTAACTTCCTGCTGCAGGCACAAGATAAGCCTGCATGTCCTGCACATGGCCTGAACCAGATGTTGGACCAGAAACCAGGGAAAGGACTTTCCCCACTGCTCACTATTGCTCCTTGATCACCCTTCCGTGACCCTAGGCTCATTAACATCTCATTTACACTGCAATTTGGCCCCCGCCTTGAGGAGGATTGGATTGCATGCTGGGAAATCACACTCACACAACTTTGAGCTGCTACTCCTTTTCTGCATGCCCCTGATTACCTAATCTTCCTGCTAACATGGCACTCTTCCTCTATATATATATATCCGTAGCTCCACCTGGCTCCACTGCTGCCTCCCTTAAAGAGAAAAGCCCACTTTGTGTGTTACCCCAAACAAACACCTTTACTTGTTTTGGAGACAGACTGAGTCTGAATTCTTTTGAGATGACACCAACATAAATGCCCATTATCCCAGTAATTGAAATCTGCAAATAAGAGAAACTGAGGCAACAAAGTTCTGAGCACAATCATTTTATGAGCAAAGCTAGCAACTGCCAATAAATGGAGCCCAAGGTTTCTCAGCAATCAAGGACCCTTCTTATAGTCAAGGCACTTCTTTTACAGTAAAATGACAAAATCTATTTTTAGCAGTGTGGGTGTTATCAAGTTACAATTGACTAGAACAACAAAAAGAACTTGGATCACCTCAATGCTTAGGGCAGGTAGGTGGCACAGTAGATAGAACACCTTGCTGGAGTCAGGAAGACCTGAGTTCAAATTTGACCTCAGACTCTTAGAAATTGTGTGAGCCTGGGCAAATCACTTAATCCTATTTACCTCAGTTTCCTCATCTGTAAAATGACCCGAAGAAGGAAACAGCAAACCACTCCAGGATCTTTGCCAAAAAAACCCTAAATCAGGTCAAAAAGAGTAGGATACAACTGAAACAACTGAACAACAACAAGAAAAATCAGAGAAGAGGATTTTTCACAGCCTGGAGCATGTGGACTTTGCACAACTTGGGGGTTTTTACGCAGCTTTGAATATCTGACATCAGTACTTCATAAAATACATTTGACCTTTTTCTTATCTAAGTTTTTCCTACAAGAGAGTGATGGGTGACTTACAAGAGTAAAATAGGGAGCTAAAGTTGCAGGCCTAAGGAGTTTTAATCTCACATAATGAGGGAGAAAGCTTCTTGATTAAACCTTAATAAAATAAAACAGTATATCAAATTTTAATATTACAATATTAAGACAGTGTACTAACCCAAAGTCCATCATCTCACTTGAATCAGACCTAATCCATCTAATCAATTTTCATTGACAATTTCATCAATTTTGGGGAGAGATCTTAATTTCCTATCACTAAGATCGTTAGAGAGAGTTTGTCCTGTTTACAATAATCAGACTTCAGAATGGGAATGTCATCACGTTTAATTCAAGTAAAAGAGGCATCTCTTTCTGTTCATTCTTGACCAGATTGCAGGTAGAATCCTGGGGGGAGGGGGGAGGGCTTTTCCCCTCCATGCCCCCCACAATGGAGTAATTCAGTCAGTTAATAAGCATTCATTAAGCACTTCCTGAGCCAGAAACTGTGCTAAACTCTAGGAATACAAATACAAACAGAAAGTTAGTTCCTGCCTTCAAGGCACTTACATTCAAATGAGGGAAGACAACAAATTAAAGGGAAGCTAAAAAAGTTGGAGGAGGGATAAAAGAGGGAGTAGACAAAGGTAAACCACATAGGGGGATAGTATAGGAAGTCCAGAGTGCAGACTGGAGAGGAATGAGACATGGTTGGCTTGAGTATCATCTTTAAATGGAAATCCTAGAAGGCACTATCCAATCAGAGAGAGAGACAGAGACAGAGAGACAAAGAGAGAGACAGAGAGAGGAAGAGGGAAAGGGAGAGGGAGAGGGAGGGACCATGGGAACAGTGGGTATTCCAATATATGAATCCTAAGGCTGGGGTGAGTTTCCAGAATGGAGAGTTTTCTGGGGAATGACAGAGGAAGTCTGGAGTACAGATTGGAGAGGAATGAAGTGATTAAAAAGTTAATGGAATGGTTAAAGAGGGAATAATTGGTTTCAGGAAGATATTTCTTCAAAAGCAGCACTTGCATTCTGAAATGAGCCTACAAATATTCAAGCTCTTGAACAGAGTCACATTCCCTCATGGATGGCTAGCATTCTCATGACCAGATCAAAACAATATTGTCATAGCTTCCAACTTCTTCACTCAGATTTACCTTCCTATCTTGTCATCTCTCTCTGTTTTGGCTGGGACAGAATAAATCACCCAAACGAGCAGCCTGGATGGTTTGGTAGAAGGATAGGTAGATAGATAGAAAGATAGATAGATAGATAGATAGATAGATAGATAGATAGAGATAGAGATAGATAGAGACAGAGATAGAGATAGAGATAGGTATCACAGACCTCATTACATTATCTTTTCCACACAACCCATGCCTCCTTTAAACTTTCCTATTTCTGGCCAGAGCATTATCATCCTTTCAGTTACCCAGTCTCACAACATGGGCATCTTATTTGATTCTTCACTCTCCCTCACCCTACATATCCAGTCAGTTGTCAAATCTAGTTGCTTCTACCTTTACAATCTCTTTCACATCCAATCTCTTTCCTATACTCATACCAGCCACCATCCTTGCTTTGGCCCTCATCATCATGTATGCTGTTGTGACAGATTCTTAATTAGTTTCCCTGCCTCAAGGTTCCCTTCTCCAATCCATTCTCTACATAGATGCCAAATTGATATTTCTAAAAGCACCATGTCACCCCCTCTACTCGATAAATTCCAATGGTTTCCTATTGACTCTAGGATCAAATATTGCTTCATGTTTATCTCTTTCACTTTAATTCCTATTGTTGTATAAGTTTTACAATGTATATAATTATATGACGTTATAATATGCAACTATTGTATGTATATGTATATATGTATATGTATATAATCACAATAGCGCATTATTTAATTTATAAATAAGTAAATACATCAATAATTCTGGTATTTCTCCTTACAAGAAGTTAATTACATCTAGAGGTACCCCTGAGTGGCTAGGGAAATCTTTTTCTCGCATTATGAGCTTAAGCTCCCATTCCAATTTGTTCTACCACCAGTCCCTCACTTCCATTTAAACAATCAACATCAATTACAAAGAGATATTTACTGTGAAGATATCACAAAGACAGAAGCACAAACATTTCTCTTCAACATTTAGGGTCACACTCTCCCATATATTGCTTTGGTCCTTGGGGAGAGTGGGCTCAAACTTAACACAGTTTCTACTTAGCATTCACCTCACCAAGTTCACTTCCAAATGAGTTATGGCTGAAGAGTTGGAAGATTCCACAACTCTACTACTTCTGAGCTAGGTCAAGCAAATCTTTAGGTCCCCATTTTTTACCACCTGGTTTCTGGACAATCCCAGCATGAACTTTAGCTCAAGGACTCTGGCTTCACTCTCTGGACCTTTTGAAGCTCATAGGTCATATCCAGCTCCCAACTCCTTCACCAAAAACAGGGATGAGCAAACATAAAAAGACTAAGAACAGAAGTCTGTATTTGTGGGCCACATGTTGACCTCAGATAGGCAGGGTGCAAGGTTTCTTTCTTTACATTATTATCTCTCTCACCCAAACATAGTATAGAGAGGAAAAAGCAAGAGCCAAGCCCTGATTAATTGATGCCTGTTGAATGCCCCCTGCCCCAGATCAAATTGTACCACTCCTCTTTGAACATAGATATTGAAGGATCCTAATTAGATGAGAAAAAATTCCTAAAGCACAAAAAAGCTAGACTTGTTTTAACTAAATAGTAGTTGAGGCCTTTTAAGC
Organism: Trichosurus vulpecula; assembly: GCF_011100635.1. Lineage (NCBI taxonomy): Eukaryota > Metazoa > Chordata > Mammalia > Diprotodontia > Phalangeridae > Trichosurus > Trichosurus vulpecula. Next base: position 49,103,343 of record NC_050581.1, on the reverse strand, counting down.
TCTATAAAATTCTACCTTGGGAATGGGGTTGATCAATAGGGTCTTCATAATCAATCAATCCACATGAATTAAGTATCTACTATGCACTAACCAGTATGCCAGGGAAACAAAAGTAAAACTTACTATCTCTGCCCTCATGGAGCTTATATTTTATTGGAATAATTAATATTTGTTGATTCGAATTGAAAAATCTTCACAATGTAGGCAAAATCCAAGAAATTAACTAAAAGGCCTGGCATTTCTAGCTTTACCACCAAGATACTGATCCTCATGCACATTCTTTCTAACTCATTTAATTGTAAGAAATGTCAGTTTTCTAAAGCAAAATGTGGTACTTCCTTAACAGTAACTCATAGACCTTGACATTGATCGATTCTAGAGAAAATGAGGCAAGAAATAAAACTTTAACTATACGCTTTTGAAGGTAGGGCCAAATACTTTACTTAATTACAAAGGCAAAGAATGCAAAAGCTCTATAATTAGGATGAGATCCAGGTTCTCCACACTGCTCAGAAGAATGAGTTAGGACCCTGTGTATTTAAGATAAAAGCCTATGACATTTTGAAAAGTAGCTTTATTATACAAATGTAATAAAAGTGAGAAAGTTCTTCTATAAGACACCATGCTTTTCATTTTCTAGTGACAATGTCAAGAAGACCCAGCACACATACATGCACACGCAGTTGGGGGGGGGGGGTGGGCAGGGGGAGGGAGAAAGTAATATTAGCTATTCAATATCTGGATTAGTATAATGAAATGTATAAATTATTTTAAATTAGAGAATAAATTTTGTGCTATTGGTTGAGACTAAACATGAATAATGAATATCCTTCTAATTACTTACATTGCTGATTTGATTTTTATTTCAAAGGATAGTGTCTAAAGTTCCATTCAGCTTTGTAACTCTTACCTCCATGAGAACAAAATCACCTAGTCCCCTCTCTTGAACCAGCCCCATGTTCCGAATCCCATCCAGCTGCCAACCTGAATGAACCATCTTTCTTTTTGCTCTGATACTACCCCAATTTCCCCTAGCTGGAACAGCTTCCTCTGGACTGATTCTGCAGATATCATGCCACAAGTCTCTGTAGCACTTAATGCTCTCAGCTTTGTATCTCTTGGGTTGAGCTGTCTTGATTGGTAATGGTGCAAACTTACCTTACCCCTTAGGAAAAGGAAACCAGAATGGTGAAATATCATATCATACAAGTTGATATTATATGAGGATAAGTTGAAGGGATTGGATATGTTTAGCCTAGAGAAAATAATTTTTAATGGGAATAGAGAAAATTAGGCAAGAAATCAAACTTTACATCCCTTTGAAGATAGGGCCAGACATTTAACAAGGGCAAAGAATTCAACAGCTCTATAATTAGGATGAGACTCAGGCTCTCCACACTGCTCAGAAGAATGAAGTGTTCTTATAGCTGTAAAATTCTCAGCACGATAATTGTATTTGGGCATGTCATGGGAAAGATGGGGACAGCTAGGTGGAACGGTGGATAGAATGCCCTCCCTGGAGTCAGGAAGACTCATCTTCCAGATTTCAAATCTGGCCTCAGACACTTACAAGTTGTATGACACTGGGAAAGTCACTTAATCCTGTTTGCCTCAGTTTCCTCAACTGCAAAATGAGCTGGAGAAGGAAATGACAAACCACTCCTGTATCTTTACCCAAGAAACAACAAATGGGGTCACAAAGAATCTGACACAACTCAAAATGACTAAACAACAACAATAAACAATATATGAAAAAAGAATTAGACTTTTTTGGTTGGCCCCAGGGAGCAGAACCAGAACTAATGGGTGACAGAAGCAAGTTTAAATTTAATGTCAGGAAAAAACTTCTGAACTATTACTGCCGTCTGAAAGTTGAATGGGCTGTTCCAAAAGGTGGTGATCTCTTCTCTGTCTTCTCAATAAATATCACTTTGTAAAAGCCAGTTGATGATAATTTCTCATCTACAGTGAGGAAGTATCAGCTAATTAAGTTAATAGTGGGACAATCAATAGTATTGATATTTGGAAGAAGGCAATGGGGATTCTAGATGACAGCAACTCTCAGGGGTACCCCTAGAACTCTGAGGAAAAGATTTAGCAGAGCCTTTTTTGGGTGCTTAACCTGCATGTTAGAATTGGGTTAGTCTCAGAGCCCTCCCTCCTCACCACATGGGTATAATAACTGAATTTTCAGTATAATGAGATGAATATTTGTAAAGTGCTTCACTAGCTTCAAAGTACATGTAAATGCTATTTATCCTTGTAATAACTGGTTAATTCCAAAGGGTTTAGCAATTGATCCTGAGTGATTTAAATGTCGTGGTATATATTTATTGATAGCTATGTGTGGTAGAGTTTAGATTATATAAGATGTCATGTTGTTCTGAGTTTGAGTGGCTAATTTTTGAAGAATAGAAAGGATCTCAAAAAAGTTTCTGCTATTCATTCCCCATCATTTCATAGTAAATATTCTCTAAATGGAAGATCATGAGGTAAGTCTATTGTCACATCAGAGGAATAAAAAGAAACCATATACTGTATGTACATATATGCCTGCCTATATATAGGGCATCCTGTTAGGGCAATCCAACTTTCCCCTGTTCTTCCCTTTTGATATGCTAAGACTATCAAGTCTCCCCTTTGTTTGAATAGGTAGGAAACCTTTTGTTCTCTTTGTTTTGGAGTATTTCTCAGCTATTTCTCAGCACTAAGACAATCAAGAGTCATTGAATTGTATATGATGTGGTGCTGGTGGTTGGAGCTTTCCCACACTGATTTCTCACACTCTAAATGATGAGCCTCAAGTGCCACAGGGCCCTATCACAGGTATATAAGATCTGAGGTTGGCGTTTGACTTTTGGGGATACACTCATTGAAAGAATACAGGTAACTAGACTCTGGGCAAGCCATTGAACCCACCCTCTTGGCTTTGTAACTCAGACAGATAGATGTTGGTGCTTCTCTGGTAACTATGAATTGTGATTTGAATCAGACAAGTTCTGTCTGTTGATGCTTGTAATTTCTGTTTGTATTTGCCTTGAAGTTCAGGGGGTTGATCTTTTTCCCCCAAACTAAGTGAATTGTATATGTATGTTTAATTAAACTGAGATTGTTAACCCCTTAAAATTGCTTTCCTTAGAAAAGCAGATCAAAGAATCTGTGTTAGCGGCCTTCTGTGTGCTGGTTGTTGTTGGTCTAACACAGCCACAGTAGCTGCTAGCAAGATTGTTACACATTCCAAAAGTCTTAGTGCAGTTTTGAGCTAAAACATTTGGAATACTTTTGTTGGAAAGGAAAATTCTTCATTTGAGATTTCACCCTGATTAACAAGGCAAAACCCAGGATAAAGAGAATTAAAAGCATTTTATTATAAGTATGGCAAGGTAGCAACACACTGACAGGCTGATCACTGGAGATCAGCAATGACTTCAGGATGGGGACAGCTTTAATTGGTGACTTTTAGACAATCCCACTTCAACAAAAGTGGTTTTTCATTGCATCTCAGTTTCCCCCCAAGGTAGCAAAAATGTGACAGTTTTCAGGTAGGGGTATGTGACAAAAAGCAGGTGATTCAAAAAGCTTCAGCACCCTCCTCAATAATGATAAGAAAGTCTGGAAACAATGGGTAAATGAGTCAATATAACTTCAACTTTATATTCACACATATACAATAAGGAGATATATAGATATAGATATACACACATACATTTGTATATATGTATGCATGTATATATGTGTATATACATGTGAATATATACACATGCATATGCATATACCTTTACATATACATATATTTGTATTTGCATATACATATACACATATTCTTCATTATGCTTCACTAGGATACATAAATACGATATGGGTCATATCTTGTTTAGGTAGCCTAGTGGGAATTTAATTTGCTTACCAGACAACCCTATGGCACACTTAATGGTTAAAAGGAAAGGGAAGGGACAAGTTTTTAATGATAACCAAATCAGGAAATTCTGTTTCTTGTTTGATTGATAAACCAGTAACAACATTGATGATCATGCAGCTTGAAATGCTCCCCATAGGTCATCTCCCAAAGTGAGATAGTGATGCAGTTTCTGCTGGGTTCAGGGACCCCTCAAGGACCAGAGCACTGGACACGGTTGTTTAGAATGAATTTATGGACTCAAGCATTCTTTAAGTCAAGGTGGCAAAGATTTATGGTTACGTTTTTCAGCAGGCAAAAGTTCTTAAGGAACCTCTGACCTTAGAGGGATACAGTTAAAATTTGTATAGGATAAACTCTGTATAGTAAAACATGTGCCAAATATGCTAACTAGGTGATGTGGGGCAGGATTAAGGAGTGGTTAAGGAGTAGTCAGCTCTTAAAGGAACATGCACTTTTTGTATCTACTGAGCAAGCGTTTTACCCAGAGTTCACCAAGAAAAGCCCAAGGAGTGGTCACAGGGAGGTGTGGTTTGAGGCCTTCAACGTCACTAAGTCAACTAGTAATCAGGGCTGACTTAGGAATGCCCAGTCTGCCACCCATCAATGTCTTGTTTGACCAGATAGATGTAGGGAGTATACATATGTCTAAAGCCTAAGTATACATAATGAGAAATCCAGAATGTATATTACAAGGTAGGGAAGCGGTATAGATAATCCAGTGGAATTCTTACTGGTGCAGTTTGTTGCTGTACCAGAGAGAGAGATAAGTATTTGGCTGGAGTCCATTTATGAGTAATTGCTAGGCATAGTGTCATTGGGCTGGGGAGAAGCTGCCAAGATAGTGTTTTGAGACTAGGCAGAAATGTGATTTTAGATTTGGGGTCCAAGCGCAGGCACTCAAACACCCCATGGATAGGACAATGTAAAATTTCCTATCCTTTATTATTATGGATCTTTTCTAGGCTAGAAAGTGGTGATCAGGCCAAGGCCTGTTTAATGGAAAAAAAGATCATCTTGATTTCCACTGACCCCTGGAAACCCGTTGGGGTACTTCAGTGCATGAACTATTGTAGGGACCAAACAATAAAAGTATAACTCCATATCCATTGATAACGGTAGCCAGCCCTTGTGACCTAGTGTTAGGTTTGGGTTTTTGAGAGTGGCCTTTACTTGAGAGTAGTCCAAGGTCACTCAGGGAAATAATCTCAGAGAGCAAATCAGTTCTCAGTCAAGACCAATTTTTATTATGCACAGCAAGGTGGGCTCAGTCCTTAAGGGACCAGCAACTTAAATGCAAAGAGGCTTATTTTTATATACCACTTTGGGGAAGTTCACCGGAAGCTGAGTTAGCTATTTACATGAGCAATAAACCACAAGGAGCAGAGAAACCAATGTGTCAGATAAGATTCCGGGATGTGGTTGCCTTGAGTGGTTACGTACCCCTGAAGCAAGTTTCATAAACAAGATCTTTGTTACCGAGTAGAACTTCTGCTGTTGCAGGGCAGAAGTCAGGACCTTTATACAGGAAGTGAGGCAAATGTCAGTTGGAATGGAAATGTCAAATGGAATTCAACTATCTGAGAGTTGTATATTGGCCAAGGTGCAAACACCTGCTGAAGAGGCCAGGAGATACTTGAGGGCAATATGATTATCAAGGAGAGCATTAGCCAAGAAATTAAGTGATTCTTGTATATCTGACAGGGCATGGGAAGTGTCGCTAGCAAGAAGATAGACGGTGGCTGTCAAGTTGGAAAGAATAACTTCATGAGCCAAGTGGCCCTACCAGGGGAGCAAGTACTCAGCCCCCTTGGACAGGCACCAGAGGACATTTTCCCAGAAGCCTTGCTTGGTACAGTGTTGGGAGGCGAATATGCGTGTTATTGAAGATTTGAGTCTGTGGGACTATTCGGTCAAGCATACTTTGGCCTAGAGGTTGATAGGGAGAAAGGCAGCAGGAGGTGAGGACTACGTCAAGGGGGCGAGAGTTATTGGTTTTCCCTAACCCATATAGGAAGACCATCCCAGGGGAAGTGAATAAAGAACTCTCACTGTTATTGAGGTGAGATCTTACCAAGATTTCCTGGGATAGGGACACACTCCAGCCGCCAGAAAGATATCCAGGCCAATGTTTGATAACATTGTAAGGGTACAGAGTATCATGGGCATATGGGAGATATTTGAGGGGATCTTGAAAAACAAATATAGTGATGTCAGGACCCTCGCTTCCTCTGCCCATATTTGTTGAGACGGAGGTAATAGCAACTTCCTTGTCATCCCCAGCCCAGAAGCAAGGTTGGGCTACTGTCAGGTTCAAGAGTAGAAGGGCCAGGGCTATACCAGAGAAGCTAACAGTGGAAGGTCTGGTTCCAAGCTATGTGACTGGGGTTAAGGGGATGGCCGTGGGGAGTATTTCTGTTGCCTGAGGATGGTGAAGACAAATCCAGCAATCTCTTACCACCACTGCCATCACCACGACCCATAGAGGCCTTGATCTGAACTAAAGCATTAGCTTTCTATCTCTGGGGCAGCAAGTCGGATCCCAGGCATGGGAACAAGAAAAAAGAAAAAAGAAAAAAAATAACATGAACACACCTAGCATCACAAGCAAAGAAACAGAAGACAGAAAGGGAGAGTAAGCCAAGCTCCAAGAAGCCAAGGAAACACGGAGGCCATTCATTGATCACCAGGAGCAGGAGACTTGCAGAACAGGAATCAGAGGTCTTCCATGGGCTTGCAGGTGTAGGTTTCGTGCTGTCCTGTATCCAAAAGAGAGGCAGGCTTTATTCTGGAAATGTGAGTCCACCTGTCGAGTTTCAGCCGTCAAGTTTCACAGCTGTGGGGGTCATTAGAATGACCTTATAAGGGCCCTTCCACTTAGCCCCTAGTGGGTCAAATCCTTGGGTCTTCCAGTATGTCAAATAGATCATGTTCCTAGGGCTGACTGCCAGTGAGGAGGCAAGGGCAGTTTTATCAGGCTTGGGGAGACGAGTGTCTACATATTCTGTCAACGCCTTCTGTACCTGACCCAGGGCAAGAGAGTAGGTGGTGAGTAATTGATGTTCTGGATCTACTAGGATGTCATTAGTGAGGAAAGGTCTATCATAAATACAAATTCAAATGGGCTGAGCTGTCTGTGGGATTATATATACCCTTAGTAAGGCCACAGGGAGTAATTTTACCCAGTCTTGTTTCACTTCAAGGGTCAATTTAGTTAGAGTTCTTTTAAGGGTATGGTTCATTTTTTTCTACTTTCCCAGAGGACTGGTGATGCCAAGCGTAATGGAGATAGTAAGTTACACCCAGTTATGCCTGGGTCACTCCTTGGGTGACTTGGGAAGTAAATACTGGGCCATTATGTCCCTGAAGGGACTGCGGCAAACCAAACCAAAAAATTGTTTCATTTAGAAGGATTTTAGTGACCTACTGGGCCTTTTCCACCCGGGAAAATTTACTCAACCTGTAAATGTGTCTACTAGCACAAGGAGGAGTTGGAATCTCCTGCAAGGAAGTATATGAGTGAAGTCAATCTGCCGATCCTCCCTCGGGAAGAATCCCCACTTTGGGAGTAAGGAGGGGTAGGGGTCTCACTGACCCTTCTGGATTAGCTTGGGCATAAATTGGGCATGCCCAACATACTCAGCTCATAGTTTCCAACATTTTGGGTCCCATAAAAAGGTGCTTGAGTAGGGTATGGAAAATGCATTTTCTAAGTGCATGACTTGATATAGCCCAAAAAGGAGCTTCCACATACCTGTCTTAGGGACCATCGGTTGACCACAGAGAGGGGAAAAGTTCTTAACCCTTGGAATCATATTGTTTCTTCTCTGCTGTAATATATTAGGGGCGAAGGAAGGGGAGACCTGGGGCAACAGGGAATAAGTAGAGCCAGCTTGTGCTGCTTTGGCAGCCCTATCCAGGGTTGTCCAATCTTAGGTTTTTATTGAAACAATAGATGATATATTTTGATTTGCCATTTTAGTGAGAGCTCTGCTATAGCTCGGCTTCATTTACTAAAGCATTTATGTAAATTTCTATGCTGGTAGGCAAGACACATAAATCACACCGTGGGCAGCATGCAGTCAGTGGGCACATTTTGGACAGCCCTGTGCTAGTCAGTTTCCTGTAGCTTGCTCTGACTCCTCTCTTTGATGGCCCCTACAGTACATGACCACCACTTCTGTTGGATAATACACTGCCTCCAGGAGGCACAAGATTTCAGGACCATGTTTAATTGGGAAATTCTTGGTGGTCAGGAATCCCTGCTCTTTCCAAATGGCACCATGAACGTGGAGGACATGGAAGGTATAGTCTGAATCAGTATAGATATTAGCCCGTTTCCCTCTGCCTAGTTCCAAGGCTTGCATGAGAACAATTAGCTCTGCTTTCTGGGCAGATCTACTCTGGGGAAGTAGGCCAGATTCAATAACACCAGCCAGGTTCACAACTGTATATCCAGCCTTTCTTACCCCTTCATCCACAAAGCTGGATTCATCAGTACACCAAGCTACATCAGGATTCTCTAATGGGGTATCTCTCAGTTTGAGCAGCTGGAATAGGTCATGTCTAAAACTCCTGTAATATCAATTAAGTTGGGACCTTTTTTTACTGTTTTAGAATGATAAATTAATTCTCTTTGATTGAGCCTTACTGGGTGCAAAGCCCCAGGCCCAAACCCTTAATTACTAGGTGCTAAGCCTATGTGAGCGTGAAGCCCTCAGGGTCCTAAGGGAAGTTGCTAACACCAGAGCCAATAGTAGGACCCTAAGTTGTGGCTGCTCAGAAGTTTGATGATGTCCAAAGACTGTATAAAAAGAGAGAACAGAGCTATTTGCAAGAGGCTCTCACTCCTGGAGGCTCAGGACTCTGGGCAGCTGCTCTAAGAGCCTCCCACCTCACCCAGATACTGATGGTTTCTTGGTAACTATGAATTGTATTTGGTCTATTTATAATGTATGTTTATAATTTGTATTTGCTTTAAAGTTCAGGGTGCTGACTTTTTCCCCTGAACTAAGTGAATGATGTTTGTAGGTTGGATTGAAATAAGATTGTTAACCCCTTAATGTTGCTTTCCTTAGTAAAGCAGATCAAAGAACTGTGCTGGTAGTGTCCTTGTTGTTGGGCTTGTGTTGGTCTTTCACCCCCACAACAGGCTGCTAGCCGAATTGTTGAAACAACTCCCTCGAAGTCAGGTATGGTAGGCTCAGAAATAGGTATGGGAAAGAAGGAAGTAGCATTCGAGGTGTAACATACCTTTAAGGATAGGTCAGGGGTATCTAAGACAAAAATTTGGTATTTGGTCAAGCAGCCACTAGACAGTCAATGGTGGCCTTTGGATTCAAGGATGGATTGGAGCCGGTGCGGGGTCAAAACTTTGAGAGGCAGACCCAAAGTACGTTTGGAGGCTTCTTGTATTAGAGCAGTAGCAGCCACTGCTCAGGGACAAGGGCACCAACCTGAGGCAACAGTGTCTAGCTGTTTGGAGAAATAGTCGACAGACAGGGATTGGGCCCCACGAACTGAGTGAGAACCCCCAGGGCCTGGCCCCGCTTCTCATCAACTTACAGGGTAAAGGGCTTTGCTAGATCTCAGAGGACCAGAGCTGAGAGAATGGTGAGCTTAGATTTTAATTCTTGGAGGGCAGACTCCTGCTCTGGACCCCACTCAACAGAGTGAGTAACAGGGTCTTGCAGTCATTCGCCTGCATCAGCATTCTGGTGAGAAAGAAAACAAGGGTCTTCATCAAACAGGATGTCCCCTGTGGAGAGAGAAGTCCAGACACCAAGAGTATCTCAGAAAGCGTATACCTTAATATGACTGCACCCCTTGCAAAGGATTGTAAGCACCTGGAATGGGGGGATTCCCAACTGCAAGACTGGAGCACTAAAATTGGCAGAAAACAGACTTATGCCTCATTCAAAGGTTCCCCGGATGGGCCACTTTGAAATGTTGTGGATTCTTGGGAAAGGCCCGGGGTAGCTCAGAAACATAATTTCAGAGAACAAGTCGGTTCTCAGTCAATACTGAATTTTACTAGGCAGAGCAAGGTGGTCTCAGTTCTTAAGGGAACCAGCAACTTAAAGGCAAAGAAAGCATATTTTTATATACCACTTTTGGGCAGTTTGCCAGGAGCTGAGCTAGCCGTGAGCAATAAACCACAAGAAATAGAGAAACAAGGGTGTCAGAGAAGGTTCCAGGATGTGGCTGCCTCAAATGGTCATGTACCCCTGAAGCAAGTTTCGTAAACAAGGTCTCTGTTACTGAGTAGAACTTCTGCTGTTGGGCAGAAGTCAGGACCTTTATACAGCCAGCTTCTGCTAGGCAAATGTCGACCCCATCAAGAGGAAAGAGGTGACATTCCTCCTAGAAGATCTGTCACACCTTCTAAAACAGGAGGGCACAACTGCAGCTTTTCTTTGCAGAATTTTTAGCCCTCAAGGCTAAAGATGTGGAGAATATGGTCCAGCCTGGAAACTACAATGGTATGGAAGACAAATAACAAATTATCTGTGTACTGAACCAACGCAGAACGACCAGGAACATATTGTCATCCAGATTTTCTTTAAGGATTTTGGAGAGAAGAGATAACTTTGCACACTCTTGTTTTCACCTTATCCAAATATATTATAGACCCTGATAGGTGAAGTCAGACAAAAACCAACTGTCAAGATGTATAGGAGCAGAAAAGAAGGTGGAACATGAGACCACAGTGGTAAAGAAATGGGTCTCTGGTGGTATACAAACAGGAACAGATATTTAGTAACCTGTTCTCCAGAAAAAAAAAAAGTACGCATTGTTGAGGTCAGATTCAGGAGAGTCACTTGAGTGTGAAAGAATTCACTTAGACATTCTCTGTAGCCAATGGGAGCTTTATTAGACCTTGTTAGCAAGAAGCTAATGAAAAGCCCTGATGTTTTGGAGGACCAGGCTCATATAGACAGAAAGCTATACAGCTTGTAGGTTCTGTTCAGGATGATGATGTAGTTTTCGGGTTTTATGGTGGTTGAGGTTTAAAAATTAGGAAGAAGTTTCTAACACAGATGAGGGAGATGGTTGACAGGTTAAGAAAGACAGGGTGACACGGGATAAGGGAGACAAAGGCAATTTTTTTTTTTTGGTACGAGGAGAAGTTTTATGATATTTGAAGATAAGGGGAAAAGGACTTTAGGATGGGGCTTCACAAAGCACTGGAATAACAACTTTTTAACCCTTTTTAACTCTTTAATCCTTAGGGCAACCATACCATATACTCCCACTTTTAAGTTGAGTCTGCATTATAGGCATTTTCTCCATCACTTTTTAAAGTCCAAACAATCCTCAAAACAATCAATTAAGCCCTGATTATACACCCTGAAGTATAAATTCTCATGCTGAAAATTGAACAATCAGTTCTCCTGACAAAACAGTGGCACTATGGACATCATGTGCAATTCAATAGCTCTCCTCACTAGGCTTCTTAAAAAGGAACAAAGAGTGTTTCAAAAGCTTTGGTGGGAATGTCTTATCTAACTTAAGCAGTGATAGGGCAAACATCTTTTGTTTCTGGTCTTAGAGAACCCGGGGTGAGGACTGATGAGGCTTTGGCTCGATTGTATTGGTTGGACAATGCACACTGACCCAATCCTCCTTGACGTGTTGGCAAGAATGTGCATCTCGTAGAACTGTCTCTTACAGCTTGAGACAAAAGCAAAGTGAGAGGAGGAGGGACTACCACAAAGTCAGGGAATACAGACAGTTCCTTCTCACATGAAATGTCTAGAATCATTCTATCAGGAACACGAGGGACAGCAGAGGCCAGTTTACAAAAGAAATGTCAGCCTAGAAGATCCACAGGTGGAGGCAGAGCCAAGATTGAGGAGTAAAGGCAGGGACTCCCCTGAACTCTCTCCCAAGCCCCTCCAAATGCCTGTAAAAAAATGACACTAAACAAATTCTAGAGCAGCAGAACCTGCAAAAAGACGGTGAAACCAATGTCCAACTCAAGGCAACCTGGGAGGTCGACAGGAAAGGTCTGTTCCACCAGGCTGAGAGAGGAGTGCAGTCCATTACAGACAGCACCAGCACAGATGGGGCCCCTGTAAACTGAGAGCAGGCCTCAGGAGACTGAATCACTGGTAGCTGTGGCAGTTTCCAGACTTCTCAACCCACAAATGGCAAAATAGCAAGTCAGTAGGAAAGGTCTGTCAGACCTGAGGGAGAGAGGAGCTCAGTCCATCCCCAGCCCCAGCAAACCAGGAGCAGGCCTTGGGACTGACTGAATCAGCAACAGCAGCAGTGGCAACAGCAGCACCTACTTCTGAAGCTCTCAGCCCAGAGATGGTAAGGGGATGGCACAACTGGTCAGAAAGTGATTACAGCGGTCTCTTTGCTGGCACCACGGCAGGACTCTGTTGCTTTGTCCATACTTGAATCCGGTTGGTAGTCCAGGGGTGAAGAGGAACACTGGCATAGTAGTGGAGTAGTGTGGCAGCAGTGGAGTTGGAATCCTCCTCACAGTTCCAGGGCAGAAAAGAGTGCTTGTGGTCACTCACAGACCACATCACAGGCCAGGAGAGAGTAAGCACCTCTCCTTAGAACATACCACCTTGGAAGAACTGAAAACTTACAAGTCCCTAGAAGTATCTCTGAAAACAGCTGCACAAAACCCACCAATCACCTCCCTAAAGAGATCCCAAAAGGAAAACTCCCAGCAATATTATAGCCAAATTCCAGAGTTCTCAGGTCAAGGAGAAAATATTTCATGCAGCCAGAAAGAAACAATCTAAGTATTGTGGAACCACAATCAGGATAACACAAGATTTAGCAGCTTCTACATTAAGAAATCAGAGGGCTGATATTCTGGAGGTCAAAGGAGCTAGGATTAAAACCAAGAATCACCTACCCAGCAAAACTGAGTGTATCCTTCAGGGGAAAAAAATAAATATTCAATGAAATAGAAGACTTTGAAGCACTTGTGATGAAAAGGCCAGAGTTGAATAGAAAATTTGACTTTCAAATAGAAGACTCAAGAGAAGCAAAAAAAAAGGTAAACAGGAAAGAGGAATCATAAGGGACTTATTAAAGTTGAACTGTTTACTTTCTTACATGGAAAGATGATATTTGTAACTCATGAGACCATTCTCATTATTAGGGTAGTTGGAGGGAGTGTATATAGACAGGGCACAGGATGAGTGGAATATGAAGGGATGATATCTAAAAAATAAAATTAAGGGGTGAGAGAGGAATGTATTGGGAGAAGGAGAAAGGGAGACGTAGAATGAGATAAATTATCTCACATAAAAGAGGCAAGAAAAAGCTGTTTCAATGGAGGGGAAGAGGGAGGAGGTGAAAGGGAATGAGTGAACCTTACTCTTATTGCGATTGGCATAAAGAGGGAACAACATACACACTCAATTGGATATGGAAATCCTATCTTACCCTACAGGAAAGTAGGGGGGAAGTAGATAAGAGAGAGGAGGGTGATAGAAGGGAGGGCAGATTAGGGAAGGGGATAATTAGAAGGTTCACAGGTGATGAGGGGATCAAAAGAGAAACACGCTAGTAAGAAATGGAGTCTAAAGAAACTGTCACTGAGAGGATTCTAGAAAGATGGCGGAGTAGGTCAGAAAATTCCAAGCTCTCAAGATTTTCCTCCACAAAAGAGTTAAAATAGCTCCTTAAGGGGAACAAAGTGTGGGTGGAGACAAAGAAGAATAGGGGAACATCCTGGATCTTCCTGGGACAGTTTGAGAAGATCTGAAGAAAAATCCCAGGACCAGGTTTGGTCCCAGCGAGGAGTAAACACCTCCAGCCTAGGTTCAGTTTTAACAACTAGCGGCAAGGCCTTGGGTTAGTTGGTTTGAGAGGCTGCTTCTGCCCCAGGCACTGGAACATTTCACCCTGGGATAGTGAAGGGAGTCCTCCATTTGAGCCCAGGAAGATTGCAGGAACCTCTGCTGATGAGGAACACCAGACCCAGCTGTTCTGGGAAGAGTGGTGGGGGCTAGAAGGAACCAGTTCACGCTGGGTAAGTGAAGAAGCAGTGGGGCAGAAAGCTCCTGGCTGTGGGCACTTACAGGAGGTTGGAGGTTCAGCTTTGGTTGCAGGCTAGAGGAGAGAACTGAAGATCTGGAGCAAGAGGCACCAGTTCCCATACCCCAGGGGTAGAGGTAATTACAAAAAATCAAGTCATTAATACACACACAAAAAAATGCACAGGCAAAGGAGAAAGAATCCAACCATAGAAACCTATTATGGGAATAGAGACAACCAGGGTTCATTCTCAGAAGAGGATATTGAAGTAAAGAAACCCCCAAAGAGCAGCATCAAATGGTCACTTGCCCAAAAAGAATTTATAGAAGACCTTAAAAAAGACTTTAAAAATCAAATGACAGAGATGGAGGAAAAACTAAAAAGAAAAAGAATCCAAGAAAAACAAGAAGGTTATGAAAAGAAAGTCAACCAATTAGAAAAGGAGATCTAGAATCTCAAGGAGGAAAATGACACCTTGAAAATGAGAACTGGGCAAAGTGAAACCAGTGAAATTATAAGAGACCAAGAAATAAACAAAACATGAATAATGAAAAAATAGAAGAGAAAGTGAAACATAAGAAAAACAACAGACTTGGAGAGTAGATCAAGAAGAGAAAACATAAAGATAATAGGATTAACTGAAAGTTATGATCAAAAAAAGAATCTTGATACAATAATACAAGAAATAATTAAAGAATCTTGTCCTGAAGCATTAGAACAAGGCAGGGAAGTAGAAATAGAAAAAATCCATTGAATACCAATTAAAAGAGATCCTATGAGAAAAATTCCAGAACCCCCAGCTCAAGGATAAAATATTAAAAGCATCAAGATTAAAACAATTTAAATATGATGGTGCCACAATTAGAATTACCCAAGACCTAGCAGCGGAGACATTAAAGGGCTTCAGGACTCGGAACACAACATATCAAAGAGCAAAAGACCTGGGCCTCAGGCCGAAAATATCACACCCTTCAAATTTCAGTATTATCTTGAATGAAAAAAATGGACATTTGACAAACCTTCAGATGTTCAAGACTTTGTTTAAAAAATATATCCTCAACTTAATAGAAGATTCAACATATAAAAACTAAGAGAAATATAAGATATGTACCAAAGACTAATTATAAGGGATTCATGAGGATAGACTGTTTACCTTTTATATAATATAAAATGTAAAATATATGTCTAACATTCTTATTAATAATTGTCAAGTACATAACAAAGGGGGGGATAAACCTGACTATGATATGAATTTAAAAAGCAAAACCATTAGAATACAGCTAAAAAGAGTAACTATTTTATACAAATGAGGTGCAAGAGGAAGAAAGGTTACAGAGGATTTAGATGGTGGAGGAGGGCTGGTGGTTGTGGTGGCCTACTTTCATCAGGAATAGGTTTAAGAGGGAACAATACATATATATTTAGAAGAGTATAAAAGTCTTCTAAATCTAGAAGAAATAAAATGGTAGGGATATAGTTGGGGGGAGAGGACAAGGGAAGTATTAGGAAAAGGGAGGGATTTTCAGAGGGGAGAATGAGAGAATAGGTAAAGGGTGTTTAGATCAATGGGAAGGGGAGGATAGGGGAAGGATCCTTGGAGTGGGGAAGACAAGTGATAAGAGGGGAGGGTGTTTGGTGGAGGAGTGGGGGTAGGCAAGAAATAGGAGGGTGATGTAGTGGGTAGAAGTAAAGTAGAGAAGGCAGGAGGGATAGGAAACAAGAGATATGTACAAACAAAAACAAAGATCAGGAGTAGAGTATGTTTGGGAAAGTATATGTCTATATACGTATGTGTATATGTATAAGTGTATGTATACTGTAGCCTCCTGGGGGGTGGGGGGAGGGGAAAAAAGAAGAAAGTTTAAAAGTTTTCAGCAGAGAACAAAACACAAGAAAGCAAAGAAAAGATGGGCAATTCTTAACAGAGGGTGTATTATTTATCATACAGGCTTTCTTGAAATGAAAATTTATTGTTACATATATTGAATCCTCTCTTATTCTGCTATGCATATGATATACTTTGTTTTTCTTTCTTTGTATTTAAGTTTCAAGATTTAAGCTTATGATATGTTTTTGTTTTTTCTCTATTCTGTATTTGTGTTCTGGTAAAATAAAAAAAATTAAAAAACAAAAAAAGAAACCATCACATGGGCTGATGCAAAGTAAAATGTGCTATGTAAAAAGTAACAGCAGTATTGTAATACAATCAGCTGTGAATGGCTTAGCTATTCCCAGCAATACAACAATCTAAGACAACTACAAAGGATGTCACCAGAGAAAGAACTGATGATGTCTGAATACATAGTAAAAGCATACTTTTTTTAAACTTTATTTTTCCTGAGGTTTTTTTTTTCTTGTCTGTGTTTTCTTTCACAACATGACTATTATGGATATGTTTTGCATGACAACAAATATATAACCTATATCAAATTGCTTGCCTTCTCAAAGGGGGTGGGGGGGAAGGGAGGGAGAGAATTTCAAAACCAATGTTAAAAATCGTTTTTAAATGTAACTGGGGAAAAAAATAAAATACTGAATAAAAACAGACTGATATTTTTGTGATGGTTAAAAAAAAGTCAGCAATTTGGATACAGAATAAGGAATGGCTTAGAGATATTGACAATATTTGTGACCTGAAGGGATGTTAACAAAGTTGGGGAACTTTCAGGGTGGAGAAGATGGCTTCAGTGTTAATAAGACTTTTAATTTCCTCTTCTTTCTGTTTGCCTGACATAAAGGGACCAGATTAATCTAAAAGGAAAGAATAAAACCGAGATGATTGCTATTAAACTTTAAACTATCCTAACACTGGGAAGGGAATGTACTCAACCTAAAGTTCATAAACTTAGTCAATTAAGCCATTCATTTTTTACAATGGTCATCCTCACTACAGAAGTGACATCATACCCCAAAGAATTTTAGGAAAATCTAGTCACTAATAAAGAGTTCCCAGGCCACTAACTCTGAAGGCAACCCTTCCCTGGCCTTCACACTGGAAATTTTGAATTTATGAAGCCATAAATATTAGCCACTCCTCTCTTTTTGTCTTGGCAGGATGCAGTGTTTCGCAATTGTTATCAGCTCAGTGAGTGGGCTAGTAAAAGGAATACAGTTTTTTCCCTGGATCTTAAGAAGAAAATGCTTGCAACTGCAGCAGCTACTACTTCAGTGGAATTTTCATAGGAATTTACTATGCCTAAAAGACTTTCAAAGACCTGCCTGAAGTCATTGACCTTTGTCCACTCAAGTTTATTGTTGACAAATCTAAGGAACTGCTTCAGGTAGGAGATGACAATCATTGATTTTGAAAAAGGATTGTATATTGTCCACAGAACCTCAGGTTTGTTCTTTTCAAAAAATTTTACTTTAAATTTATGGAGCAAAACAAGCTTTCCATAATATAGTATAATAAAAATGATGATTGCATATGAAACTGTGAATCTACTATGTACAACTTGCTATTCCTTTCAAATATACAACAAAATTATCATGAATTTTTTTTCTTCTGCTCCGCCCTAGAGATAGCTACCGTTAGACACAAATAGGAATGTGTGTGTGTGTGTGTGTATGTGTGTGTGTGTGTGTGTGTGTGTAAAATATACTTCTATTTATCAGTTCTTTCTCTGGATGTAGAGAGTATCTTTCTTCATATATTCTTTATAGTTTATTTGGGTATTTATAATAGTAAAAATAACTTATTCATTCAAAATCATTCTTAAAACAACATTGCTGTTACTATATACAATGTTCTCTTGGTTCTGCTCATTTCTTTCTTCATTATTTCATGCAAGCTTTTCCCTGTTTTTCTAAAATCATTGAGATCATCATTTCTTAGAGCACAGTAGTACTCCATCACAATCATATACCACAACTCATTCAGCCATTCTCCAGTTGATAGGCATCCCTGCAATTTTCAGTTCTTTGCCACCACAAAGAGGTATTATAAACATTTTGGAACATATAAGTGCTTTTCCTTTTTCTCTAATTATCTTCAGAAATAGACCAAGTAGTGATATTGCTGGGTCAAAGGATATAGGCAGTTTAATAACACTTTGGGCATAATTCCAGATTGCTCTCCAAAATCGTTCACAATTTTACCAACAATAAATTAATGACCCAATTTTTCCACACTCCCTCCAACATTTGACATTTTCCCCTTCTATTGTTTTAGCCAATCTGGTTAGCACAAAATATCTCAAGGTTTGTTTTTTTATTTGTATTTCTCCCATCAAAAAGGATTTAGAACATTTTTTCATATGACTATAAAGGGTTTTGATTTCTTCTTCTGAGAATTACCTGTTCATATTCTTTGACTAATTATCAATTTTGATATGACTTTTATTCTTATAGATTTGACAAAGTTTTTATATATTTCAGATATGAGACCTTTGTCTGATAAAATGTCTATAAAATTCTCCTCCCCCCAATTTTCTGCTTTCTTTCTGATCTTGGCTACATTGTTTCATTTGTATAATTTTTTAAAATTTTAATGTAATCTAACTGATCCATTTTACCTCTAACTTCGCTCTCTATCTCTTGCTTATTCATAAATTGTTTGCCTCTCCATTAGTCTGATAATTAATATATTCTATGTTCTAATTTTCCTGTAAAATCTCTCTTTATATCTAGGCCATGTATCTATTTTGACCTTACCTTGGCAAATGGTGCAAGATAATAGTCTGTGCCCAGTTTCTGTCATACTGTTTTTCAGTTTTCTCAACAATTTTTACCAAATAATGAATTCTTATCCCAAAATCTTAAGTCTTTACTCTCGTCAAATGCAAGGTTATTATGTTTGTTTCCTGCTGCAAGTTGTATGTCTACTCTACCCCATGGATATACCTTTCTACTTCTTAGCCAGTACCATATAATTTTGATAATTACTGTCATATAGTTTAAGATTTGGTAAAGGTAAAATTTCTTTCTTTACATTTTTTTTCATTATTTCCTTTGATATTCTTGATTTTTGTTTTTCCAAATGAAGTTTTCTAATTCAGTTAAAAAAAAAAGAAGAAGAAGAAGTTTTGGTAATTCAATTAGGATGGTCTTGAATATATAAATTAGATTGAATAAAATTGTCATTTTTTATTATATTGGCCCTATTTTCCCATGAATAATTAATATTTCTCCAATTATTTAAATCTGATTTTATTTGTATAAAAAGTTTTCTCATAATTTTGTTTATATAGTTCCTGGGTTTGTTTTGGCAGGTGTACTCCCAGGCATTTTATATTGTCTAGAGGTATTTTAAATGGGGTATTTTTTATAATGTCTTCTTGCAGAGTTCGTTTATGACATATAGGAATGCTGATGATTTATGTGGGTTTACTTTATATCCTTCTACTTTTCTAAAATTATTAATCATTTCAACTAATTTTTTAGTTGAGTCACTGGGATTTTCTAAGTATATCATAATATTGTCTGCAAAAAGAGATAGATTTATTACTTCATTCCCTATTCTGATTCATTCTATTTCTTTTTTCTTCTCTTAATACTACTGCCAGGATTTCTGATACAATATTGAATAATATTGGTGACAGTGGGCATCCTTATTTCACACCTGATCTTATTGGGAAGGTAGCTAGTTTATCCCCATTACAAATAATGCTTGCTGATGGTTTTAGATAAATGCTTTTTATAAATTTAAGGAAAAATCCATTTTTACCAATACTTTCCAATGTTTTTAATAGAAAAGATGTTAAATTTTATCAAAAGCTTTTTCTGCATCTATTGATATAATCATATGATTTTTTTTTACTTTTATTATTGATGTAATCAATTTTGTTAATAGTTTTTCTTTTGTTAAATGATTCCTGAATTCCTGGCATAAATCTCACTTGATAATAATGTGTAATCTTTGTAATATATTGTTCCAGTCTTTTAGCTAGTAGTCTATTTAAGAGTTTTGCATTCATATTCATTAGTGAAATTGGTCTATAATTTTCTTTTTCTGTTTTTACTCTTCCTAGTTTAGGCAACAATATCATATTTGTTTCATAAAAGGAATTTGGTAAGATGCCTTCTTTACCTATTATTCCAAATAATTTCTTTAATATTGGAATTAGTTGATCTTTAAATGTTTGATAGAATTCACTTGTAAATCCATCTGGTTCTGGTGCTTTTCTCTTAGGAAGCTCATTTATGGCCTGTTCAATTTCTTTTTCTAAAGTACATCTATTTAGTTACTTTATTTCCTCTTCTGCTAATCTAGGCAATTTAAGTTTTTGTAAATATTCTTCCATTTCACTTAAATTGTTAAATTTGTTGGCACTTAATTAGGCAAGACAACTCCTTATAGTTGTTTTAATTTCATCTTCATTAGTGGTATATTCACCCTTTTCATTTTTGATACTAGTGATTTGGTATTCTCTTTTTTAAAATAAAATTAACCAAATGTTTATTTTATTTTTTTCATAAAGCCAACTCCTAGTTTTCTTTATTAATTCAATGGCTTTTTTTGCTCTTAATTTTATTATTCTCATCTTTATTTTTTAGGTTTCCCAAATTAGTGTGTAATTGGGGATTTTTAATTTGCTCTTTTTCTAGTTTTTTTAATTGCATACCCAATTCTTTATTCTACTTTTTTTTCTTTTTTATTGATATACGCATTTAGAGATATAGGTCTTCCTCTAATCGCCACTTTTGCTATATCCCATAACAAAATGTGGGATATGTAGTCTCATTATTGTCATTCTCTGTAATGAAATTATTGTTTCTATGATTTATTCTTTAACACACTCATTCTTTAAGATCAGCTTGTTTAAATTCCAATTCATTTTTAATCCGTATTTCCTTGGTCCCTCATTGAATAAAATTTTTAATGCATTATGCTCTGAAAAGGGTCCTTCTAATATTTCTACTGTTCTGCTTTTAGTTATAATATTTTTATGTACTAATATGTCGACAAGCTTTGTAAAGGTACCATCGACTACTTTCTATTTCCATTCAATTCTCTCCAGATATCTATTATATTAAGTTCATTTAAAATCAATTCACTTCCTTAACTTCTTTCTTATTTATTTTTGGGTTAGATTTATATAGTTCTGAAAGATGAAGATTAAAAATCTCCTATTACTACCTATCTCCACTTGTAATTCATATAACTTTTTTTAAATTTTATTTTAGACTCAAGGGCCAGCGCACAAATACAGAATAGCGAAATGAAACAGAACATATAATGAACTCAAATATGAAACTGAAATACAAAGTAAGAAAGAAAAAAAGCATGTTGTGTGCACAGCAAAACATAAGAGAGGATTCAAAATATGTAACAATAAATTTTCATTTCAAGAAAGCCAATATGATAAATAATTGAAGTTGTGTCGAGAATTATCCATCTTTTCTTTGCTTCCTTTTGAGTTTTCTTTTGTCCCCTCTTGTGCACTTTTTTACTTTGTTCTTTTTTTCCCTCCCCCAACCTCCCGAGAAAGCTACAATAAGGTTTAGATATGTTTCTTTATAGCTATAGAAATATACATACACATATACATATATACATACATATATAGACATACACTTTCCCAACATACTGTACTTCTGATCTTTGTTTTTATGTTTGTGCATATGTCTTTTCCTGTCCCTTCTGACTCCTCTACCTTACCTCTACCCACTACCTTGCCCTCCTATTACTTGCTTATCCCCCTCCAAGAATCCCCCCCATCCTCCCACTCCCATAAATCTAAACACCCTTCTATAACCCCCCTTTTACCTATTCCTTCATTCTCCCTGCTAAAAATCCCTTCCTTGTTCTCTCCCTCTCCCTTCTAAATTTAGAAGACTTTTATATTCTTCTAAATATATATGTATTGTTCCCTCTTAAACCTATCCCCAATGAAAGTAGGTTACCAGAACTACCAGCTCTCCTCCCCCATCTAATTCCTCTGTATCCATTCTTCCTCTTGAACCTCATTTGTGTAAAATAATTACTCTTTTTAACTCTTCCTAAATGGTTTTACCTTTTAAATTCATATCATAGTCAGGTTTACCCCAATCTTTCTTAAGAATCATAGACATACATTTTACATATATAAAAGGTAAACAATCTGTCCTTATGACTCCCTTATAATTGGTCTTTGGTATATACCTTATATTTCTCTTGGTCCTTGTATGTTGAATTTTCAATTCAGTTCAGTATTTTTTTTTTAGCAAAGTCTTGAAAATCTGAGAGTTTATCAAATGCCCATTTTTAAAATTCAGAATAATACTTAACTTTGCAGGGTATGGTATTTTTCACCAGAGCCCCAGTTCTTTTGCTCTTTGATGTATTGTGTTCCAAGACCTGTGGTTCTTTAAGGTCTCTGCTGCTAGGTCTTGGGTAATTCTAATTGTGGCACCATCATATTTAAATTGTTTTAATCTTTATGTTTTTAATTTTTTATCCTTCAGCTGGAGGTTTCTGAATTTGACTATAATGTTCCTCTGAGTTTTCCTCACAGGATCTCTTTTAAGAGGTATTCTATGGATTTTTTCTATTTCTACTTCCCTGCCTTGTTCTAATGCTTCAAGACAATTTTCTTTAACTATTTCTTGTATTACTGTATCAAGATTCTTTTTTTGATCATAATTTTCAGTTAGTCCTATTATTTTTATATTTTCTTGATCTATTCTCCAAATCTATTGATTTTTTATAAGATGTTTCACTTTCTCTTCTATTTTTCATTATTCATATTTTGTTTAATTATTTCTTGATCTGTTACAATTTTGCTGGCTTTACTTCACCCAATTCTAATTTTCAAGGTGTTGATGTGGATACAAATAGTAAGCTAAGAGTTAAAAATAATATTAAGGGCTGACTTAGTAAAGCCCCTAGTTTATTCTCTAACCTAAAGGCACCCTGGAGTCTCTTCCCCTTTTTTTGAGTTACCATAAAACTTTCCCCTTATCCTGGGCCATAAAATTCCTTGTCTCCTCCCATCCTGGGTTATAAAATTTCCTGTCTCCCTTATGTTGTGTCATCCATTTTCCTCATCCCTAAATCTCAAACCCTAAAATTTACATCAACATTCCTCAGGCTGGATAGCTTTCTATCTACATAAGTTTAGTTCTTTTCTCATATCAGAGCCTTTGTTTAGCTCCTTGCTAAATCTCAGGCCCACTGCTTTTGCATCAATAAAGCTCCCAATGAAGAAATTAAAGCTATCTACAGGCATATGAAAAAATGGTCTGGATCACTACTGATTAGAGAAATGCAAATCAAAACAACTCTTAGATACCACATCTCTCCTGTCAGATTGGCTAAAATAACAAAACAGGAAAATGATAAATGCTGGAAAGGATGTGAGGAAATGGGAACATTGTTGCATTGCTGGTGGAGTTGTGAGCTGATCCAGCCATTTTGGAGAGTAGTTTGGAACTATGCCCAAAGGGCTATAGAAATGTTCATATCCTTTGACCCAGCAATACCACTTCTAGGGTTATATCCCAAAGAAATCACACAAGTGGGAAAAGGACCCATATGTACAAAAATATTTATAGCAGCTCTTTTTGTGGTAGCTAAGAATTGGAAATCAAAGGGATGCCCATCAATTGGGGAATGGCTGAACAAGCTGTGGTATATGAAGGTGATGGAATACTATTGTGCCATAAGAAATGGGGATGATGCAGACTTCATAACAACCTGGAAAAACCTACACGACATAATGCTGAGTGAGCGGAGCAGAGCCAGGAGAACGTTGTGCACAGCCACAGATATATGGATTCCGTGAGGACCAACCCTGACATACTGTGCTTTTCTCAGCAACCTAAGGGGCAAGGACAACTCCAGGGGACTCACGATGGAGAATGCTATCTTCATCCAGAGAAAGAATTGCGAAGTTTGAATACAGATCGAGGCGCACTACATGCACGCCTTTTTTGCTTCTTTTTTTATGTTTGTTTTTGGGGTTTTTTTTTGGTTCTGTCTCTTCTTTCTCATGATTCATTCCATTGGTCAAAATTCTTCTCCACGACTTGACTAGTGCATAAATTAATTCAATGCGAAGTTATACATGACAGTTATATGAGATTCCATGCCGTCTTAGAGAGGGAGGGGGGAGGGAGGGCAGAAAAACTGGAACTCAAAACCATGTAGAACCGTGTGTGGTAAACTAAAAATAAATAAAGAAATTAAAAAAAAAATAAAGCTCCCAATGGCTAAAGAGAAGGTCTGAGTGAACTCTTTCACATTTGAACCTGCTCTCCCAACTCTGACCTCATCAGTGTCATTTTCCTCCTTAAGATTCTGGATCTCCTTTTCTAATTGGTTGACTTTCCTTTCATACCTTCTTGTTTTTCTTGGATTTTTTTTTTTAGTTTTCCATCTCTGTCAATTGATTTTTAAAGTCTTTTAAAAGATCTTCTATAAATTCTTTTTGGGCAGGTGACTATTTGATGTTACTCTTTGAGGGTCTCTTTACTTCAATATCCTCCTCTGAAGATGAACCCCAGTCATCTCTATTCCTGTAGTAGGTTTCTATGGTTGGATTCTTTCTCCTTTGCCTGTGCATTTTTTGTGGTAATAGCTTGATTTTTGTAATCACCTCTAGCCCTGGGGTATGGCAAGTGGTCCCTCTTGCCCCAGATCTTCAGTTCTCCCCTCTAGCCTGGAACCAAAGCCAAACCTCCAACCTCCTGTAAATGGCCACAGCCAGGGGCTTTCTGCCCCACTGCTTCTACACTCACTAGGCCCATGCTGGTTCCTTCTTGCCTCCACTCCTCTTCACAGCACAGCTGGGTGTGGCCTTACTCATCAGCAGAGATTCCCTCAGTCTCCTGGGCTCAAACACCCAATGCCTCTCGTTATCCCAGGGTTGAAAAGTTCCTGTAGGTGGGGCCAAGGAAGCCTCTCAAAACAAATAACCCCAAGACTTGCAGCTTCTTGTTTAAGCAGCTAGAGGCTTGTTGTTAAAATGGAACCTAGCCTGCAGGTGTTTTTTTTTTTTATTTTTATTTTTATTTTTAGTTTACCACGCACGGTTCTACATAGTTTTGAGTTCCAGTTTTTCTCCCCTCCCTCCCCCCTGCCTCCCCAAGACGGCATGAAGTCTCATATAACTGTCATGTATAACTTCGCATTGAATTAATTTATGAACTAGTCAAGTCGTGGATAATAATTTTGACAAATGGAATTAATCATGATAAATAAGAAACATAACAAAAAAAAAAAAACCCAAAAACAAAAACAAAAGAGAAGCAGAAAAGGCGAGCATGTAGTGTGCCTCAGTCTGTATTCAAACTTCGCAGTTCTTTCTCTGAATGAAGATAGCATTCTCCATCGTGAGTCCCCTGGAGTTGTCCTTGCCCCTTAGGTTGCTGAGAAAAGCGCAGTTTGTCTGGGTTGGTCCTCACGGAATCCGTATATCTGTGGCTGTGCACAACGTTCTCCTTAGCCTGCAGGTGTTTACTCCTCTCAGGGACTAAACCTAGTCCAGGAATTTTTCTTCTTATCTTCTCAAGTTGTTGCAGGAAGACCCCGGTTTTGTCCCTATTCTTCTTTTTCTCCACCCATGCTTTGTTCGCCCTAAGTTGCTAGTTTTACTCTTTTGTGGGGGAAAATCTTGAAACTTTGGAATTTTCTGACCTACTCTTCCATCTTCCCAGAATCCTCCAATTCATACAACTTTTAAAAATTTAGATGCTATAGTATTTGGTGCATAGAGGTTCAGTATTGACATTGCTTCATTGTCTATGGTGCCTCTTATCAAAATGTAGTTACTTGCTTATCTCTTTTATTAAATCTATTTTAGCCTTAACTTTGTTTGAGGTCATGATTGCTAACCTTGCCTTTTTTGCATCAGCTGAAGCATAAATTCTACTCCAATCCTGCATTTTAACTTTGTGTGTATCTCTCATTCTTAAATGTGTTTCTTGTTGGATTCTGATTTTTAATCAATTCTGCTATCCATTTCCATTTTATAGTGAGTTCATCCCATTCACATTCAAAATTATAATTACTGTTTGTGAATTTCCCTCCATCTTATTTTTACTCACTATTTTCCTTCTCAGACTATCTTTTTACCCTATCCCTGTTACCTTATCTCTTCTGCTTACCCTTTTATTCCTTATTTTACCCACTCCTCTAAAATTCTTTCTCTTATCTTCTCCCCTCACCCATTTAATCTTATTCTAAACACTCTTTTAAAGTTCCTTCCCCCCTTTCCAACGGGTTTCTCACCTCTCTAGAAGTTCGGAAGATTTCTAAACCTCTTCACATGTATACTTTGCTTCCTCTTCAACCCAGACAAGAATAAAGTTCCAACATTACCAGCCCTCCACCCCTAGCTGTTTCCTATGTACTAGTTCTTCCTTTCATACCCTGTTTTTATGAGATAATTGCTCCTTTTTATCTTTTCCTACCCATTTTTTAGAATCACCCCATCATACACAACTCAGCTACAATTTTTCTTTCAAACCACCTTAGTGATGATGACAGTTTTAAGAATACTGATAACATTTTCATATATCATAAGTAATTCACATTTATCAGTGCCATATAATTAGTTTTTAATGATTTTCTCATATTTATTTTTTTTTACTTCAGACTCAAACACCAGAATTCAAATACAGAAGAGAAAAGAAAAAAAAATCATAAACTTAAATATTGAAACTTAATTACAAAGTAAGAAAAGGGGAAAAAAGCATGTCATGTGCATAGCAAAACATGAGAGAGGATTCAAAATATGTAGTGATATATTTTCATTTCAAGAAAGCCTGTATGATAAATACCACACATTGTTTTGAAAGCTGTCAATCTTTTCTTTGCTTCCTTTTACATTTTCTTTTGTTCTCTGCTGTGCATTTTTTACTTTGTTCTTTTCCCCCTCCCTCCTCACCCTACCCCCTGTCAAAAGGTTACAATTAAGTGTGGATATATAGAGATAAATACATATACATACACACACACATATATGTGATATATATATATATACACATATATATACACATACATATATAGACATATAGTTTCCCTAACAAATTCTACTGTTTATGTATATCCCTTATTTCCTATCCCACTTGACTCTTCTACTTCTACCCACTTACTACCTTGCCTTCTTATTACTTAGCCTACCCTACCTCCAAGGATCCCTCCCCTCTTATATTTCTTCTGGATCTTTAATATCAAATTTTCCACTGAATCCTGGTCTTTTTGTTACAAACACCTGAAAGTCTTTCAGTTCATCAAATGTCCTTTTTCTTTATTATCCATTCAGGATTATACTCAATTTTTCTAGACAAGTTACACACACACACACACACACACACACACACACACACACAGGTTCAGCACTGGTTCAGCACCATAAAGTAGCATAATTGTCTTAGGAGTCCTCTAAGGAAGAATGCATTACAAACACCAATTCATACAACTCCAGGTCTTCCTTCATCTTTATCTACATCTGATTCCAATTCATTCGCCTCTCAGAAGGATATTATAATCATATTAATGTCATGAAAGGATGTTGTAATATCAATCATAAGGCCTCATGGTCTCTATTATTTGCAATTCAAATAATAATTTTACATCTGATTCCTTCATATAGTAGTTCTACACTAGAATATATTATTCAGTCAAAAGTTATTAGTGGGGTTTATCGCCTATGTATATATTGCAATGAAAAAATGAGGCATCATTATACCCTTGCCTTTATCAATGGAATTTACTATGTGAAGAAAAAAGGGAAGAACATAGTATCAATACTGTTCCTTAGTTTTGTTTGATTTTAAGTATGAGTCATAGTCTAAAGCCAATCACACAGAAAAGCTTATCATGAGCCAGGTTACCACAGGGTATAGAAATACCAGACTCAGTATATACCTAGGTAGGAAAATGCCTTGTTTACCAAGATGTGGAAACTAAGTCAAGAGAATCCTACTTCTGCCCTCACAAAGTCATCCCCTCAGCTTTCCCAGAGACAGATATCCACTTGTCTTCAGACTACAGGAGCATAAGGCATTTCCTTTGAATGATGAACTGGTTGTCTTATGAATGGTATCAGATACTTATACCTGAAATGAAAACTTAGAATAGCGGCAGATTAAAGTCCCGAGAGACTTTTCCTCAAATGGCAAATTTTCAGTAATTACATCTTAGGGCTTGTTATTGTTATTTTTCTTATGTTTTAATAAATATCAGGGCATTCTGTTGATCTTTCATGTAAGAATAATTGTACTATAGATTTTTATTCACATACAGTAAACACTAGCTCACACATAAAGTGAATAGTTGGTTCAAAATGTAGCTTCTCTATATACTAATTATAAACAGATATAATTTCATGATTTTCCAAATGTTCTTAAATGAGACTCACTTATTATTTTAAGTTAACTTGTAAATTTCTCCACTTTGACTGGGTAAGTTCCCAGTTCCTTAAACTGCAGCACTACAGAGTTTCATAAGCAGGGCTGGTAAGATCTTATCTCTCATAGACAAAGATCTCCTAAGAGGATGTGACTACTTTCTTCTCCCAATGGTGTTATTTTCTAAGTTAATACCAAATATACCCTACTAAACAATTAGTATTTTCAAACATATATAATAAATAATATTATATAACTGATACATTTATAATCTAGCAGCTTTCAGCTTAATGGGTGAAGTAATTTGTCTTAACAGTTTTTCTCAGCTTTCATAATACAAAGAAAAATTGTATACCCAGTACCATGTATTTAAAACATGAAATTTCTTACTTTTCAGATGACAATAATTCAACAGAATACATTTTTAAATTGTTTTATAGAGAAAATCACTCATCCTATCATCTTTGGTATTTTAGTAATCATACCTAATGATATCTAAAACCCAGTACAGAACTATCCAGTATAGGGTAATTAAAATCAATTGGAGAAATAACACTAGTTTATTTACATGTCAGGCTTTTTCTAGTTCTTAAAGATCACTTTAATGAATTTCAGAGGCCTCTTTTCTGTAGTACTTTAGAACATTTAGACTTTGATTTCTCAATTACTACTTGAGCCGCTTGCTAATTTATATCACAGGGCAGTTATAAATAGTAAGACTGAAGTCTTTTCTCTTTAGGAGACTAGTTTAGATGAAACTATAACCCACTGAACATTTCATAGTTTTCAAACCATCCTGCTATCAATTTATATTATTTAAATGGCATCAATTTAGTCAACTTCAAAGTAACCATTCACAGTTTTAGATTTTTTTCCACATGATTGACAAGATATTGTAACTTTACTCAAGCACAGAAATCTAAATGTGCTAAAAAATCTTAATCTAATCGAAAATCTAATCTAAAAATTAGATCACACCTCTGGGTGGGGAGGTTCTCACACCTCTTAGTAAATCATAAGAATGTTATCTTTTAAGAAAGAAAGCACTTCATTATTTCAATTTTTCAAAGAGCATTGTCATGTTCATTTGAATAACTCAATAGGGAAATGGCCTCTCTAACAATATATCACAATATTTTAGAAAATTTTCACATAACAGTATGTAATTAAAAGCTTATTCTTCCAGTTGAAAGAGAGTTCACATTTTGAATCACATCTGGTATTCCTTCAAATTCCACAATAGAAGAAAAATTAGAAGCCTAGAAAATATCATGGGTTTTATTTTGTTTGGTTTTGCTTTTTTAAATGTAACACCAAACTTTGAAATTTCATTTATGCAGTTGTATAAAATCTTAACTTATACTTCTTAGAAAATCATTTATGTTATTACTTTTGATATGTTATTTTGACCCAAAACCCAATAACAATTGTTAACATTTATACAGTGCTCACCATGCTAAGCATTTTAGAATCATTTTACTCCTCCATAACTCTGGGAGGTGGGTATTATTATTATTTATTATCTTTTTTTACATAAAAAGAAGACTGATTAAATTCTCTAATATATCACAATTACAATTTAGTTTCAGAACAAAATTTTGACAAGATCAAATCCAGATTTATAATCCCTAAGGATAACACTTAAATCTCAATTTTTCCAAGAGTCCACTCTTTGCAGTTAGCTCATGTTCAAAAATTCACTGTGGCATTCCCAGCTGCCTATAACTGTTTATTTCTTTTAATCATCCAAAGAGCCAAATCAATTTTTCTTACTTTCTTAACTTAATTCTATCAGTGTACTTTGAGAGGGTAAATAAAAGGATTATATCTCCTTACCTAGAGGCTTTTTGGCAGGAAAAGCAACTTACTAAGTTTTTATAAAGGCCCTTAGCATAACTATTTAAACCAGACTAAAGAAATAATCCTTTCTTTATCAATAAATTAGTTAACATATATTTGCTAAACTTCAATTTAACCCTTCACAGTCTTAAGAAATTTCTTTGGTGATCTTATATTGATTGGGGAAGAGAGACATGCAGTACCTGTCTTTCTATGTTCTTTGCTAAAGTATAGACATGAGGAAAAATTGAAACTAAAGGTATCTATTGTCTGAAAAGATCTTCCCTTATTCCACCACCCTAAGAGACCTGCATAGTTTCTCAGAATTTATTTTAGTTATAAGGATGTATGGTACAGGCTTCAATTCCCTTAATTTATACATCTCTAGGTTTGAACAATCTGGTATAATTTTCTAGAAAACTGTCCTGTAATGGCCAATGTCATAGAATTCCTTAACCTGCAGAGATTAAGATCTGACCTGCATCCACAAATGAATTTTCAACCTGCAACAAAGCTTCCCCCACCCATAGGAGAAATGTTTTGTCTTGTCATTGAGGTCCTTCTATTTGTATAAGAATGAGTTCTGCTGTCTGCAACTAGGAGTGATCTATATCTAGAAGAAATTTTCATATTTGGTACAGGGGATCTCTATTTTGCCCATTATATTATTATATTCCTCTATTCAATGTGTCACTCTAATTTCTAGAAACATCCCAGGAAAAGTCAGTTTATGTGTGTGTGTGTGAGAGAGAGAGAGAGAGAGAGAGAGAGACGCACTTTAGCAAAGTCTTCCTCCCTATCTTCTGTTAAAGAAGTGAAGGCTAAATCCCTGCAAGATGGGATTGCTGATTAAGACTCTGTCTTTCTATACTCTTTGCTACAGTATGTACATAGGGAAAAATTGAAACTAAAGGTACCTGTGGCCTGGAAAGACCTTCCCTTATTCTATTGCCTTATGAGGCCTTCCCCTACAAAGAAGGGAAAAGGGGAATTGAATCTTCCCCAACAAAATGAGGGCCTACCCTGGTTCAGAAAATTTTGAATTCACAGCCAAAGGGAATCCAAACCTCCAAGGGGGTCCTTGTCAGAGAAGTCTCTTTATGTAAAATTCTCACCAGAGAACTTTCTAAGAGCGGGCCAGAATGGAGAGCTGGAGTTTGTCCCTCAGTCCTGGAGAAGTCACCAACTGCTGTGATAGAAATTTTAAGAGTCTAGATTCCAAGCAAAAATCAATTTTTAGTAATGCTAGCAATGACCAATAAATGGGTCAATGGTCTCTCAAGAACCAAAGACAAACTGCAGGTGTTCACATAATACTTTTAATAATCATAAAAGAGGAACAAAAGAGTTACAGAATCTTGAGTAACTTGGTTTGATCATTTTCTGATTAGCTAGAATATAACAAAGGCTTGGGGTTAAGCTAGATACATTCTGTAACATTTTGTGGTTAGCTAGACCCTGTTGTGAATACTTGGGTTGTAAGTTTATCAGGGTCATGTTGGGGTATTTACAATAGTCATACTAGAGATCATGGAATTATTGAGCTAGGTAGAGGTGATGTTGAGGTGAAAGATATGTATCGAGGTGTTGTCTTGAAAGAATTCAGATTCAGACTGTCTCCAAACCAAGTAAAGGCATTTATTTGGGGTAACACACCCAGTGGGCTCTTCTTCTCAGAGGAGGCAGCAGCCCAACTGGATGAAGCTAGGGGTTTTTAAAGAGGAAAAGTGCTGTGTTGGCAGGAAGATTAGGTAATCAGGGACATTCAGGCAAGAGGTGGTAGCTCAGACTTCTGCGCACATGATTTCCTAGCATGTAGTCCAATCTCCCTGGGGGTGGGGCGGGGGGAAGCTAACTGCAATGTAAATGAGATGCTAATAAGCCTAGTAACACCAAAGGGTGATTAGGGAGCAATAGTGAACAGGCACCAAAGTGGGGAAACTCCCTTCCCCAGTTTCATGGCCAATATCCTGTTCAGACCATGCACGTTATGTGCGGGTCTTTCTTGATTAGGGCCTGCTCAGATGCTGGGTCCCTGCCAGGGACAAGGTCTTTTACTGAGGTACGGATGCATCAGTGAGATACTTGCAGTAAACTTGGTTGACAGTGTTAACTTAAACTTCTGCAAAGACAAGTTTAGACCACCACAAAATGAGGAACTGGTTCTTAATCTAAAAGCTATCTGAATCAGGCATTACAAGCTAAAATAAATCAACAGAATAATCAATACTAATTTAATTAAGGATTGTTTCTTTCAGTAGGTTAAAGGAAGGCTGAGTCCAAAGCAAATTAAATTCTAATTTAATATTTTATTTTTTCCCAATTACTTGTAAAAATAATATTTAACATTCACTTTTAGAAATTTTGAGTTCCAAATTGTTTTCCTTACTGCTTCCCATGCCACCTCATTGAAAAGGCAAGCAATTTGATATGGGCTATACAGGTGCAGTCATGCAAAACATATTTCAATATTAGTCATGTTGTAACAGAAAACAAATACTAAAAAAAAAACAAGAAAAATAAATAAAGCTTTAAAAAGTATGCTTTGATGTGCTTTCAGACTCCATCAGTTCTTTTTCTGAAGATGGATAGCACCTTTCATCAGGAGTACTTTGGAATTGTCTAGGATTATTGTATTTTTGAGAATAGCTAAGTCATTCACAGTTGATCATCATATAATATTGCTGTTACTGTGGACAGTGTTCTGGTTGTGCTCACTTCACTTTGCATCAGGTCATGGAAGTCTTCCCATGTGTTTCTGAGAGCATCCTACTCATTATTTCTCATACACAGTAGTATTCCAATACAATGCAATTCTAATGCAATGCAATCATTTCACAATTATGATTACAACTACGAATTTCCCTCCATTGTATTTTATCCATTTATCCTACTCTCTCTTCCCTTTCATTCTGTCCATCCTCAAAAGTGTTTTGCTTCTACCATCTCCATTAATCCATCTTCCCTTCTACCAGTAACCCCCCTTCTCTTATCCACTTCCCTTCCTACTTTCCTGTAGCATAAAATAAATATCTATAGCCAACTGAATGTGCATGTGTAATGTTTCCCCCACCCATAGGCCTCATGTAGCACCCATTGTGGGAAGCTTGCTTGTAGGAAGGTTTTCACACCTTTTGCTAATTTATAATTAGGCACTGAGTCATGAGGGTTGTGATGCCTTCTGGCTCTGAGAAGTGTATATATACTCTGAGTTGGTAGTTTGCTTTGGGGGCTTGCTTATGAGAAGGACCTTGTGATTTCGTGGTTGAGATTCTGAGCAGCCATATGTTTAGAGCTCCCCAACTACTCAGATGTAAAGGCACTCTCAATCCAGTGATGCATGTAAAGTATATAGCAATATTGCTTTGATTCAGGCAGTTTAGAACGCCATCTGTAGATCTTTATGCTAATTTCTCTGCTTGTATTTTTTCTCTATTTTCTCTGCTTGTACTTTCTCTGAAGTTCAGGGTATTGACCCTTCCCCTGAACTAGTGAATGTAATTAAAAGAAGATTATTCACCCCTCTAAAAGCTATCTTTCCTAGTAAAGCAGATCCAAGAACCTGTGCTAGCAGCCATCCTGGGTGTGCCATTGTGGCTGCTATTAAGTATGTTATTCCCTCTTTGAGCCAATTCCAATAAGAGTAAGGTTCAAGTGCTTCATTTTCACTCCCCTCATCTTCCCCTCCACTGTAAAAGCTCTTTTGTGCCTCTTTTATAGTGAGATAATTTACCCATTCTACCTCTCCCTTCCCCTTTCTTCCAGTACATTCCTCTTTCTCACCCATTAATTTTATTTTTTAAAGTTATCAGCCCATCATATTCAATTCACATCCATTCCCTCTGTCTATGTATACTCCTTCTAATTGCCCTAATAATGATAAAATTTTTCGGAGTTATGAATGCCATCTTCCCAGGTAGGAATATAAATAGTTCAAACTTGTTGAATCCCTTATGTTTTCTCCTTCCTATTTACCTTTTTATGCTTTTCTTGAGTCTTCCATTTGAAAGTCAATTTTATTTTTATTCAGCTTTGCTCTTTTCATCAGGAATTCTTGAAAGTCTTCTATTTAATTAAATATTCTTCCCTGCCCCCCCCCAACCCCTCACCTCACTGAAGAATACAATACTCAGCTTTGTTGGGTTTGTGATTCTTGGTTATAACCCTAGCTCTTTTGCCTTCAAGAACATCATGTTACAAAACCTCCAAGCCTTTAATGTAGAAGCTGCTAAATACTCTGTAATCCCGACTATGGCTCCCTGATATTTGAATTGTTTCTTTCTGGATGCTTGCAATATTTTCTCCTCGCCATTGGACCTCTGGAATTTGGCTAGAATATTCCTAGGAATTTTCATTCAGGAAATCTCTTTTAGGAGATAATAGGAGATTCTTTCAATTTCTACTTTACCCTCTGGTT
Organism: Trichosurus vulpecula; assembly: GCF_011100635.1. Classification (NCBI taxonomy): domain Eukaryota; kingdom Metazoa; phylum Chordata; class Mammalia; order Diprotodontia; family Phalangeridae; genus Trichosurus; species Trichosurus vulpecula. The sequence goes on along the minus strand of NC_050581.1, from coordinate 49,068,886 downwards.
CTAGAATATCAGGGCAGTTTTCCTTGAAAACTTTTCTTGAAAGATGAAGTTTAGGCCCTTTTTTTGATCTTGGCTTTCAAGTAGTCCAATAATTCTTGAATTATCTCTCCTAGATCTATTTTTCAGACCACTTGTTTTTCCAACAAGAAATTTCATACTGTCTTCTATTTTCTTCACTCTTTTGAATTTGCTTGATTGCACCTTGATGTCTCATGGACTCATAAGCTTTCATTTACCCCATTCTAATTTTTTAAGAATTATTTTCTTCAGTGAGATTTTGTACCTCCTTTTCCATTTGGCCAATTATACATTTTAATGAATTCTTCTCCTTGGATTTTTGTGCCTCTTTTACTATTTGGCCTATTCTGTTTTTTAAGGTGTTACTTTCTTCAGTGTTTTTTTTTTTTAATTTTGTGTGTGTGCCTCAATTACAAAGATGTTGACTCTTTGTTTCATGACTTTCTTGCATCACTCTCATTTCTTTTCCCAATTTTTCCTTTACCTCTCTTATTTGATTTTTAAAATCCTTTTAGGACTCTTCTAGGAATTCTTTTTTGGGCCTGAGACCAATTCCCATTTTTTCTTTGAGGTTTGGGTGTAGCTATTTTGACTTTGTTTTTTTCTTCTGAGTTTCTATTTTGATTTTCCCTATTACCCTAGTATCTCTCTATGATTAGGTTATTTTTTGTTGTTGTTGTTTGCTAATTTTCCTAGCCCAGGGGTGAGGAAACTGTGGCCTTCTAGGTCCTTATGTGTGGCCTTTTGACTGAATCCAAATTTTACAGAACCAAAAAAACCTTTAATACATATTTGTTCCTCTTTTATGTTTTTATTTTGTTTTAAAAATGAATGTATGTAAAATATCAAAGGATAAAATAAGTTTCAACAAAATAATCCTCCCAGACTGACCAGCACAATTAGAACATTAGTAAGCCATAAGGGCTAAATTTATGGCTGCTACTCTTATTATTAATTCTAATTTCTCCTGCCTGACTGGCACCACTCCTGCATGAGGCTGGTTGGTGAGAGTTTATGGGGGTCGAGTACACCAGTCTGTTAAAAGATTTTGACAACAATGCACTGTGCTTCTGTTTGAAGTGGAATTTGTGAAAAGTTGCACAGCATGACAGTATTTCTAAATTCTGTCTGCTTAACAGCCTATCATGTAAAAAAAAAAGACCAAGAGAACACTGAAGGAAGAAACCAGATTTTTAAAATGAGGATTGGGAATTACAAGATACAAGATGCTAAAGACAAGATACTGCTTGCTTTGTGATACTACAATATCAACATTAAAGAAATTCAATGCTCATCAGCATTATAACAATCATAAGGACCACAAATATTTTAAATTAGAGGAAGAGGCATGAAAGGTTGTATTGCAGAAATTAAAAGACAGAAATCAAAAGCAAAGGCTATTCTTTCAAGCAGCAATAAGACCTGGAAATACTGCCACTGAAGCAACTTATAAAGTAGCTTATATACTCGGGAAAAAGGGGAAGCCATTCAGTGATGTAGAAATTGTGAAAGAATGAATTGTTGAAGTTGTAGGATGCTTAGACCCCAATAACATTTCTTTTTTTTCTTTTTTTTTAAATTTATTTAACATATTTAGTTTTCAGCATTGATTTTCACAAGAGTTTGAATTACAAATTTTCTCCCCATTTCTACCCTCCCACCCACTCCAAGATGGCATATACTCTGGTTGCCCTGTTCCCCAGTCAGCACTCCCCTCTGTCACCCCACTCCCCTCCCATCCCTTTTTCCCTTCCTTTCTTGTAGGGCAAGATAAATTTCTACACCCCATTGTCTGTGTATCTTATTTTCTAGTTGCATGCAAAAACATTTTTGTTTGTTTTTGAACATCTGTTTTTAAAACTTTGAGTTCCAAAATCTCTCCCCTCTTCCCTTCCCACCCACCCTCCCTAAGAAGTCAAGCAATTCAACATAGGCCACATGTGTATCATTATGTATAACCCTTCCACAATACTCATGTTGTGAAAGACTAACTATGTTTTGCTCCTTCCCAACCCATCACCCTTTATTGAATTTTCTCCCTTGACCCTGTCCCCTTTCAAAAGTGTTTGTTTTTGACTATCTCCACCCCCATCAGCCCTCCCCTCCATCATCCCCCCCATTTATTTTTATCTTCTTCCCTCTTCTTTCCTGTGTGGTAAGATTCCCCATTGGGTATGTATGGTATTCTCTCCTTAGGCCAAATCTGATGAGAGCAATGTTCACTCATTCCGCCCTCATCCGCTCTCTCCCCTCCTCCCACAGAACTGCTTGCTCTTGCCTCCTTTATGCAAGATAATCCATCCCATTCTATCTCTCCTTATCTCCCTCTCTCAGTATGTTCCTCTCTCATCCCTTAATTTGATTTTATTTCTTTTAGATATCTTCCCTTCATTTTCAACTCTCCCTGTGTCCACTCTCTTTCTCTCTCTATATGTATATATACGCATAGATATATACATACATACACATTCACCTATATATATACATAAACATATATGTATGCATATTCCCTTCAGCTACCCTAATACTGAGGTCTCATGAATCATACTCATCATCTTTCCATGTAGGAATGTCAACAAAACAGTTCACCTTTAGTAAGTTCCTTGCAATTTCTTTTTCTTGTTCTTTTTCTTGATTACTTTTTCATGCTTCTCCTGATTCTTGTGTTTGAAAGTCAAATTTTCTATTCAGTTCTGGTCTTTTCACTGAGAAAGCTTGAAAGTCCTCTATTTTATTGAAAATCCGTATTTTACTTTGGAGCATGATACCCAGTTTTGCTGGGTAGGTGATTCTAGGTTTTAATCCTAGCTCCATTGACCTCCAGAATATCGTATTCCAAGCCCTTCGATCTCTTAATGTAGAGGCTGCCAGATCTTGGGTTATTCTGATTGGGTTTCCACAATACTCAAATTGTTTCTTTCTGGCTGCTTGCAGTATTTTCTCCTTCATCTGGGAGCTCTGGAATTTGGCGACAATGTTCCTGGGAGATTTCTTTTTGGGATCTATTTGAGGAGGCGATCGATGGATTCTTTCAATTTCTATTTTGCCCTGTAGCTCTAGAATATCAGGGCAGTTCTCCTTGATAATTTCTTGAAAGATGATATCTAGGCTCTTTTTTTGATCATGGCTTTCAGGTAGTCCAATAATTTTAAAATTATCTCTCCTGGATCTATTTTCCAGGTCAGTGGTTTTTCCAAGGAGATATTTGACATTGTCTTCCATTTTTTCATTCCTTTGGTTCTGTTTTATAATATCTTGATTTCTCATAAAGTCACTATCTTCCACTTGCTCCAGTCTAATTTTTAAAGTAGTATTTTCTTCAGTGGTCTTTTGGGACCTCCTTTTCCATTTGGCTAATTCTGCCTTTCAAGGCATTCTTCTCCTCATTGGCTTTTTGGAGCTCTTTTGCCATTTGAGTTAGTCTGTTTTTTAAGGTGTTATTTTCTTCAGTGTATTTTTCAGTATTTTTTTGGGTCTCCTTTAGCAAGTCATTGACTTGTTTTTCATGGTTTTCTCGCATCCTTCTCATTTCTCTTCCCAATTTTTCCTCTACTTCTCTAACTTGCTTTTCCAAATCCTTTTTGAGCTCTTCCGTGGCCTGGGACCAGTTCATGTTTTTCTTGGAGGTTTCTGTTGTAGGCTCTTTGACTTTATTAATTTCTTCTGTCTGTATGTTTTGGTCTTCTTTGTCAGCAAAGAAGGAATGCAAAGTCTGAGACTGAATCTCGGTGCGTTTTCACTGCCTGGCCATATTCCCAGCCAACTAACTTGACCTTTGAGTTTTTCAGTGGGGTATGACTGCTTGTAGACTACAGAGTTCTATGTTCCACGTTTGGGGGGGAGGTGCCAGCTCTGCCACACCAGCACTGCTCCTTCCCCAAGAACCCCCAACCCGAACTGGGCTTAGATCTTCGGCAGGCTGTGCACCCCTGCTCTGATCCGCCACTTAATTCCTCCCACCAGGTGGGCCTGGAGCCAGAAGCAGCAACAGCCATAGCTGCCCCACCTCCGCTGCCCCCGGGGCTGGAAGCCGAACCACGAACTCCTTCCACTCCCACAGCTTTTTCCCACTAACCTTCTCAGCAGTCTTTGGCGTTTGTGGGTTGAGAAGTCTCGTAACTGCCGCAGCTCACTGATTCAGGGTGCTAGGGCATGCTCTGCCCGGTTGCTGGTCTTGTTGGTCCACGCCGCTCAGGCTGGGCCCTGCTCCACTCTGTTCCCAGCTCCCAGCTCCCAGCTCCATGTGGGATAGACCTCACCCAGAGATCATCTAGGCTGTCATGGGCTGGAGCCCTGCTTCCCTCTGCTGTTTTGTGGGTTCTGCAGTTCTAGAATTGGTTCAGAGCCATTTTTAATAAGCTTCTGGAGGGACTTGGTACGGAGCTCACATTATTCCCTGCTTACCAGCTGCCATCTTGGCTCCGCCCCCCCCATAACATTTCAAAGTGCTAACAACTGAATCAAGGAGAAACAAAACCAATCAGCAGCATGAATTACTCTTCAACTTAACAGAACAACTTCATGCAATACTTTAAAAGGAATATATAAATATATATATATATATATATATATATATATATATATACATACATGCACACAGATACATATACACACATATAGTATTCAATTAGTTTAGATGAATCAAATGATACTTGCACAGGTTTTATACTTCATTTGGGTTATAACAGAAGATTTTCTTTGCTATGAAGTTACTTGTTTTGGGCACTGTTATGAACAGAACATGGAGAATAGATATCTTCAACAACTTTCAGAATAAATGTCATGGAGTTGTACTGAATTTGGTTAATTTAGTGAGTGTAAAACATGACAGGAAAATATGGTTTATTGCACAGATTAAAAAAATGAACAGATCTAGATGCTCTTATTTCTTTTCATTGTATCTTGCACCAGCAAAATCTCTGTGCTAGAGCTATAATTTTAAGTGACACTTCGCAACAAGTTATAAGTATTGTTAACTATACTCGTGCAAATGCAGCACAGCATCATCAGTTTTGCAACACACTAAAGTTGAACAATGAGTTATTCAGCATGGATTTGCTGTATTATTCTAAAGTAGATTGGCTATTACAAGAACAGGTGTCAGCCAAAATTTTATCTCTGTGAGAACAGATAGTTAAATTTTATAAAGAACAGAATCAGCAATGTGAATTACTGAAAGAAGATTTCCATAGGAATGCTGCATTTCTGTGTGACATCATGTCAAATTAAAATAACTTGAATGCTTCTTTGCAAGGTAAAACTAAAGTCTATATATGTATGATATATGGCCAAAAATCCAAGGATTTTGAAAAAAAATATCTTTTTCAAAACATTTCTTCTTCAAAAGGAAATTTCAGATGAACATATTCCCCAGTTAGCAAAGGTCATTGATGATATATGCGAAGAATATGCAGCTGTTACAGACCTATTAATTGGAGAATACAATGAAAGATTCACTGACTTTGAGAATCATGATATCACACTCAAATTAGCATTTCAGCCTCACCTAGTTGATATCACCAAGGCACCTAAAGAATTACACATGGAATTGATAGAGCTCTCAGTAGATGACATTCTAAAGTCATAGCTTCATGCTAAGAAAGATTCATTTGAAATATGGAAAAATGCAGTAGAATACCCACACCTTTGGCAACATGCCCCCAAAAATGATTTCTTACTTTTCAACCAATTACTGCTGATAATCTACATTCTCCTGCCTAACCCAAATCAAGATGCCCTTACAGTCACAAATGACTGATATCCACCTAGAGGATCAACTGAAACTGTGGACCTCCATGCTGCAACCAAATATTCAAATGCTTTTCAACAAAGAGTAGGCACAACAAAGTCATTAAATGGTTAGTTAAGTTTAAAATTAACAAATGGGTTTCATTTTTTCCAAATTATTAAGTACATAGTAGTTAGATTTTTACCAAAAAAAATGTACATGTTAAAGTATATATAATTGAAGTTTCTTGAATGTGGCCTTATTTGATCACAGCTAAATATTAATGTGAACTTGCAACATGAAAATGTTCCCCACCCTTGTCCTAGCCTATTTCTTGACTTTTATGTTAAAGTTGGATTCTGCCCCCATGGAGGAGGGGGTATTGTCCCAAGCTTCAGGTCTTTTGTGCACCTGTTTTCAGAGCTAGTTCTGGGAATCTGCAAGTTTTCAGTTTTTCCAAGGTGGTATTATCCAAGGATAGGTGTGTTTACTACTCTCTGGGCCATTGCTCTGGTCTGTGAGGGACCACAAGCACTCTATTCTGTTCTGAAATTGTAACCAGAGTCATCATTCTCCTGTAGCCACAAGCTCTGGTATGCTACTGTTTCTCCTCGCCCTGGGACTATGATCCAGGACTGTAACTCAGATCTGGGTATGGGCAACGCAACAGAGTCATGCACCCAGTGCCTGCAAAGGGACCCCTATAATCTCCTTTTCACCAGTTGCCTGGCCCCCTTACCAGGGGAGGGGCCCTCCAGAAGCCACTGCTGTGGATTCATTTGAACCCAAAGCTTACTGCTAACTTGCTGGGACATTGCCTATGCTGGACTGTATTCCATTCACACCTACCAATCTTCTAAGTTTTCTTGGGCTGCAAAATTGTTTTACCCCATCCTTTTGTTGGTTCTGCCACTCCAGAATGTGTTTTGAGGTATCATTTTAAAGTTGTTTGGAGAGGAATTGGGGAGAGCTCAGGTGAATCCCTCTCTTTTTTCTACCAGTTTTGCTTCACCCTAGTAGCAAAACAAATTCTAAAGATGTACAAAGATATTTATAGCATCTCCTTTTGTGCAATGTCAAAAAAATTGGAAACAAAAGAGGTGACTATCTAAATCTCTTGAATAAGTTATAATATATAAATGTGATTGAATATTATTGTGATATAAGAATTAATGAAGCAGATGGTTTCACAGAAAACTGGGAAGACTTGAATTGATGCAGAATTATGTGAGAAGAACCAGTAGAACAATACATATACTATTATAATGACATCTTTTGAAACACTTAGGAACTCTGATCAGTATAATGAACAACCATGATTCCAAAGGACTGATGATGAAACATCCTACCTACTTCCTGATTGAGGGGTAAAGGACTCAGAATATGAATTAAGACTTTTTTTTAATATGACCGATTTGGGAATTTGCTTTGTTTAACTACACATTTGTAACAGGCTGTTGGTTTTGTTTCATTTTGTTTTTGCTTGTTTTCTCAATTGGAGATGAAGGTATAGATTTTTGCTGATTGAAAAAAAAATGTAAAGAAAAAACCAACCCTATAGCACAGAGAGGATGTTTAGCAGGGATATAACATTGATTCACTTGGTTACAGTTCTCCAAACTGCACATTTGCTATAGTGGCATGCATGCACGTGTATTTGAACTCAGGAAAATTAGTCTTCCTAACTCTAGGCCTGGCACCGTATCTACTGAGCTACCTAACTAGCTTTATTTATTAGTTCATTGGTTTTCTTACTTTCAATCTTATTAATCTCTCCTTTGATTTTCAGGATTTCCAATTTGATATTTAAATGGGGATTTTTAATTTGTTCTTTTTCTATTTTTTAATTTTCATTCCCAATTCATCTATATGCCTTTCCCTCCTATTTTATTAATGTTAACCTTTAAAGATATAAATTTTGCTCTAAGTACTGCTTCATCTGTGTTCTACAAATTTTGGTATGTTGTCTCATTGTTGTCATTCCCTTAAGTGAAATTATTTTTTCTATGATTTATTCTTTACCTACTCATTTTTTAGGATTAGATTATTTAGTTTCCAAAGAATTTTTAATCTGTCTTTCCATGACTCTTTATTGAATGTAATTTTTATTTCATTATGATCTGACAAAGATGCATTTAAAATTTTGACTTTTAAGGTCAGGAATTTTAAAGAAACCAAGGGAAAAAGAAGTAAAGGAAGGAGATTCAGCAATATCAGACCTTAAACTATATTATAAGGTGAGAGCATTATTGAAGTATAAGATGGATAATTTCACTAATTTTAAATTAAAATTTTCTTGTATAAATAAAACCAATGTAGTGAAGAATAAGAAGGAATGCAGAAAATTGGGGGGAAAACTTTCATAGACAACCTCTCAGATAGGATGTGATTGTGTTGGAATACTGCTGTGCTGTAGGAAAAATGAGCTGGTTGATTTAGAAGAACATGGAAAGACTTCTTGTATAAATAAAACCAATATAGTGAAGAATAAGAAGGAATGCAGAAAATTGGGGGGAAAACTTTCATAGACAACCTCTCAGATAGGATGTGATTGTGTTGGAATACTGCTGTGCTGTAGGAAAAATGAGCTGGTTGATTTAGAAGAACATGGAAAGACTTTGACCTATGAAGGAAGATGCTATCCACTTCCAGAGAAAGAGACAAGTGGAAATATGCATAGTATGGTCTTACATATATATAAAGTATGAGTATATATGTATATATATATACATATATATATATGTGTGTACATTTATAAATATCCATATATATATGTATGAATATATATCTGCATTTAATTGTAGCCTTCTTTGGGGTGGAGGGAGAGGGGGGAATAAATTAAAAAGTGCACAGCAGAGAACAAAAGAAAACCTACAAGAAAGCAAAGAAAAGCTGGGTAGCTATGAAAACAATGTACAGTATTTGTTATATAGGTTTTCTTGAAATGGAAATTTATTGTTTTATATTGAGTCCTCTCTTATGTTCTGCTGTGTACACACAGATAAACACACAGAAAGAACACATGTTCTTTTTTTATTTTCTCATTTTGTGTTTAAGTTTAAAATGAATAAAAATTTACAAAAAAAAATTCTACTTTTCTGCATTTGGTTGTGATGTTTTTATGTCTTAATACAAGGTCAGTTTTTGTGAAGGTGTCAGGTACAGCTAAGAGAAAAGTACACTAGTTTCTTTTTTAAAATATATAATTAATTTATTTATATTTAATTTTCAACATTCACTTCCATAAGATTTTGAGTTTTGAATTTTCTTTCCCACCCTTTCTTTTCCCCTTCCCGAGATGGCATGCAATCTGATATAGGCTTTACTTATGTATTCACATTAAACATAGTTTTGCATTAGCAATGATGTAAAGAAGAATTAGAACTAATGGGAAGACCAACGAGAAAAAAGAAGCAAAACAACAAAAAGAAAAGGACAGCAAATAGTATGCTTCCATCTACATTCAGACTCCCAAGTTCTTTCTCTGGATGTTGATAGCATTTTCCATCATGAGTCTTTTGGAGTTGTTTTAGATCCTTGCATTGCTGAGAAGTTCTAAGTCTATTAAGGTAAGTCATGGCTGTTACTATGTACAATGTTCTCCTGGTTCTGCTCACTTCACTCAGCATCACTTCATATTAGTCTTTCCAGGTTTTTCTGAAGTCCACCTGCTCATCATTTCTTGTAGCACAATAGTATTCCATTACATTCATATACCACAACGTGTTCAACCATTCCCCAATTGATGGACATCCCCTCAATTTCCAATTCTTGGCCACCACAAAAAGAGCTGCTATTGGTCAGTCAGAGTGCAGAGCCAGTGACAATGGGAGCAGCTACCTGGAAGCCTCCAACCCACAGTCTAAAGGTTTGAAACTCGCCTTCTTGAACTTCTAGGAGCCATGATGTGCAGGTAAAACGGCTCTTATCCCTCCCTTGAATAAACTCAGAGAATAATACCTCAGGAGAAACAGAGGAGCCAGAAGGGGGGCTTCAGTAGCGAGAGAAGTAGGGGAGAGGGCCCTTCCTGTGGTGGCAGAAGGAGACTAGTGCAGGAAGAGAGGTGTCCCAGCTGCCCTTACATCAGCAGAACGAGAGTAACTGAGCCCCAGGGGTACAGCTAACTAATGTCAATGCCAGGAAACCAGACATGGCTTTGCACAGACAGGGGAAGTGGCAGACACCAACATGGAGAACAGCTGAGACCACTCATGCTGTAGAAGAGTCCTGGGGAAGAGGCAACTCCCAGCAGCTAGACCACCCCCACTCCCATACCTCATGAAACGAGAGGCTGTAGCACATAAAGCTAGATCCCAACACAAGAAACCTGGGACAGAGCCCCCAAACCCCCAAGAGATGCACTTCAGAAACCAGGAGGAATAAAACACCATTAAAAAGAACAGTAAGAAGCTTTCAAAGATGATTGATTCGTATTACAGAGACTGGGAAGATGAAAATACCAATTCAGAAGAGGATAGTATATATTGTGCTTCAGCTAAAGTAAAAAAAAGCAGAGGTAGCAATCCTAATTTCAAACAAAGCAAAAGCAAAGATAGATCTAATTAAAAGAGATAAGGAAGGACACTACATCCTGCTAAAAGGCACTGTAAACAATGAAGCAATATCATTATTTAACATATATGCACCAAGTGGTACAGCATGCAGATTCTTAGAGGAGAAGCTAAGGGAGTTACAGGAAGAAATAGACAGCAAAATCATACTAGTGGGGGACCTCAACCTCCCCTTCTCTGAACTTGGTAATCTAACCTGAAAATAAACAAGAAAGAAGTTAAGGGGTGAACAGAAAGAAGAAAATCAAATTACCAGTATCAAAAATGTAAAGGGTGAATTCACCTCCAATGAAGAGGAAATTGTAACAATAATTAGGAATTATTTTGCCCAATTGTATGCCCATAAATCTGACAACCTTAGGGATATGGATGAATATCTACAAAAATATAAATTGCCCAGATTAACAGAAGAGGAAGTAAAATTCCTAAATAACCCCATCTCAGAAAAAAAAAATTGAGCAAGCCATCAATGAACTCTCTAGGAGAAAATCTCCAGGGCCAGATGGTTTTACATGTGAATTTTATCAAACATTTAAAGAACAATTAATTCCTATACTTTATAGACTATTTGTGAAAATAGGTGAAGAAGGAGTCCTACCAAATTCTTTTTACAACACAAATATGGTACTAATACCTAAACCAGAAAGAGTCAAAATAGAAAAAGAAAATTATGGACCAAATTCCCTAATGAATATTGATGCAAAAATTTTAAATAAAATATTAGCAAAAAGATTCCAGCAACTCAGCATGATAATAATGCACTATGACCAGGTAGGATTTATTCCAGGAATGCAAGGCTAGTTCAATATTAGGAAAACTACCAGCATAATTGATCATAACAAAACAACAAAAACTATCAGAAACCATATGATCATCTCAATAGATGCAGAAAAAGCCTTTGACAAAATACAACACCCATTCCTATTAAAAACACTAGAAAGCATTGGAATAAATGGAGTCTTCCTTAAAATTATAAATAGCATCTATCTAAAACCATCAACAAGCATTATTTGCAAAGGGGATAAACCAGATGCATTTCCAATAAGATCAAGGGTGAAACAAGCATGTCTGTTATCACTCCTACTATTCAATTTGGTACTAGAAATGTTAGCTGCAGCAATAAGAGAAGAAAAAGAAATTTGAAGGAATTAGAATAGGCAAAGAAGAAGCTAAATTATCACTTTTTGCAGGTGATATGATGATTTACTTAGAGAATCCTAGAGAATCAAGTAAAAAACTACTTGAAATAATAAACAACTTTAGCAAAGCTGCAGGATATAAAATAAACCCACATAAATCCTCAGCATTCCTATACATTACTAACAAAGCCCAGTAGCAAGAGATAGAAAGAGAAATCCCATTCAAAGTTACTATAGACACTATAAAATATTTGGGAGTCTATCTGCCAAGACAAACCCAGGGCCTACATGAACATAACTATGAAACACTTTTCACGCGAATAAAGTCAGTTCCAAATAAATGGAAAAATATCAGTTGCTCATGATTAGGCCAAGCTAATATAATAAAAATGACAATTTTACCTAAATTAATTTATCTATTAAGTGCCATATCAATCGAACTACCAAAAAATTATTTTACAGAGCTGGATAAAATAATAACAAAATTCATCTGGACGAACAAGAGGTCTAGAATATCCAGGGAATTAATGAAAAGAAATGCTAGGGAAGGTGGCCTAGCCATACAAGATATTAAACTGTACTACCAAGCAGCAGTCATCAAAACTACCTGGTACTGGCTAAGAAACAGAGTGGTGGATCAGTGGAATAGGATAGGTACACAAGACGCAGTGGTCAATAACTATAGCAATCAACTCTTTGATAAACCCAAAGAATCCAGTTTCTGGGCTAAGAATTCACTATTTCAGAAAAACTGCTGGGAAAATTGAAAAATGGTAGGGCAGAAACTGGGCATAGACCAACATCTTACACCATATGCCAAAATAAAGTCAAAATGGGTTCATGATTTAAGAATAAAGGCTGATACTATAAGCAAGGAATTCATGAAACGACATAGAGAGCATTACAAAATGCAAAACGGAAAATTTTGATAATGTTAAATTGAAAAGTTTTATATATGCAAAGCCAATATAACAAAGATTAGGAGGGAAGCAGAAAACTGGGAGAAAATCTTTATAACTAGTGTCTCTGATAAAGGCCTCATCTCTAAAATATAAAGGGAACTGAGCCAAAATTATAGGAATAAAAGTCATTCCCCAACCGAGAAATGGTAAGAGGATATGAACAGGCAGTTTTCAGAGGAAGAAATTAAAGATATCTATAGGCATATGAAAAAATGCTCGAAATCACTACTGATTAAGAGAAATGTAAATCAAAACAACTCTTAGGCACTACATCTCTTGTCAGATTGGCTAAAATGACAAAACAGGAAAACGATAAATGCTGGAGAGAATGTAGGAAAATTGGAACACTGTTACATTGCTGGTAGAGTTGTGAACTGATCCAGCCATTCTGGAGAGCAATTTGGAACTATGCCCAAAGGGCTATAAAAATGTTCATACCCTTTGGCCCAGCAATACCACTTCTAGGGTTGTATCCCAAAGAGATCACACAAGAGGGAAAAGGACCCATACGTACAAAAATATTTATAGTAGCTCTTTTTGTAGTAGCAAAGAATGGGAAATCAAGGGGATGCCCATCAATTGGGGAATGGCTGAACAAGTTGTGGTATATTGATATAATGGAATACTATTGTGCTCTAAGAAATGGGGAAGATACAGAGTTTATAACAACCTGGAAAAACCTACATGATTTAATGCTCAGTGAGTGGAGCAGAGCCAGGAGAACATTATACACAACCACAGATGTATGGATTCTGTGATGACTAAACTTGATAGACCTCATTCTTCTCAGCAATACAAGGTTCAAAGACAACTCCAAAGGACTCATGAGGGAGAGAGCTATCTACATCCAGAGAAAGAACTATGGATACTGAATGCAGAGTGAGGCAAACTGTTTGCTCTCCTTTTTTTCTTTTGTTCTTTTTTTTTTTGTTATTGTTGTTGTTGTGTTTCTTCTTTCTCATAATTCGTTCCATTGGTCATGATTCTTCTTTACAACTTGACTATTATGTAAATAATTTCAATATGAAGTTATATGTAGGAGATATATCGGATTCCATGCTGTCTTGTGGAGGGAGTGGGGGGAAGAAAATCTGGAAATCAAAATCATATGGAACTGAGTGTTGTAAATGAAAAATAAAAAATCTTAATTAAAAAAAGAACTGCTATTAATATTTTTGTACATGTGTGTCAGTATACTACTTTATAATCCCATTCCGTATTCTCCAGAAGTCTATCATATCTAGCTTTTCTGAAATTCTATTCATCTCTTTAACTTATTTTCTAGGCATATTTTTTAATCATTATTTATTTATTTAATATTTTTAGTTTTCAAGCATTGATTATGACAAGAGTTTGAATTACAAATTTTCTCCCCATTGCCACCCTCCCCCCAGCTCCAAGATGGCATATTTTCTGATTGCCCTGTTCCCCAGTCAGCCCTCCCTTCTGTCAACCTACTCCCCCCCATCCCCTTTTCCCTTACTTTCTTGCAGGGCAAGACAGATTTCTATGCCCTGTTGCCTGTATATCTTATTTCCTAGTTGCATGCAAAAACAACTCTTTTTTTGAACATCTTCTTTTAGAACTTCAAGTTCCAAATTCTCTCCTCTCTTCCCTCCTTACCCACCCTCCCTATGAAGGCTGAAGCAATTCAACATAGGCCACATGTGTATCATTATGCAAAACCCCTCCACAACACTCATGTTGTCAAAGACTAACTATATTTTGCTCCTTCCTATCCTATCCCTCCTTGTTCAATTTTCTCCCTTGACCCTGTCCTTTTTTGAAAGTGTTTGCTTTTAATTACCTCCTCCCCCATCTACCCTCCCTTCTATTGTCCCCCCTTTTTATCTCCTTCCACCTTCTTTCCTGTGGGGTAAGATACCCAATTGAGTGTGTATGTTATTCCCCCCTCAGGTCAAATCCGATGAGAGCAAGATTCACTCATTCCCCCTCACCTGCCCCCTCTTCCCTTCCAATGAACTGATTTTTCTTGCCACTTTTATGTGAGATAATTTGTCCCATTCTCTCTTTCCCTTTCTCCCTCTCTCAATATATTCCTCTTTCATCCCTTAATTTGATTTTTATCCCTTCATATTCAACTCACCCTGTGCCCTCTGTCTATATATATTCCCTTTAGCTACCCTAATACTGATGTCTCATGAATTATACACATCATCTTTCCATGTAGGAATGTAAGCAAAACAGTTCCACTTTAGTAAGTCCCTTATGATTTCTCTTTCTTGTTTACCTTTCCAAGCTTCTCTTGACTCTTGTGTTTGAAAGTTTCTATTCAGCTCTGGTCTTTTCACTGAGAAACCTTGAAAGTCATCTATTTTATTGAAAATCTATATTTTACCTTGGAGCATGATACTCAGTTTTGCTGGGTAGGTGATTCTTGGTTTTAATCCTAGCTCCACTGACCTCCGGAATATCATATTCCAAGCCCTTGGATCCCTTAATGTAGAAGCTGCTATATCTTGTGTTATCCTGATTGTGTTTCCACAATACTGAAATTGTTTCTTTTTGGCTGCTTGAAGTATTTTCTCCTTGACCTGGGAGTTCTGGAATTTCGCGACAATATTCCTAGGAGTTTTCTTTTTGGGATTTTTTTTAGGAGGTGATCATTGGATTCTTTCAATTTCTATTTTACTCTCTGGCTCTAGAATATCAGGGTAGTTCTCCTTGATAATTTCTTGAAAGATGATATCTAGGCTCTTTTTTTGATCACAGCTTTCAGGTAGTCCAATAATTTTTAAATTATCTCTCCTGGATCTATTTTCCAGGTCAGTGGTTTTTCCAATGAGATAGTTCACATTGTCTATTTTTTCATTCCTTTGGTTCTGTTTTATAATATCTTGATTTCTCATAAAGTCACCAGCTTCTACTTGCTCCAGTCTAATTTTTAAGGTAGTATTTTCTTCAGTGGTCTTTTTGACCTCCTTTTCCATGTGGTTAATTCTGCCTTTCAAGGCATTCTTCTACTCATTGGTTTTTTGGAGTTCTTTTCTCATTTGGATTAGTCTACTTTTTAAGGTGTTATTTTCTTCAGTATTTTTTTGGGTCTCCTTTAGCAAGTCATTGACTTATTTTTCATGGTTTTCTTGCATCACTCTCATTTCTCGTCCCAATTTTTCCTCTACTTCTCTAACTTGCTTTTCCAAATCCTTTTTGAGCTCTTCCATGGCCTGAGACCAGTTCATGTTTTTCTTGGAGGTTTCTGTTGTAGGCTCTTTGACTTTGTTGACTTCTTCTGGCTGTATGTTTTGGTCTTCTTTGTCACCAAAGAATGATTCCAAAGTCTGAGTCTGAATCTAAGTCCATTTTCTCTGCCTGTTCATGTTCCCAGCCAACTACTTGACCCTTGAGCTTTTTGTCAGGGTATGACTGCTTGTAGAGTAGAGTGTACTTTGTCCCAAGCTCGAGGGGTGCGCTGTTGTTTTCAGAGCTATTTCTACACAGCAAGCTTTGCCACACCAGCACTCCTCTTCCCTGAAGAACCACCAACCTGGACCACAACTCAGATCCAAGAAGGCTCTCCATTCCTGCTCTGATCCACCACTTAATTCCTCCCACCAGGTGGGCCTGGGGCCAGAAGTGACTGCAGCTGTACCTCTGTAAGCAGCCTCAGAGCTGTACCACCTGCACTGCCCCCTGGGTGATGGCAGATCGCATACTCCTTTCACTCCATCCCTGCAGTTTTTCCCACTAACCTTCTCTGTTATCTTTGGTGTTTGTGGGTTGAGAAGTCTGGTAACTGCCACAGCTCACTGATTCAGGGCACTATGGCCTGTTCCACCTGGCTCCCAGTCTGGTTGGTCCAGGTGTAGCCCACACTGGGCTCTCCTCTGCTTTGCTCCCAGCTCCATGCACAATAGACCTTACCCAGTGACCATCCAGGCTGTCCTGAGCTGAAGCCCTGCTTCCCTCTGCTATTTTTGGGTTCTGCAGTTCTAGAATTTTTTCAGAACCATTTTTATAGGTATTTGGTGGATCCGGGGGGAGAACTTTAGGCAAGTCCCTGCTTTTCAGCTGCTATCTTGGCTCTGCCCCCCTTTAGGTATATTTTTAACATTGGACCTATTGACTAAAATGTTTATGTAACTTATTTCATACTTCCACATTCCTCTTTCCACAAATCTACAAGTTTATTATTCCACAAGCAGTGAGTGAATGTACCTATTTCTTTATGGTTTTGCCAGCATTGTTTTGTTGTTTTTAATTATTTTTACAAATTTTATGAGTGTGAAATGATTCCTCCCAGTTGTTTTAATTTGCCTGTCTTTGATTACAAATAATGTTGAGTATTTTTTCAAATACTCATTAATAATTTGTTTCTGTTTTCGATAATTATCCATAGTCTTTGATTATTTATTTTGGACTGGGAGTTACTTTTGCAATTTTCCTTTAAAATTCCTTATATATTTTAGCTCTCAAACTTCTATCTGTCATATCTTCCCTATTATTTTTCTTTTTAAATTATTTTATCATACAAAATTTCATTTTAATGTAAACCAGCTCATATATCTTCTTTCTAATAATTCCTTCCATTTGTTAAATGGAAAACTGTATAGTTAATATGATATGAGCAGCTGCTATGAATATATATTATATATTTATATATATACATATATATATATATTTTTTTTTAAGGATTGAATCGCATAGTATAACAAGCGCTCTTCACTCAAAACTAAATCAACGTAACATTTATTCTGCACACAAAGACAATATAAAACAGTATTATAGAAATATAAAAAGATAAAGCTTAACAGAGTAATGGAAATATTTACACACATCACCAGACCAGGAAGCACCAACATCTGAGTTAACTGTTCACAGCCAGGGGGCCCCTTGATAACAGCTACCCAGAGTCCCATTTAGGAAACTAAAAAGACCTCAGGCAAAGCGTCCTTCCCATGAGTGAGCCCCAAGGCAAAGTATCAATTTCCCAGAATATATATATAGTTTCAAACAAAGAAAAAATTGGCAGTAATTTCATTGACTAATTGACTCAGAGCCAGAGGGTGCCAAAGGCTACATGACTCAGTACCTGATTGGCTCAGTGCCAAAAGGTGCAAAGGCCTAAGTGACCCAGCACCTGTTTGGCTCTGCTCCAGAGCTCTATGTGACTCATCATAGGATGTGTTACAGCTGTGAACTGGGCCACAGTTCAAAAGAGTAAGACGTCTGTGATTGATAAGGACACAGAACTGATTCCATATGTTCCTAGAAGGGTGGCCAACCCTTCAAGGAAGAGAAATTAGCCACATATGCTCTTACCTTTTTAGTCCTAGGAACAGGGTCCCTGTTCCAAGGAGAAAAGGGAACATATGTGGTCACATAGGCCTATAAATGTACAGGGAAGATCTTTATACCTTATTAATCCTTCAAAAAGTCAAGTCCTCTTCATAAGTAAGATAAATATACTATTCCATTTTCTTTCATAGTTTTGAGAGTTCTTTGTTTTATTTTTGTCTGACATCCAGCCAAAATCCACTGAGTTATATAGCGGTGATGAGGGTGCTTGGGTGCTTGTGCTTGGACGCTAATTCTTTTTTTTTTAAATTTATTTATTTATTTTTAGTTTACCACACACGGTTCTACATAATTTTGAGTTCCAGATTTTCTCCCCTCCCTCCCCAAGACGGCATGGAATCTCATATAACTACCATGTATAACTTCGCATTGAATTAATTTATACACTAGTCAAGTTGTGGAGAAGAATTATGACCAATGGAATGAATCATGAGAAAGAAGAGACAGAACCAAAAAAAAAAAACCCAAAAACAAAAACAAAAGAGAAGCAAAAAAGGCAAGCATGTAGTGTGCCTCAATCTGTATTCAAACTTCACAGTTCTGTCTCTGGATGAAGATAGCATTCTCCATCGTGAGTCCCCTGGAGTTGTCCTTGCACCTTACGTTGCTGAGAAGAGCGAAGTATGTCAGGGTTGGTCCTCACGGAGTCCATATATCTGTGGTTGTGTACAATGTTCTCCTGGCTCTGCTCCGCTCACTCAGCATTATGTCGTGTAGGTTTTTCCAGGTTGTTACGAAATCCGTATCATCCCCATTTCTTATGGCACAATAGTATTCCATTGCCTTCATATACCACAGCTTGTTCAGCCATTCCCCAATTGATGGGCATCCCTTTAATTTGGGACGCTAATTCTAACATCACATTTGTCCTTAGCCTCTGCTTGGGTGCCTGTACCTGGACCCCAGTTCCAAAATCACATCTCTCCCTAGCTTCAAAATACCATCTCAGGCAGTTCCTCTCCAGTTCAAGGGCAGCATGTCTTAGCAAAATACTTATCTCTCCTCCTAATACTATGGTCAGCTGCACCTATAGAATTTATTAGTTTGGACTCCCTGTGCACTTGCTGAACTGTCCATGTACTGGGTCATAAAGATGTTCACTACTCACTGGCCTATCTTGTGCATGCTAGATCCAGACATATGTATACTTCCTTACATTCATCTTGTCTAACAAGACATTTGAGGGAAGCAGCCTGGATATTTCCAGTCAGCCCTGACTGTTAGTTGACTTAGTGATGTTTCACAGTCAAAACCACACCTCCTTGTAGCACCCCTCCCACACACACCCTTGGGCTATTTCCCAGTGACCTCTGGGTAAGGTACCTGTGCAGTAGATACAAAAAGTACATGTTCCTTTAAGAAATGACCACCCATTAACACCTAATCCCACCTCAAAACACCTAATTGATGTGTTTCACCCCAAAATCTCCTATAGAAACTTTCCCTGCACCCCCATAAAGTTGCAGGTTCCTGAAGAACTCTTGCCCGTTGAAAAGCATAATAAACCTTTGCCACCTTGACTTGAAGAATGCTTGGGACTGTGAATTCATTCCAGATGGCCCCAACCCTCTCCAGTACTCAGGTCCTTGAAGGGTACTCCCCCTCAACAACCCCACCTGGAAACTCCAGTCTTGGGGTTCCTGAACCTCATCTCCCCCAACCCTCAACAGTGGGATCTGTGCATCTAAATTCATTTCCCAACAAAGTGCAAGCTAATTTTCCCAAGGACATTTGTTAAATAAGGAATCCTTTCTCTAGTTTTTATTTTCTGTGCATTTGACAAATATACATCTTTTGTGTATGTGGCTGCATTTCAAGAATATCTATTACTTTACATGCATCTGTTTCTTATTCAGTATGACATAGTTCCCTTCTTGACTTCTTTGCAGACTTTGACACTGTGGAATGCCCTTTTCTGCTGGATGTTCTCTTCTCCCTAGGTTCTCATGTCATTGCTCTCTTCTTCAAAGTGTATTCATATATTTTAATGTGATACTTGAAGCTTAAGATCATCTTTATTCCCTTTTTATCCCTCTCCTTCTGGCTTCTATTGAATGCTATTGTAATTCTATAATCAAATATTTCCGAGCTATAATCTTCTATTAGGCCACAGCACTGCTGTTAGATAGCCCTTGCTCAATAGCAATATTATTTTGTTAGCAGAGGGTAGTGGGGTAGGTTAAATAGTTCCCATATCTCTCTTCTTTTTGTTCTTCTTGGAGTGCTTTTGTGGCTGATGTCCTATTGTTTATCATTATACTGATCTTATGAGAGCCAAGTAAACCACAGTTGTCTAGTCTAGGAAAAGGAAAGGAAACATATTAGGTATTACTCATGAAGAAGACAATTAAAAAGATCACCAAATCTGAAATGACCTTAATAAGATGGAGAGCAATCTGGAACTATGCCCAAAGGGCAACCAAACTGCACATACCCCTCAATCCACTACTTGGTCTGTATCCCAAAGAGATCATTAAAAAGGGAAAGGGAAAAGGACCTATGCTTGCAAAAATATTTATAATAGCCCTTTTGTGGTGGCAAAATATTGGAAATTGAGGGGATGCCCATGAACTGGAGAATAGCTGAACAAGCTGTGCTGTATGAATGTAATGAAATACAATGAAATATGTGCAATAAGAAATGTTGAACAGACAAATTTCAGAAAAAAACTGGAGAGTTATTTGAACTGATGCAAAGTGAAATAAGCAGAACCAGAAAAACACTGTACACAGTATCAGCAACATTGTGCGATGATCAACTATGAATGACAGCTCTTCTCAGAAACACAATGATATAAGACAAGTACAATGGACTCATAAAGGAAAACGCTAAACACATCCAGATAAAGAACCAATGAACTCTGAATGCAGATTGAAGCATACTTTTTCATTTATTTTATTCTTTTTCATGTTTTTTTTCCTTTTGATCTGGTTCTTCTTTCACAACTGTGACTAATATGGAAATGTTTTACATGGTAGCACACGTATAACCTATATCAAATTGCCTTGCATTTTAGAAAGAGGGGAGGGTAGGAAGGGAGAAAAATTTGGAGTTCAAAATCTTGTAAAAATGAATGCTAAAAATTGTCAACATGTATTTGGGGGAGAAATAAAATACTATTAAAAGAAACCAAAAAACTTAATAAGATTTATTGTTGTTGAAGGATTGGCACATTACCAGAGTATACGCACATAGGCAGCCTAGTAGAGACTATGAGAGAAATCAGCAACCATATTTTTTTTATACAGACAACAAAGTAGAGACTTTCATAAGTATCCAAAAATAATTCATGCATAATGCAACTATTTCTTCACAACTGTCATCCAGATGTTTCTTCATTGGCAAGTTTATCTGGGCTCAGGTATACCTGTAACATTGGCAGAACAATATGTTTAGTTTTAGTTCAATTATATGCACCTGTTCTTCATGGGAGCTGAAGGATTTTAAGTGACTGTGCTTCAAGACCGTACCACGTTACAATTTAAACTTCACTTATCCCTTGCATTCCTCACCTCTCCAAAGCCTTTGACCATTTGAAGTCCTTGCAATATTGTATTCTGAATGGTTCCCAACTGATTTTGGTCCCTGGACCAAACATTTCAATACCCCCTATTCAATATGAAAGAAAAATAATAGAAGTTACCATGCCTACACACATAAAAAATAAAGAGATTAATTTTTTCATAAGAAAAATTTTATTAGGTAGAAAACACTTTTAATATCATCAAGCTGTTAAATGTCATTCTTGTTAAACAGCAGCTTTATTCTTGGTATGATTTTTGAATGGGATACCCACATATCATATTCAGCCTCCAGTCTGTGAATTGGATTGAGAACAGGACCAAGAATGCAGATTCACAAAGAAAGTTGTTAGAAATTAAATTAACATTTGCAAACATGTGAAATAAAAATGATATGCTTATCCAAGAGTGCATCAAAAATTGGTAATTTTATTGGCTAGAAATCAATTAGAGGTTCCGGTTATTGTGGAAATTGATTAGTTCAAGTTTTACTAGATCATTGTCATTGATCTTTTTTTTTTGGCTCAATATGAAAAGGGTTTTGTATACAAACCTTGTTTATTTGACTTTGGTTAATGGGAATTATTTCTTCAAAGATCTCCTTCTTGCTGATCGTAGTGAGATACACTATAAAAATCTCCCTTTCCTACCTCACCCCTACCTCCTCATTATCCTCTCTCTAATCCACAATTTTTCCTCCAACTAACACCACTATCTTTCCTCAATAGGATAATATAGTTATTTATGAAATATTCCTCATGCCCCCTTGAAAGTTTTGCAACCCCAAGTCAGGAACCACTGGTATAGTGGAAAGACTAGTAGGCCCAGTTTTATTCCAGGCACTGTGCTAGGTTCTGGGAAAACAAAGAAGAAAATGAAGCAATCGCTGTAGTGAAGATGTTTACATTTTAGGGGAAATAACATGAACACGTATAAGTATAGAAGCAAGTAAAATTAGAAACACTGAGTTGTGTTTAGTGATTAGATCTATTAAAAAGAATATTTTAACTAGAAAATATTCAAAGACGGACTTCTGGGTTATTTGACCAATAAGTAGAGGACTAAACATTTTCTCTAATCCCATTGACCTCTCAAGCCTCTCCAAAACAGAAATTATGCACTAAAGACAATGAAACTTCACTGTCTCCATAGTCTAAGATACCCAGAAACCAAAAGAAGGTTTAAAAAAAAAAAACACCAAACATCATGAACTGACATCTACCCCAAGCTCATTCAGCACTCCTTCCTCATATCCTACTCTACCAGCAGTGAAGCCACACTAGCCGCCCCCGCAAGAATTAACACACTGCCTTGCAATAAGACCCAGCCCCACACTCAGGCCCTCCTCCCTCTTTCCAGTGTCAAATAGATCCTGGCTCCAGGTTATGACAGGCCTGTTTCAGCTGTGACAGGGGTATGGCAGCCCTTCAGGAGCAGAAGCTTGCTGGGGCCCCAACAGAAAGCCAGTAATGAAATGGGCAGTGGTCTGCGCTGCCAAAGACCTCTGCAGGAGGCTAAGAAAGAGAGAAAGTGAAAGGACACACAAGTGAGCTTGAAATAGAACTTAACATACCATACCCCACTCTCCTCCCAGAACCTCAGAGACTTAAACTATATTAAAAAAAAAAAACCCTGTACAACCAACCCAGCAATGCTCTGAACTGTTGGTATTGAGTGAGAGAACCGAGGAATGAAGAGAGCAAGACAGGACACTGGGACAGGACACGGGGTGGGCAGTGGAGGGTATGTGGCACACCCCTAACCATTAGAAAAAGAACTCAGCAGCCAGCTGAGCTGTCTATAAACCCCAATGTCACTTGGGCAGGGAATTACTTAGCATAGGAGGTGGTTGAGATACTTTGAGATCTAGCCCCCAAGGAAACTATCATCAGAGGGGAGCAAACCAAAAAGTGAGTGACGGGGGAAAACAAGGAAATGGGGGAAAGACTGAAATTACCAAAGATCTCAGGAAGAAGAAAACTTCAAGTCCTTGAACTTAAGTAGATAAATCAACAGAGAAAACATTAAAAACAGAAGGAAATTTAGACTCCAGATCTAATAAATGAGTTGAAACCTATATAAATAAATATTACAGAACAAAGGAAAACAATGCAACATTTAATGAAACAGAGGACCCTGTGGAATGAGAGGAGAACATGGTATCTCAATACACTATTCTGAGTAGTTCAAAGAGAAATGGGAATTATGAGAGTAGAATTTATGGCCTCCACAGTAAATAATAATAATAATGTCTAGAATAGAAAACCTAGAATCTGCAATGGCAAGTTTCACTGAAGAAACAAAAGAGTGAACAGTAGATGGATAATGAAAATACACAGACATGAAGGACAATCTAGAAGAGAAGTAAAAAAAGAGTAACACTAAAAAGAAAGTCCCCATATGCACTAAAGTATTTACAGCAGCATTTTTTGTACTAGCAAAGAAATGGAAACCAAGTGGATGCCCATCATTTAAAGAATGGATAAACAAATTGTGGGGCATGTATGTGATGGAATATTATTGTATTGTAAAAAATGATGTATGGTGAACATAGAAAAATATGGAAAGATCAACATATGCTTACGCAGTGAACTAAGCAGAGTAAAGAAAACAATGTACATGGTAATTATGACAGTGTTAACAGGAAGAACAGCCACATATCAAAAAATCAAAAGTGAATGTAACAAAGTTACCAAACAGGACTAAAATGAAGAGACATGAGAGGAAACCCCTAACCCATACCTTTGTAGAGTTAGGAGATCCACAAATATTACACATTGTATATATTTTGGAATTTTTTCAATGAGTTGTGTTGATTTTTTTCCTTTAAAAATACCATTTTTCATATGGTATAGTTCTCTGAGAAGAAGGATTTGGTTCTCTGAGAAGGCATACTTGGGATATCTATGGTGATATAAGAAAAAAAATTAACTTTAAGAAAATTTTTTAAAACTACCTGACAAAGATCCTTCTCTTCATATTGCAATTTGTCACAAAAAATCTAAGTCTACATACTCATCTTGTCTTCAGACTAATAATAAAGAACAGGAATCACATCTAGTGAGGATTCCTAAGTGAGAATATTTTCCTCCATGCCTATAGGGTCTCTGGTTTTGTTCTTGCTACCTCTTCCATTGATACAAGTACCAACAACTGGATGAAATGCCGTGGCATGAAGAAAAGACTATCATAGTAAAGAGGCTAGGCTAGTAAGTTCCTAGTACTTCCTTATAAACAAAATATGTCTTTCCATGTGTAGACCTAGACATCCAAATTCATCATACAACACTTTCATGATTGTAGCATGAAACACATAGGGTGGCACCAATTCCTTCCTAGTAGCACATATGGGATTATATCAGTAAGGCAAGATTCATGACATGGAGGATGACCATGAACATGCCTGTATAGTTCAGAATCGCAAAGTATGAAAAATTCTCTAGGTAGAAAGCAGAGGAAGTGTAACATTTATTTAAGCACCAAAGAATCAAATCCCAGAACCAGTAATTCCAATTCGATATAGTGGTGATTATATTCCAGAACCAGTAAGCCCACACCAATGTAGCAACAAGGAGATTAAAATACAGTATTACAGCAAAAAGCCAAGTCATCTGGTAACTTGCCGCCCCCACTAGGGCTTCCCATAAACAGTCACTCACGAATCCTAACTGTTTTCTTGCCTGTGTCCTCTCCCCCCTCAATCCTTTGGTCTACAGCTCTCTAGTCCCCACTCTCCCCTCAGCACTCTCTTCTGCAGCTCTGTGGACTTGGGGGTTCTTACTCCTTCTCCTTGGGCTAAATTCTGAAGTCTGACTTCTCTTCTGAATTTTCAGTTCTCAATAGCTACCTTCTGGGTGTATATGTTCTTTTTGGGGTCCAAGGGCTTCATGCCCAATAGGCAAAAGAGTGTGGGAAAGATCTTTAGTCACTGATTGGCATCACAAAGGCATGGGCCTGCCTCTCTTAACTGGCCCCACCTGAGGCCTATTGAATAGGTGGGAAAGATCTTCAATCACATTACCATCACAGGGATCAGTTATAGTCTGATACTACATTCCATTACACAGCTCCAACCATCATCATTGCTCTAACAGTGATATCCCATCCATGGAACAAAATTTGAGCTCCTGAGGATCAAACTTTAATTTTCCTGGTGTATTTATTTTTTTCTCATAGTCCTTCATCATGCATCTTTTCTTGCCTTCAGATATCTAGCCCCAGATATAGGGGGGGCAGAGAGGGGAAGTTTGTTTAGGTACAAGGAAATTCACATACACTTGATTGAATGTCTTTAGGTGAAAATCCCAAGCTCTTAGCTACCCTTGAAATGGATTTCAAAGTAGTTCCCTAGGTTTTACAGATAGTCTTCCCCTCTTTAGTGGGTATCATCATAATTTCAGTGTCATAAAGTCTATGAGAAAGGGCATCTGAATCCACATTAGTCTTTCCTGCTTGATGGTATATATTGAACACACAGTTATTAGCCAGTGCTACTATCTTTGGCAGGAAGCATCCAACTTGTCACTGGTTAAAATCTGTCAGTGGACCATTATCTGTCCATATTTGAAAGTTAACTTCATACATATAGTCTCAGGCCACTATAAAACCAAGAATGCTGTTTTTCATGGGTACAATATTCCACATAAGTAGTTTCACACCTCTCTGTTAAAGAGATAAAAGCATTTCCTATTTCTTTCCCAGGGTCAATATTGGTTATTTGGTGCCTTTTTTTTTCAAGTCAAATCCACTTACTTGGTATTGTTGAGTCCATATGGGGATGATACATAACAGGAACCCTCCTAAAACTGAATGAGAAAATAAACACTTAAGTAAAAATGGCCTATTATTTACATCATTACAACTGGGGAAATTTTGTTCTCTTTGCAATTGTTATGTTGCATATCTTCTCAAAATTTTCCTAGGTGAAATCTAATAAAGATTTTTTTAAAGTTTTCCCTACTATTTCAATGGTTGAAGGCATTGAGAAATATATCTTCTAAGTTCTCCTGGAAAAAAATATTTTGTGATTAATAAAATTACCTAAGGGAAAAAAGGAGAGCAGTGACAATTTTCAAATGTTTTCAAGGTTAAAATACAGGTGATAGTTTGTGCCATCATCATTGTCATCATCTTTGTTGTTTTAAGTAGCATTTGGTCCTATAAATCTGGTGGTATTAAATATAGTTGCATTTAGAAATCTGCCTTTACATTTTATACCTAAACTTTCAATTGCTCTTGAAAGTGCTGAGTATATGTGAATTACTTAAGTTTTCCCACCAGCAAAATGAGAATTAATGAGATGCTAATAAAAAAGGAATTTCATTTGGCAATAGCTTAGAAAAGGGTTTCTTAGCCTGGCAGCTCATGAATAGATTACAGGAGTTCTGTAAACTTAGACAGGAAAAAATTACATCTTTTTTCCCCCACTAATCTTTGGTAATTGTTCACTCTTCACGCCTGACTAGCTATGCTCTTCATACAATCTTACCCTTGACATTGAATGCAGTCAAAAAAAATGATAGCTTTGAACCACTCTGAATGTGCTGAGTGAGAGGGCTCTTAAGATACAAAGGAAATGTTGCCAGAATTTAAGAGAGTTTAGGGCTGACCCTTAAGGCAATTGTACAGTAAGTAAAATTTGTCTTTGGCATTCTTTCTACCTCATTTCCTCATTCTTCCTTCTCTTTTGCTTGCTCTGCTTCATCTGTTTTTGCCATTCCATTCATGCCAGCAGTTATCTTGATCCCTTTCGATTGTCTTCTTTCCCCCCAATATCAATAAAATGCTAATTTGTGTTCTCTTCAGTTTTTTTCACCAATCTCAACGCACTCTGAGCTTTAACAGTCCTGACATTATGTAAGGTGGATTTTAATGTAAGTAAGGTACATTTTGGTGTGTGTAGAGTGGATTTTTGTTATTATTTCTTAGAATTCACTTTCCCAGGATCTATGGCCATAACAGCCTCAATTTCCCAGGATCCGTGGTCATAACAATCTCTGTTTCCCAGGTATTAGATATGAGTTCCCAAGTTCAGGGTTCAAAACATCTCCACCACACTTGCGCAGCATTACACAAGGATAAATAATATAAACATGTGTGCTGAAACTGTAAACATCCACTGTGACTGCACAGTGAGATATAGGGATGAAATTATGTAAACTTGTGAGGCTATTGCTGGCAATATGCCTTCTTTGTCTGATGCCCTCTAAAACAGGTAGTCAGTGGTCAGTGAGTTGGGGAACCTTTATGGTTGAATGCACAAGCTGGGATGCTGTGTGCCTTGATTGGCCCCCATCAAGGATTGGGAGGGGGGAATCTGTGTTTGCCTCAACCGGCCCCCATAGAGACATAAGGGTAGTTGCCTGCCCCCTTCTTGCTGGCCCCTGCAAGAAGGATGATTAGAGAATATTGTAGGAGTTTGTAGTGCTTCCATTATCAGCAATACTTCTAGAGAAGACTAGATTAGAATAACGCTTATTATTAACCCCTTTGAAGCTGTCTTTCCTGTCTGACCAGATCAAGAGTGAACCTGTTAGAGGCTGGAGTCTGAAGCCTCCAGTGCCTCCTGTGTATTATCTAACACATTATTCTTACAAAACTGTGCCCCACTTTTATATTTGTCCTCAGTTATCTGTCCTTTCTAGGTAGCTTAGTGAATAGAGTGCTAGGCCTGGAGTCAGAAACACCCGAGTTCAAATTCAACTTTAGACACTTACTAGTTGTGTAACCTTGGGCAAGTCACTTAAACCTCTGTTTACCTTAGTTTCCTCAACTCTAAAATAGGAATAATAATAGCACCTTCCTCTAGGTGTATTGGTAAAATAAAAATTAGATGATATTTGTAAACTGCTTTGCAAGCTGTAAGGCTCTATGCAAATGCTAGGTATTTTTATTATTAAATTTCCTTTTAAAATCTATGAATGTACATTGGACTCTAGGTAATTCTCCTCTCCCCATCCCAATTAAGATGGATTTCTCCTTGTGTCTTTAGAATTTTGTCCTTGCAACCTTCTATTCCTCCTGTATTGACTTCCACTGTGCAACACACCCAATTATTGCTGTTATCTAGTCAAGAATAGATGCCTCAGCATCTACCAATCACCATTGACGTCTTCTCTTCTTCCTCTGGCCCTTACTGAATGACTTTCACCTGACAGCACTTATAGACCCACATCATTCTTTGGAGGACATGCAGCTGCTTCTCCTTGTCAAGGGCCTAGCTCAGTCCTCTCTGGAAACCCATATTTGTTCCTGGAGTCCTATTCATTCTTTTTGTGAACCCTTTGAAATTTATTCTTCAAAAATCTAGGTACATGTCAGAAATGTTTCTGAAATCCAAATCCTATTCTTAGACATCATCTTCTTAACTAGTTTACTTTTGCTCTTTTAGTAAGTCTAAGATGGAGTGATCACTTCTGACCAAAGTTCCCATCATTTTCTTCCCAGAAACTAGTGCATCCTTATTGGTTAAAATCCAATACAGAATAGAAGTCCTCCTTCATTGGTTCCTCCAGCTTTTGAAGGATGAAATTATCATTAAGGCAAATCAAGAAATAATTTGCTGCTCTGCTTAAGCCAAAAATCTCTTACATAGCTGAATAATTACAGTTCCTCGTTGTGATTGTGTCATACCACATATCAGGCTTGTGAGCTGTTTCTCAAGCTCCTCATCTATTTCTTTGTTTCTGTAAAAGGTAATCTGTAATGTCTACTCTAATGACATTTCTGCTTCTACTGACACTTTACCACAAAACTCTCTATAGTGTTTCTTTACTATGGCATATGGATTTCCTCACGTGTATTTATCTCCTTATTGCATGTTATCCCTTGCCCACCCTTAATTTACCCCTCCTGTTCTTTTTAAATAAAATACAACCATACAGGACCACAATCCAGTGACGGCATAGTCCTTTGCCATAAAAACTGAATGATATCAATGTTTCTTTGAGTTGCATTTGTATATAGATATTTGAGGCCATGAGACCAAGAAAAAAACCTCTCTTGAATTTTGCCTGTTGTGAATTTCTGGGCATCTCTGTTGTAATGGTTTTTACAATGTAGTAGCTTTATATGGTATTGCTTCTCTTCTTCCTCTGACCCTTAGGGTGATCTTTCACTTCACAGTACCTGAATGATTGATGTCAGAGCAATCCCTGAATTGACAGTACGTGTACAATGAGACAACTGCCTTGTCAGAACAAGATCAGAATTAGTAAAATAAAAAATAAAAAAAACTGGAAGAATAATAATGAGAATAAATGGGGCACATACTCGAACCAAGTCCATCTGGACCTATTTCAAAAGATAGTAATGATCCAAAATGGATAATGGACAGCAAATGTAATATTAAAAAAAATTTTTTCTTAATGTTTTCTTTTTCTTAGATCACCATGATATCCCATGTATCCCTCCCTCTCCCCAACAGTCATCTCATATGACAAATAGTATTTTTTAATAGAGGAAGATTTTTAAAAGTCAGAAAAATAGATCAACACATTGAGAAAGTTAAAAAAAATCACGTGCAATGCATAACACCTGTGGACCTCTCACCTCCACAGATGGGTAGGTTGGAGATGTCTTCTCATATCTCTACATTTGAGTTTCATCTGATCTTTATAATTTTATTACATTTACTTTTAATTTTTTGGTGTGTTGGTCTCTCCATTTAAATTGTTGTAGTTACTATGGCTTTGCTTATTGGCTGCATCAATTCATATAGATCTTTCCATACTTCTTTGTATTCATCACATAATTTCTGATTGCACAGTAGTATTCTATTAACAAATTTTTTAAAAAAAATTTCCTCTTAACAATTATTTTATTATTTAATATTTTAGTTTTCAACATTGATTTCCACAAGATTTTGAATTACAAATTTTCTCCCCATTTCTACCCTCCCCCCCACTCCAAGATGGCATATATTCTGACTGCCCCATTCCCCAGTCAGCCCTCCCTTCTGTCTCCCCATTCCCCCCCATACCTTCTCCCCCTACTTTTTTGTAGGGCAGGACAGATTTCAATGCCCCATTCCCTAAATATCTTATTTCTCAGTTGCATGCAAAAACAGCTTGTTTTTTGAGCATCTGTTTTTAAAACTTTGAGTTCCAAATTCTCTGCCCTCTTCCCTTCCCACTCACCCTCCCTAAGAAGGCAAGCAATTCACCATAGGCCACACATGTATCATTATGTAAAATACTTCCACAATACTCATGTCGTGAAAGACTAACTATATTTCCCTCCATTCTATCCTGTGCCCCTTTATTCAATTTTCTCCTTTGACCTTGTCCCTTTTCAAGTGTTTGCTTTTGATTACCTCCTCCCCCTATCTGCCTTCCCTTCTATCATCCCCCCTTTTTTATCTTCTTCCTCCTTCTTTCCTGTGGGGTAAGATACCTAATTGAGTGTGTATGGTATTCCATCCTCAAGTCAAATCCAATGAGAGTAAGAGTCACTCATTCCCCTTCATCTGCCCCCTCTTCCCTTCCAAAAGAACTGCTTTTTCTTGCCACTTTTATGTGAGATAGTTTAGCCCATTCTATCTCTCCCTTTCTCCCTCTCTCAATACATTCCTCTCTCATCCCTTAATTTGATTTTATTCTTTTAGATATCACCCCTTCATATTCAACTCACCCTGTGCCCTCTGTCCATATACATGTATATTCCCTTCAACTACCCTAATACTGAGAAAGGTCTCATGAATTAGACATACCATCTTTCCATGTAGGAATGTAAACAAAACTGTTCAACTTTAGTAAGTCCCTTATGATTTCTCTTTCTTGTTTACCTTTTCATGCTTCTCTTGATTCTTGTGTTTGAAAATTTCTATTCAGCTCTGGTCTTTTCACTGAGAAAGCTTAAAAGTCCTCTATTTTATTGAAAATCCATATTTTACCTTGGAGCATGATACTCAGTTTTGCTGGGTAGGTGATTCTTGGTTTAAATCCTCCAGAATATATTTCAAGCCCTTTGATCCCTTAATGTAGAAGCTGCTAGATCTTGCATTATCCTGATTGTGTTTCCACAATAATCAAACTGTTTCTTTCTGGCTGCTTGCAGTATTTTCTCCTTGACCTGGGAACTCTGGAATTTGGTGACAATATTCCTAGGAGTTTTCTTTTCTTGATCTTCTTCAAGAGGTGATTGGTAGATTCTTTCATTTTCTATTCTACCCTCTGGCTCTAGGATATCAGGGCAGTTTTTCCTGATAATTTCTTGAAAGATGATGTCTAAGCTCTTTTTTTGATCATGGCTTTCAGGTAGTCCAATAATTTTTAAATTATCTCTCCTGGATCTATTTTCCAGGTCAGTGGTTTTTCCAATGAGATATTTCACTTTGTCTTCCCTGTTTTCATTCCTTTGGTTCTGTTTTATAATATCTTGATTTTTCATAAAGTCACTAGCTTCCACTTGCTCCAATCTAATTATTAAGGTAGTA
The DNA here is from genome assembly GCF_011100635.1 of Trichosurus vulpecula. NCBI lineage: Eukaryota > Metazoa > Chordata > Mammalia > Diprotodontia > Phalangeridae > Trichosurus > Trichosurus vulpecula. The sequence goes on along the minus strand of NC_050581.1, from coordinate 49,037,193 downwards.
TTTTCTTCGGTGGTCTTTTGGACCTCCTTTTCCATGTGGCTAATTCTGCCTTTCAAGGAATTCTTCTCCTCGTTGGCTTTTTGGAGCTCTTATCTCATTTGGATTAGTCTATTTTTAAGGTGTTATTTTCTTTAGTATTTTTTGGATCTCCTTTAGCAAGTTGTTGACTTGTTTTTCATGGTTTTCTTGCATCACTCTCACTTCTCTTCCCAATTTTTCCTCTACCTCTTTCATGTGCTTTTCCAAATCTTTTTTGAGCCAATTCATATTTTTCTTGGAGGCTTTTGATGTAGGCTCTTTGACTTTGTTGACTTTTTCTGGCTGTATATTTTGATCTTCTTTGTCACCAAAAAAAGATTCTAGAGTCTGAGTTTGAGTCTGAGTTTGCATCTTTTTTCACTGCCTGGCCATGTTCCCACCCAACTACTTGACTTTTCAGCTTTTTGTCAGGGTATGACTGCTTGTACAGTAGAGAGTGCTTTGTCCCAAGCTTTAGGGGCTGTGCTGCTGTTTTCAGAGCTACTTTTACTCCACTGTCACTGCAAGTTCTGCCACAGAAGTGCTCCTCCTCCCCCAAAAACTACCAACCAGGATTGTGACCCAGATCCAAGCAGGGCAAAGCAAGCCCTGCACTCCAGCTCTGGTCTGCCACTTGATTCCTCCCACTGTGTGAGCCAGGTACTCTGGAAGCAGCTGACTCTGGAGCTCTGGAAGCAGCCACAGGAACTTCCAGCTATACACCACCTCTACCACCCAAGGGCTGGGGCCAGACTGCTCTCTAACCCAATCTAGCAGTTTACCCACATGGTCTTTGGTGTTTGTGCATTGAGAAGTCTGGTAATTGCCACAGCTCAATGATTCATGGCCCTAAGGCCTGCTCCAGTCAACTCTGGATCTCCTCTCTCCTGGCAAGGCCCACACTGGGCCTCCCAGCATTGTGAGATAGACCCTTCCCAGCAACCATCCAGGCTGTCCTGGGCTGGAGACCCAATTCCCTCTTCTGTTTTGTAGGTTCCGCAGCTCTGGAATTTGTTCAGAGCCATTTTTTTACAGGTGTTTGGAGGGATTTGGGGGAGAGCTTAAGTAAGTCCCTGCTTTCTAGCCACCATCTTCTCTATTAACAAATTACCACAGTACTAACAAATTACCACAATTTGTTTAGCCATTCCCCAGCTGATGGGAATCTAATTTGTTTCTAATTCTTTAATATCACAAAAAGTGCTACTATGAATATTTTGGAGTAAAGGGGACTTTTTTCTTATTGATGGCTTCCTTGGGGTATAAGCTGAGTAAGACAATCTGTGGTTCAAAATATTATAGACATTTTAGTTACTTTGTGTAATTCCAAATTTCTTTCCAAAATGGTTGCACCATTTCACAGCTCCACCAACAATTAGCATATGTGTCTTTTCACACCCCCTCCAACATTGACTGTTGCCATTTTTTTTTTGGCCACTTTTGCCAATTTGCAAGGTCCGCAGTGAAATCTTAGAGTTGCTGGGTTACATTTCTCTTACTGCTAGTGATTTGAAACATTTTTCATGTGGTTTGAATACTTTGTAGTTCTTTTGAAAACTGTTTGTTTTTTTCTTTAACTATTTATCTACTGGGGAATGGCTATTAGTCTTATATATTTATTGTTTATCTATTTTGCATACCAAACCCTTATCAGAGAAATTAAATACAAAGATTTTTTTTTCCTATTCAACCATTTTTCTTATCCTAGATGAATTGATGTTCTCTGTGCAGAAACTTTTCAGTCTCAAGTAAGCAAAGTAATTAATTTTATTTTTTTGTAATTGCCTCCATTTCTTGTTCGGTTAAGAATATATCTCCTACCAGGGCCGATACAGGTATCTGTTTCTCCTCTAATTTTTTATAGTATGATAATGTTGTTTTTTTGAGGATTTTGTAATGCAAAACTGTGTTGAAGCTATTGTCTCAATTAGTATCTTTGCCGATTCTCTGCAGTTTTCTAAGTAAATTATAATGCAATTATATTTCTAACTAAATTAAAATAAATCAATAAATAGTGATAATTTTTATCTCCTCCTAGCCTGCCCATATTTATTGGAAAAGGTTCTAGTGTATTCTCATTGTATATGATGCTTGCTTTTGGTTTCAGATAGGTTTTTTTAATGACATTTTTAAGAAAAGATCTTTCTATGCCTATACTTTGTAGGGTTTTTAGCATTAAAGAATGTTGTACTTTGTCAAAGGGTTTTTCTATGTCTATTGAGAAGATCATGAAGTTTTAAATGTTTTCATTTTGAATGTAATTATCTTGATTAGTTTTATAATGTTGAACTATCCTTGCATTCCTGGTAAAAATTCCACTTGATCAAAAAAGTGATTCCTTGGATAAATTGTTTTAATTTGTTTGATAGGATTTCATCTAAAATTTTTGAGTCAACATTCACTAATGATATTGGCCTATTGTTTCTTTCTGTATTTATCTTTCACTGGTTTACATATCAGGGACTATATCTGTTTCAAAAAAAAAGGTTATGGTAGGATTCTTTCTCAGTTTAGGGGAATAATTCGTGGAGTATGAGTAATAAATGTTCTTTAAAAATCCTATAGAATTCTCCTGTGAATCCATCAGGCACAGAAGTTTTTTCTTTGGTAGTTCCTTTGCAGCCAGATCAATTTACTCTTCTGAGATTAGATTATTCAAGATCTCTATCTGGTCTCCTGACAAGAAGACACCATGTGTCTTGGAGTTTGCACCATTGGTGGTGGTTGCTATTGTTTTCAGGAGACAATCTGTGAATTCTTTCCATTGAAATTTAATATTCTATGTTTACGACTTCTTCCTCCCTCTCCATCTATTCTTTTATTTCCTTCATTATGGTGTTAAGGATTTTTGTCCTTTTGTGTTCTTCTAGGAGATCTATGATCCTTAGATTGTGTCTATACATCTTGTCTTCAAGACCAGTATGTTTTGCTTGCATAGTAAATATATTTCTTTTTAATGCTCTTGTCCATCAATATGTACATATAGGATAGTCAGAATAAACAGACAATGAATTAAACCTAAATTAAACTGGGGGAGGAAATTGAGATGGATTACCTTTTTTAAAAAATTGCAAAATTCCTCTCATAAAATTCTTCCAGAAATAAAAGATCCATCCTTTCAATGCTACATTTGGCTAAAGTTGTTATGTGGTTTTGAGTTGAAATACCACAGTCTCCAAAAAATTACAAATGATTATCACAGAGAGGAGTGAAAAGTGTACAATATATAATCAATAAGGAATTTCAAATAAGGGTAGGAATTAAAGATGTTGTTGGACAATTATATGAAAGGAAGAAAAGATTAGATTGGTTGGTCATATGATGAGAACATGGGCTAACAGATAGGTAGTCCACGCATTCTGCTAATAACCATGAAATGTCAAGAGAAAGAAAAGGAAGGGCCCTTCAGCACATTAAGTGGACCATTAGTGGAAAACGAGTGGAAGAATATGGACAGTAGTCATACAAGTGGGTTGTGGGCTCCATCAATAGAAGGAATTTCCAATTAAATGAGATCATGATCTATTCCAGTATTTGAGAATTTTAGACTTTTATTTCTGTCTTTGATGTCTTTGGAGTTTATGTCCAATAGTGGAATTTATGGACAAAAGAGAACAATTAGTTCAGTCATTTTTCTTTCATAACGCCATATTGAATCTATCCTCTTCATTTTATAAGTGAGGAAACTGAGGTCCAGAAACTACGTACTATAAATGTTGTGTTTTCATGTGCCTGCCCCTCACCCCAGTACTTGGTGCAGTATTATGCAAATATTTAACAAATACTAACAAGGCTTTTATTAACATTTTATTAACATATTATTTGTATATGTATTAATAATATTAATAAGGTTTAACAAATATTTGTTGTATTGTTAGAATGAGATAAGCATTTAAAAGACCCCTGTAAATGGCAGCAAATCGAATTGTTATGAAGCAAAACCACACTTTCAATTTAAGTCTCAGCCCAGAATACTTTTATTCAGTAATTCTTGAAGATTGGGGAGAATTTCTCCCCCTACATGTGTATGCATGTGCACGCGCACGCGCACACACACACACACAGAGTATTGGGTTCTTTTACATAATGGTACAAACTTTTTTAAAAGAGATGTTGCTACCTAGGAATACCTTGTGGATAGCACAAAGGAAACAGTCAAAACAGTTAGCAATAATGTATACCAGCTAGTCTTTATGAGAAGTTTTCACAAGCAAGCTAAAAATGAAAAAAAAAAAAAACTTTACTCATGCTTACACTGACAAGCATTGCACAAAGCAATGGGGATACAGATGCAAAAAAAATGAGACAGTCCTTGCCCTCAAGGAGTTTCTATTCTTACAAGGGAAAACAACACATATGAGAGAATGGTGGTCAGAGAAGGGTGTTTTCCTCTGGAAGCATGGGGATTAAGAATGGAGCAATATGTTAATTGATATGCCTTTTCTAGAAGCAGTAGTAATATTTAATATGCCCTGTTCAAGAGGTAGAAAGTAAGGAGAAGGGCAGAGAGCAAAAGTAAACATACAGTGGTAGGCCAAATGGAAAACACCAGAAGCATGCTCTAGTGATCTGTGGCAGATTAGATAGACTAGTGAATTTCCTGAATCACCAATCAGGAGACCTACAGGCCAGGACTTCCAAAGCTGAGTAAATAAGTCCCCCAGACAATAGTCTTTGGAGGTCTGGTGGTCCAGTGGGTACAGTGGCAAGGTATAAAATGGAGTTCCTTATGCTAAGATGAAATGAGTATAAGGGTGGGATGTGAATAACTCAATCATTTACCTCACCCCCACTTAAAATAACAAGAGGCTCTATACTCTGATACCTTTATCAGGTTAAAACATTTCTGTTGAATCAAAGATGTCTATGTGGAGTATACTAATGAGGGCTCACAGTCTGGGGTTTTTTTAAGGTCCTTAGTCAATTAGGAAGAAGTGAAAACCATCCAATGAAATGAAATAAATGACGCTACACAGGAAGTAGTTGAAAAGCCTCAGTCACGTCCTGCAGGGCTTGGATAAAACAGCAAGCAAATTTGGAACCCAGTATTTTAGTGGTCACCAGCCTGGAGAGAGTAGCTTTATATAAATTCCTAAGAGGAAATCTCTTCGGAGAAAAAGGGGAGAAGGTAGAAAGAAGAGAGCCTTTCTTTCCTCTATCAGCCCTAGACCAGAGGAAGAATTTATAAACTTTGAAGGGTCAGAAGATTTTTGAATTTCCCATCATGTCACAGCAACCTGGAACACAGCATTAAGGGAATGATGGCAATGTCTGTAACAGGAACTCAGGACAAACTTAACATATATAGTAAAGGCAGCTTTAGGACTTCACAAGAAGACTAGCAGAAAGTTGTACCATACCTAGGGGGAACTTTATGAGGATCCCAGAAAGGGCACAAAAGGGATTTCTAGAAAGTAGGAGCTGTTACCCCTTTATCATATCAAGCTTGAGTCCACTTTCCTCAGAACTCTGTAGGGACATGTGGGTGAAACTTCCATTTTAGGAGAATGTTTGCATCAATTGTTCTTACACTATAACTTTAGAAAATACCCATTTATATGGGCTAATTAATTCTGATTAATATTAATTGAAATCATTGGGAGAACTTCCCTGGCACTGACATACCTGCTGTCAGGAACCACCTGCTAATGGGAACAAAACCGATGCCTGGAGAGTGTTAAAAAGAGCAGCAGTCATCCAAGACTTTCTTTCGCTGACATTTATTGTATCATACTTGGAACATGGGGAATAGATTTGCTAATTTCTTTAAAGGGCTCTTTGGCAAAAAAAAAAAAAAAAATATGGATTCCAATGGCCACCTGCATGCTGCAGGAAAAACAACTATTTTGTATAAACTGGAACTGGGTAAAATAGTAACTACTGTACCCACTATTTCAATGTAGAAACTGTACAATACAAAATCATTAGCCTCACAATGTAGGATGTAGGTGGCCAGAGCAAGATCCAACCCCAATAACACCATTACTTCCAGAATACACTAGGATTAATTTTTGCAGTTGATAATGACAGAGGAGGAGTGAATGAGTCCCAAGAACTGATGAGACTGACAGCAGAAGATCTTAGAACTTAGAGATTCCATCTTATTGGTGTTGACTAATAATCAGTATCTTCTCAATGCCACGAACTCATCTGAAATCTCTTGAACTGAAATCTCTTCATTACAGAAACTGGTACATCCTGGGCCAGAGGACCCCTGTCATAGGGCTGCACCATGAGCTGCTGCCACCACCCCCCACTGCTGCTGCCCCTGATGCTGCCACCCCTGGGCAGCCTACTGGGAGCTGGAGCCCCACAGCTGCCAGGGAGTAGAATCTGCATAATTCAAATTTAGATAAAGTGAGAACTGTCTGTACATCCAAGCCATCTGTGCTGTTAGTGGAGATGGACTCTGAAGGACTGGACTGATTGTCCAATCGGCTCCAAAACCAGAAATGAAACAAGAAAATTTCTTCCTCCCTCTCCTTTTTATTTCCTCTTATTGCCCTCTGTTTTACTGTAATGTGGCAAACTGTTCTACTTTGTGGTACTGAGTTCTGGAAGATGTTTTTTTCCTCCCCTTTGTCACAGTATGTATTCTACCATGTGGTGAATGTGGCAAACATAGGCCTGAAAACAGATTTCTCTTTTATGTATAGTTTTTGTTTCTAATGGGACATTTTCTGGCACTGTTATGTAATAGCACTCAGTATTTAGGGGGCTTTTTCTATTGTTAGGAAAAAAAAAACAACTCACCATAAAGTACACATATAAGTACATGAAGGGAATTTCAGCAGAGTTATGCTTGGGTTGCCGGAGGTTAACATGCAGCAGCAGAGACAAATACTATGGCTACTGGCTTATGATATGTGTGTTGAGATCCTTTTGGTGGATGGCTTTTAACTTAAACTCAATGCATTTTTAAAAAAATAGTTTAAAAAAAGAAAAAGCAAAATGCTTGAACACACTGAAGGGAGAAATATGCTTCATGTAAATTTTGCAGTAACAACTAGAATATTAGACCATTTTAATTGTCTGCAGTTTCTCTTTTGAAGCTCGAGAAATGATTTTTTTAAAAAATGATCAATTTCACATGGTTAAAATAGAGATTAATGTAATGCTATGTTTTTGGATCTATGTATTTCATAGAGTTTGTGTTTATATTTGTGCTCACATGGATATTTTATTAGGGAAAAAAGCTTTGAGGTTGTGGTTCAGAGATGACTACACAACGAGAATTTTAGATCTTCAATCATAAATTGTTTATAACTAGATCCTGCCCCCATCCTCACCCCCCACAGTTCAGGTCAGGCTGTGATTAGTTCTCCATCATACTTGAATAACTCTTAGAAAGGGCACAGTTATGGCTGGTTATAAACATTGAGAAGAGGTTTTTGACATATTTGGCAAACAAAAGACCAGCCTTTTAATTTTTGGTCAAGTGTGTGCTGCTTCTGTTTGGAACTACTCCAGAAACTTCTCCATAATAAACAGAGCCTATGTTAGCTCCAAAGTTTGGTTGGAGATATTTCAAAGACACAGTCAAGAACACCAGACATTTCTTATTGGTGTTCAGGTTTAGAAAGAAAATAAATTGAGCACAAGAGTTTTAGGTCCTTGAATTGCTGAGAAGGGCAAAATCTATCAAAATCAGTTGTCACACAGCGTGGCTGTTACTGTGTACAATGTTCTCCTGGTTCTGCTCACTTCACTCAGCATCAGTTCATGTGTTTCCAGGTTTTCCCAAAGTCTGCCTGCTCATCATTTCTTGTAACACAATAGTATTCCATTACATTCATATACCACAACTTGTTCAGCCATTCCCCAATTGATGGACATGCCCTTGATTTCCAGTTCTTGGCCACCACAAAGAGAGCTGCCATAAACATTTTTGTATGTGTGATCTTTTTCCATATTTGTAATTTTGTGCCCCTTTTTGAAAAAGATTTCTTTCACTATCCACATTATCCATCTTTTCTGTCTACTCTAGATCTCCAATCTCTGATTCATGACTTCTAAAGTTATCTTGTATCTTGCTTTTCTCTGTATTCTTCATGCAATCAAAACTCTTCCCCTATCAACTCCTTTAGCTGCATCTGAGAAATTTTGGCATATTTTTTTCATCATCTATTTTATGATTTATTCTTTGACCCTCTTATTACTAGGATTTCATTGTTAAGTCTCCATTTGGGTCTATAGCTTTCATTTGTGGTCCCTGAACCAATTACTATTTTTATACAGCTATAAAAGCTTTATCAACTAATTTTTGCCTTTTTACACTTTTTGTAATATCTCTGTACCTTAAGACAGTCAATTTTTGTAAAAGTTTCTTTTGGTGCTGAGAAATATATATATATATATATATATATATATGTATGTATGTATATATACATGTCCTTTTGTAGTCATTCAGAAGATACCACAAATGTCTTTAGTTTCTCCAGCAATTTGTTCAATTCCCTTACCTTTCTGTTACACTTATCCAATACTTAGAGAGGGATATTGAAGTCTTCTATTACTTTGATGTTTCCATGTCTTCCTGCAGTTCACATTTCCTTTATGAATTTGGAAGCTAAGGCATGTCAAGCATGTCATTTTATTACTGATATTGGTTTGTTATGGTTCTTTTCAGAAGAATGTAGTCCACTTGTTCATTCCTTTTCTTTTTAATGTTTTTGCTTTACCAGATAGCAGGATGACAATCCCTGCTTTTTTTGGATTTACTTGATGCATAGCAAATTTCTTTCTAGCTCCTCAATTTTATTTTATCTTTAAACAATGTGGTTCTTGTAAGCAACAATTATTTTCCCTCTCTACTACTAAAAGACAGTACTATGCTCCTTCAGTAATATTCCCTTCATCACTGATCCCCTCATGTCATTTGCTGCCCCTTTCCATTTGTAGTTTTGCTTATTAGTTCCTTTTTCTTTCCTGCTTTCACCTTGATATTTAATTCTTCCTTCATGTGTTTGTTTTCTTTCCAGTTAATAAAGTAGATTTCCCTCTTCCATGCCTTCTATGCCTTAGGTTTTTTAATTTCATTTTTTGCAGCCCCCCCCCCCTTTTTGAGTTGTGTAGCCCTTTATTAGCAACTAAAATAGAAGGTATCTGTTGTACAACATGGGCAGTAGCTGACTATACTGGAGATTTATTATATTCCAACGCAGATCATTTATAAATGCAATTTTCATTATTAAAAATCTTCCACCCTTTTTTGTTTGCAGTTTGAGAAACCATTCTGAAAGCTGAATATATGTGCACAGGTCTGCAAAGAGTGCAAATTTAGAATATGATAAATACTTTACAGGTTGTATTTGAAGGACCATCTGCCGCCATGACTTTACATCTATCATCACTTTTTTAAATCATAAAATTTTTTTATGCCAGCCTTCCTTCTTTCCATTGTTTTAAACAAGAAAGCATTTTATAATGAGTTGAAATTAAGGAAGGACTACATCTACTAGAAAAGAAGAGAAGAAAGTTCTATTAATTTTGATGTTTCAGTATCCTCAAAGACCAGGAACTGCATCTTTGTAAGGGCTGGGCTAGGAGCCCATTCAGAGAATGAGTATGTACAGGTGGTATCAGGTAGTATCCCTGAGTATTCAAAGCTTCAGTGGACTGTAAGTGTTCCAGCTGTATAACTCACTGAACTGTCTTGCCAGGTTCTATACTGGCTTGACTGGGCATAATTAAAAAAATGAAAAGCTCATATTCATTCCATTCTTCTGGAGCTCTGTGATAGCATTTAGTAACATCCCAATGGGATGTTTTCCACATATTGTGTTACAGTATTTCTTCAAGTAATTGCTAAAAGATATGGGGTCTAGTTGTTCTCTAATACTGATGCCCATTTTATCTAGATGTTCAATGGATCTATAAATCTCCCCTTTGGATTCATCATAATAACTGTAACAGAACCTTTGATCCCAATGGCAGAAATCTGAAGAAACCACAAAGAGATTACTAGGATCTACTAGATATTTACTGAAGAGTCTTCCGAATTCTTGTTCTTTTGACTCACTCAGAGCTCCAACCAATATAGGAATAATGGTAAACTCATCCTTACGGCTTTCCATGGCTTTAGCAGTATAAGGCAAACGCATTTCAATACCGTGTTCATCTTCATCTGTCTGCAGAGACATGTGCTCAAACATTCCTCTCTTCCATAGTTCTCCATAAATCTTTCGATCAATACAAAGGTCATACAGAGGTATTCTATATACATCCACACTGGAATATGCACATCGAGATAAGGGCACATGATAGGAAGGCCCAAGGATGAATATTCTCCAAGTAACAGATGGATGCACTTGTTTGTAAGCATGAGCAGCACAAGAACAAGCAAGTATATCCTGCAGTGAGGGGGGGGGTGGAGGGGGTAGGGGTGGCAATAACAGCTCTAGCAGGTTGTGCATTCAGTTGAGGACCTGAGGCTGTGTACCAGCTACAGCTGTGGCTGGCTTCTTGGCAGACCACTTGGTTGGCCATCTTGGAACCTGTGCCACCTATGATGCACAAAGATAAATGAGGAGGCAGCAGCTGCAGGAATGGCTTGGCCAGGGGAGGTGTCACCACCGGCCCAGCCCAGGAGGAGCCAGCCACTGGGAGGGGATTGGCTGGACCCAGGATGAGAAGGAAGAGATGGTGGAGGGAGCACAGCCTTGATCACCATGCATGGGGATGGCTGCCAGAAGGGGCCAGCAGCAGCCTCACAAACCCCTGCAGAGCCCTGGTGCCAACCATGGAGTTGCCACTTCTCCCCCTTGGGGGCAAGGCCCATTGCCTAGTCACCCCAACACCACCCTGCCCCTTTCTATAAAGCTCCTGTGCTCCTCTGTAGCCCTTTCTATAAATGATTTCTCTTACCCTTTACATTATCCATCCCATCTACTCTAGACCTACATTCTCTAGTTTATAAACCCTATAATTTTCTAGTCTCCTCTATTCATGTTATTCCTCATGCTATCCAAATTTCAAGGTATCCATTTAGAACTCTACCCTTTATATAGTTTCTGTCACTGTCTAGTAGAGTTTGCCCCTTGGATTTTTTCCCGTTATGCTCCACTCCAGAACAATGCACATTATTGTCAGAGAGGACAGTAACCCAGTATAGGTCCCCCCTACCTTATGCTTGACTAGGGAGCTGAAATGGAAATTGAAAATTCCCTTTAAATTAATAAGATCATTCACATAAATAGGTTCAGTTCAACTCCCGGCCATAACCGTTCTATAACCCCTGAGTGTTCTTGGCTTAACATTCCAGGAACTAGCCATTCCTAGGTCACGTCGACCAGGAGGGTTGGCTTCCCTCCCTGCGAAACGTGAGGTTATTAAAGAGAACAAGTACCAAGCCTCAGGCGGATGGGACGTGACTGGGCCAGATGTGTACTGAACAAACCATGAATAGCACATGCGCCAAAAACCTCTTGGCTCCAAGCCTTCTTTGTTTAGAACAGTATAAACATCTACGTCCTGTAAGTCCGCTGAGCCTCACCCGCGGGAAGGACGCTTCGCCCGGGAAAACTCTCTACACAATTCAAGTTTGCATGGGCTGTAACGGGGCTCCCAGCCATTGATTGACTTTGGAGGTTCCCTTGAATTGGTGATGTATTCTCTTCCTTTACCGATTATCTTGATTGGTGTTGTGTTGTTGGTTATTCTCATTATTGTATGTTTTCTATGCAAATTTAAGCTATCTGTGCCTTGCCTTTTCTAAATAAATTTCCATTTTCTATTTTCCTGGTGTGTTGGGGAGTGTCATTTATAGGAGCGAATCCGAACCTCATTGAATCGTATTAACACAGCAGCCCACCACTGATCTATACTCTCCCCAAGTTGTCATTTTCTCCCTATTCGCCTCAAAATCTTTTCCTTAAGCCCATGCCTTCCCACTCCTCCAGGTGCTATTTGCCCCCAGGGGTTTCAACCATCCCCCTCCCCAACGTAGAATAACTAGACTTTTCAAGCACCAAATCCTCTAGACCATACCCCCCAGTCTAAGGTCCCCATTCTCCTTCATAAAACATCTCTTTTTATAAATAGAAGCATTTATCAGTGGAAGCCCTTCCCACCACAAAAACAAGCCCTCCTTCCTAGTGTGATAAAAATCTGCTTTCTCACAGCCACACATTGCTACTGGAAAAACCACAGCTTTGGCTAAACAGACCATTGTCGGCAAGGTGATGTTTCTGATTTTTTTTTTAATGCTGTCCAAATTTGTTATAGCTTTCCTTCCAAGAAGCAATCATCTTTTAATTTCATGGGTGCAGTCACCATCTGCAGTGATCTTTGAGCCCAAAAATACAAAATCTGATACTGCTTCCATTTCTTCTCCTTCTATTTGCCAAGAAGCAATGGGACCAGTTGCCAGGATCTTAGTTTTTTGATGTTAAGCTTCAAGCCAGTTTTTACATGCTCCTCTTTCACCCCAACAAGAAGCTTCTTAATTCTTTGCTTTCTGCCATCAGAATGGTATCATCCGCATATCTGAGATTGTTGATATTTTTCTCTGCAACCTCAATTCCTAGCTTTTGCTTCATCCAGCCTGACATTTCGCATGATGTACTCCGCATGTAACTTAAATAAGGTGATAATATAAAGCTTTGTCATATTCATTTTCCAATCTTAAGATAACTTTACACATAGACATCACCAGATGGTGAATATGGAAATCAGATTGGTTATAAACTTTGCAGCCAAAGGTGGAGGAGCTCTATATAGGCATATCTCAGAAATATTGTGGGTTTGGTTCCAGACCACCGTAATAAAGCAAATATTACAATAAAGTGAGTCACATTAATTTTTTTTGTTTCCCAGTGTACATAAAAGTTATGTTTATACTATATTGTAGTCTATTAAGTGTGGAATAGTATTATGTCTTTAAAAACGTACATACCTTAATTTAAAAATACTTTGTTGCTAAAAAAAAATGCTAATGATTATCTGAGTCTTCAGTGAGTCACAATCTTTTTGCCGGTGGAGGGGGGTCTTACCTTGATGTTGATGGCTGCTGACTGACCAGGGTGGTGGATGCTAAAAGTTTGGGTGTCTGTGGCAGTTTCTTAAAATAAGACAATGAAGTTTGCCACGTAAAGTGACTCTTCCTTTCACTTGAACACTTACAGGCCATTGCAGGGTTATTAATTGCCCTAACTTCAATATTGTTGTATCCCAGGGAATAGGGAAGCCTAGGAAGAGGGAGAAAAACTGAGAAAGAGCCAGTCATTGGAGCAGTTGGAACACACACACATCTAATGATTAAGTTCACCATCTTATATGGACATGGTTGATAGCACCCCAAAACGATTATAATAGTAACATCAAAGATCACTGATTACAGATTACCATTAACAAACGTAATAACAATGAAAAAGTTTGTATTGCAAGAATTACCAAAATGTGATGGAGATATGATATGAGCACATGATATTGGAAAAATGGGGCCAGAAAACTTGCTTGATGCTGGGCTGCCACAAACCTTCAGTTTGTAAAAACAAAACAAAAACCACAATACCTGCAAAATGCAGTATCTGCAAAGTGCAATAAAGTGAAGCACAATAGAACAATGCCTACACAGTCAGTTTAAATAAGACCTAGAACTGACTGTGGCTCAGATCATGAGCTCCTTATTGCAAAATTCAGATTTAAATTGAAGAAAGTAGGGGAAACCATCAGACCATATAGGTATGATCTAAATAACATCTGACTGGTTGGCACAGTGTAAATCAGTTACTCACCAGGTAGACCAATATCCTGTCACTAACATCCTCTAGAATGTACTGTGACGGGCAAACATCCTGTCACCAGATTGACTCATATCCTCTGTAATGTCCCATAATTGACCATTTCCAGGAGGACAGGAAGTTTACGGTTTGAATGCTAGTTCTTCAAACTACTGTGAATGAAAAGCACTGAGAAAGGGGGAACTGGGAACAAGGCATCTAGAGTTATTTTCTTGTTTCCAATGTCTTTGGGCAGCTTGCAGAATGTGTGTGGCAAACTACAAGGGTGAAGTAGGCAACTGAAGTCACTGGTATAAAGGAGCTAACTCATGCAATGAAGAAGCCCAACCAATACATTTATCAATTGATTAAGCCCTGTGAAATAGAGTGGTGGAAATCTTTTTTTTTTGTATTTCAATTAGATGTATTATTTTTAGTTTATAGCACTCAGTTCCACAAGTTTTTGAGTTCCAAATTTTCTTCCCCTCCCTCCCCTTCCCCTGTCCCCCAAGACAGTATGGAATCCAATATATGTTCTACATATACCGTGGCATTGAACTTATTTACACAATAGTCAAGTTGCAAAGAAGAATTGTGACCAATGGAATGAATCATGAGAAAGATGAAACAAAACCAAAAAGAAAAAAAGAACAAATAGTTTGCCTCAATCTGTATTCAGACTCTATAGTTTTTTCTCTGGATGTAGACAGCTCTTTCCGTCAGGAGTCCTTTGGAGCTGTCTTTGAACCTTGTATTGCTGAGAAGAGCCAGGTCTATCAAAGTTAGTCATCACTGAAGCAATATGACTGTGGTTGTGTACAATGTTCTCCTGGTTCTGCTCCCCTCACTCAGCATCTTATCATGTAGGTTTTTTCCAGGTTATTATGCAATCCATATCTTCCCCATTTCTTATAGCACAACAGTATTCCATTACATTCATATACCACAACTTGTTTAGCCACTCCCCAATTGATAGGCATCCCCTTGATTTCCAATTCTTTGTTACCACAAAAAGAGCCACTATAAATATTTTTGTACATACAGGTCCCTTTCCTACTTCCGTGATCTCTTTGGGATACAGCCCTAGAAGTGGTATTGTTGAGTTGAAGGGTACACACATTTTTACAGTCCTTTGGGCATAGTTCCAAATTGCTCTCCAGAATGGCTGCATCAGTTCACAACTCTACCAGCAATGTAAATGTTCCAATTTTCCCACATCCTCCCCAGCATTTATCATTTTCCTGCTTTGTTGTTTTAGCCAATTTGATAGGAGAGATGTGGTACTTAAGAGTTGTTTTGATTTCATTTCTCTAATCAATAGTAATTTAGAGCATTTTTTCATATGCCTATAGATATCTTTAATTTCTTCCTCTGAAAACTGCCTGTTCATATCCTTTCACCATTTCTCAATTGGGGAATGACTTGTATTCCTATAAATTTGGCTCAGTTCCCCGTATATTTTAGATATGAGGCCTTCATCAGAGACACTGGTTGTAAAGATTTTCTCCCAATTTTCTGCTTTCCTCCTAATCTTTGTTGCATTGGCTTTGCTTATACAAAAACTTTTCAATTTAACATAATCAAAATTATCCATTTTGCATTTTGTAACGCTCTCTCTTGTATCATGAATTCTTCCCTTTCACATAAATCTGACAGGTAAACTATTCCTTGTTCTCCCAAAATGCTTGTAGTATCAGCCTTTATTCCTAAATCATGAACCCATTTTGACATTATTTTGATATACGGTGTAAGATATTGGTCTATGCCCAGTTTCTGCCATACCATTTTCTAATTTTCCCAAGTTTTTGGGAAATAGTGAATTCTTAGCCCAGAAACTGGATTCTTTGGATTTATCAAAGAGTAGATCGCTATAGTTGGTGACTACTGCATCTTGTGTACCCAACCATTGATCAACTACTCTCTTAGCCAGTGTGGTAGAAATCTTATACTCAATTGGCTCACTATGTACTAATGATCAATTTTCAATCCCATATTCCTTCCTCCCTTTTTTAATCCTTCCCTCTCCTCCTTACCTATTCCCCTGTAGATTCTTTTCTTACTGGGACCAGAGTTCTCTTCACTGCTAGTCTTCAATTTGACCAGGGAGCATATACATTACTCTCTGCTCCTTTGTTCCCTTCCCCCATTTCCATGTACCCTCTCCTATTGTATTCTCACAAAAAACATTTTGTCACCTATAGGCAGGGTATTGCCAGGTTCCATCCATAATGCCCTAGATCTGCTTCTTCACTGTGACATTGACCAGACTTCTGCCTTTATTCCTATCTTCTTGGGTACATTTAGAAATGTCTGTTATTGGTTTCTCCATTGCCACTCTGCTGCTGTTGATGTTCTTGTCTACTGCATTTACTCCTCGCATTGTTTAGCGGGTTAGAGAAGCAAATCTCTTCAATTCTGGTTTTCTTTAAAATGTTCCAAATACCTTTTTATTTTTGAAAACCCATCTTTTTACCTCTTAGTTTTAAGTTCAGAGTTGCAGGGTAGGTCACCCTGAGCTAGCTGCATCCTAAACTCCATTACTTTTTATCACATGATCCCATTCTCTCCAATGTTTCCAAATGAGTGGAAGATAGTCTTTTATTATTCAAATATCCTTTCCCTTGTATTTGAAGGTCTTTGTCCAGATGAGTTGCATAACTTTTTTTTTCTAAAACTAAATTGTTAAATTTAGCCACTGTATCTTGAAGTTCATAGCCTTGGATTATTTTTTTTCTGCAGGCAATCTGTAAATTCTTTCGATCAGTATTTTATTTTCTGTGTTCAGAAGTGCTGGGCAGTTCTCTTGCATGCTTTCTTGTGCATTATGGTATTCGGGTTTTGTCTTATGTTCATAGTCGCAGAGACATGTTACCTAAGTTGTCTCTATGTATACTGTCTTTATGATTAGTATGTTTTGCTTGCATAGTGTGCCTATTTTTAAAAATGTTTTTTAATTCTATTCTTCTAGGTGTTATAAAGAAGACCCCAGACTCAATTCCAGAGTTGGAGTCTCAAGTGTTTTATTCAAGAGGCTGAAGCGTTTCCCCCTTCGATTCTTGGGAGAAGCAGACACAACTCCTTTAGAAAGGAAGAGTGCACTGAGTACCAAAGCGAGGGCAAGCTTTATAGGGTTAGTAATTGCAACCCCTCCCCTCTGGATCAAGTTTGCAGTTGTAATCCCTCTGCTCTGGATCAGGATTGGTCCTGATCCTCCACAGTAACATCATTCCTATATGTCCATTTTAGTTACTAAATTGTTGCTGACCAAGGTTTCTGAGCCCCACCTTCCATACGTTGCGGAGTAGTCTTTATTTTTTTTTCTTATCTCAGCAACCTTTAGGTTGTCACAAGATCAGGGCCCTCTGTACGGAAACTTGTTTCATAAGAGGTGCCCTATGGTTCCATTTGTGTGGAAACTTATTTCACAAGATTGTCACAGGGGTCCAATGTCAGCAACTTTTAGGTTGTCACGTCCTCTGTGTGGAAGCCTATTTCACAAGAGGGGCCCTATGGCTCCATCTGTGTGGAAACCGAATTTTACATTTCACAACTGGGCTGTCCAGTATGCAGCCCACCTGTGGGTTTTAATTTTCATGAGCGAAAAAATAAATAATTTGCATAGAATGCGTATTAGATTTTTTAATTCCATCTTGTTGATGTTAATTTTCTTTGGTGTTTTTAAGCAGTATTACAGATGGAACGCATCATACAGAATTTTCAATTGATCTAGGGGTTGCGTTTGGTCTGTATGATGCAGACTAGTCAGTATGCACTTATCTTTATACTGTTGTGTTGTTGCTTTGTTTTGTGTTTGCTTTCGCACTTCGCACCTTCGCTGTCCTATTGATTATGCGCGTTGCCCCACTTTCTTTAGAGTCCTGTATTTTTTATTCTGGGTACGGCCCTAAACCTAAGGTTGGACAGCCCTGTCTTACAATATATGTCTTACATAGGTTGCCCTTCACTTTGGTATATTCTTATTTCCAATTTATTATTTTCCTCTTTTGTTACTTTGGTGAGGCTTGTCATTGGAGACTCTGATTTTTCTATTCTGCCCATTATTTTTTCCATGTAGAACACAAATTCCGCTCTTATCATTCTCATTTCTCTTTTGAAGCACTCAGGAATAGTGTTATGGTTCCATGTTCTCACATTCCACAGGGAACTCTGTAGAGGCCCAGAGCTGAGTCTGACCTCAACAAAAACTCTTCACGTTTTGAGGAAAGGCTCCAAGGAATGCTCCAAACAGGGCCTCCACCTACCCAGACTGAGACGGAACACAGAGATACAGTATGGGAAAAAGAAAATGTGGTATGTGAAAAACAAAGTAATAATATTGAAGAAACACAGGCAACATTCTTGGCATATGACTCACACAAAGAACCACTATACAAACACTTGCCTAGCTTTCAATAAATTTGCTGTGTTCCACTACCCACTTGACCCATGTCTTCATTTTCTGGTGACTCTGGTTGGGGTCCGCCTGGCGGACCCCAACAGTCCTCTGCCTCATTAAGTGTTGGATCATTTTCCTTTGTGTTGCTGTTTATTTATAGATGCCTGAACTCAATTAATAAATCTGGATGCCATATTTCCTTCTGCTGTTAATGTTTCTCCCAATCTGTTTATGTTCACATCTTTGGGTTTTCTTCTTTCTGGGATCTTTGGTAATTCCAGTCTCCCCCGCCCTCTTATTTTTCCCTATTGCTCACATTCTGACTCTCCCCCCCCCCCCCCCTCTAAAACTGATTTTCTTGGAGGCTGCATCTCAAAGTGTCTCAGCCTCCTTTCATACCTGACAATCCATGGTTCAACAGTCTAAGTTTCTGCCCCAAGTGACTTTTGGGTGGATAAAACTGGCTCTAGCTGGATACAGAGCTTTCTGCTTCCAACTCAGTGTAGTGCTTCGTATACTTGCTACTCTTCTCACCCTCATCCCCAACACAGTATCCTGACCTATTCCTTCTCTTTCCTAGTTATCTCCTAGTACAGGCAAATAAGACATTTGTAGTGCTGGTGCTATGGGGTTTTTTTTATCTGAGCATAATCTGTCTTGGCACATGCCAAACTTCTACTTCTAAAGGGCTTGCTAGACATTGACTGGTTGTCATGTCCTAAGATGACTTACAGATCAGGGTCTCCATGGCACTGGAAAGAAGGAGAGAGGACCAGAATGCAAGGTGGGGCTTTTTGCAAATCTGTATGCTGGGTCTTGGGATCAGCTAGCACAGCCTCATTGCCCGGTGTAGTTTGGGAGGTGGGGGAGGGGTTCTGATAGAGCTGAGGGTAGGCATCATGGGTTTAAGGTTTTTATTTTTTATCTTCTTTTGGATTCTCAGTATCCTAGACCATGGAGCTAAATTTGCTTTGACTTTTTAGCATAATTTCTGTTTTGGAAAATTTTGAGAGGTCACAGGCATCAGAGAAAATGTCAATTCTCCATCTTGTTGTTCATGTGACCCAGAATTCTTCCAGGGTAAGTTATTCTCAATTGTAAACCTATACCTGCTATCTTTTGGAATATTGTATTTTAGTATCTCTTTTAGTTTTTAGGAGATATTGGTAGGCCTTTTATACTGGTTGATGTTTTCTCAGATTTTCTCCTCTCTCTATCTTTAGTTTCTGAATGGGGTGTTTAGGGAGGACTGGCACCTCTGGTATGAGGGCTTGTACAGCCCTTTTCAGGGCTGTCCATCCACCTGTCACCCAACTCTAACCTGTGGTTCCACAACACCATAGCATGTACACAACCTGTTAAAACCATCTCAACAGATGGGCTAAACCAGGTTGAGGGTAACCAACAGGCCTCAAACCCACTGGTGAGTTAGGGGGATGTCCACCTTCTCCTGACAGAATGGGCAGATGCGAACAATTTGTTTCAATGGTTATGAAAGTGGGTGAGGCAGGTTCTGTGGAGCTCTCAGATCTTGGTCAGACATTGAAGACATCAAGGTTATCCACAGCATCCTGAGCCACTGGCAATCATCTTGACTTTTGTCTTGCCACTGGATTATGATGACTCTGGAAAACACAGTGAGGCTGACAACTCTGAGCAACTCTGCTTCATTTAAATCCAATTTATGCACGAATCAAAAGACATCACCCATTTTACCATTTTTTACCTACAAGCAAGTGATGAAGCAGCAAGTGGGGAATACACTGGGAGGTCTAGTCACAACCCTGCACACAGGCAGACCAAGCCATAGGGATATCTTCTCACTGGATTGAAGCAGCATTGGGGTTCAGTAGCCCCCTGGATGTCTGAGCAGACTTTTTAAAGGACTGTACTGCTCACCTCCTGGTGGGAGAAAGGGGCTAGAAAAGGTGACCTAAAAATTGTGTTTCACCCAACCCTGGCTTGCTTACCAAAGCAGGCAGGGATTTTACCTCATGGTTGAAACACACAAAAAAAAAAAATGTACAAAAACTTTTGTGAAGATGATTCCACTTACCATCGGTACATGGACTATGTGCACATTTATGGACAACATGAAATTCAGTACTTGAAAGATGAACAGATCTTGTTGTGAGAGAACTCAGCAGGTATTACATCCAAATAGTAGCCCTGAGTGAAACAAAGGTGGCAAATGAAGGCCCACTTACAGAAGCTGGAGCTAAGTACATGTTTTTCTGGAAAGGCCACAAGTGATAGGGAACGTCATGATGTTGGCACAGGTGTTGCAATCAAAACTAATCTAGTCAACAAGCTTGTTTGCCTCTCAAAAAGAGTGAATGACAGACTCACGACAATGCAATTGCCACTTGCAAGAAAGTGCCATGCCACCATCATCAATGTGTATGCTCCCACCATGACAAACCTTGATGACATCAAAGAACAGTTTTACGAAGATCTGGAGACCCTCATTATCAATGTGCCAAGAGAGGACAAGTTCATAATTCTGGGTGAATTTATGCCACAGTAAGCACAGATTATAAGACACAGTAGGAGTCCCTGGGAGGAATGGAGTCAGAAAGAGCAACAGCATTTAACAGACTGCATTGTAAGGAGAAGAGAAAGATAAGATGTGAGAGTAACAAAGGCTCTGTATGGCAAAGAGTGCTAGACTGATCATGGACTTATCCTTTCCAAGCTAAATATTCACATTCAACAAAAGCAGTGGTCCCAAGTCAAGATGACTACCTGAAGACTTAACGTCAACAGATTAAAGCACTTCTCTGAGCATGAACAATCTGTTGCTAACTTGGAGGGAAAGGTAAGCCAACACACGCTTGGCGATAGTGGAGCGGAAAGGGAGTAGGCCACTTTCAGACATCTGGTACACAGCCCCACATTTATTCCTCTAGGCCAGAACAGTCAGAAACATCAAGATTGGTTTGACAAAAATGATGGGTAAATTCAAAAGCTACTAAATGGAAAAAGAAAACTCCACAGGGTTTACCAACAGGATAGTTCATCTGTCTCTAAGAAGGCAGCATTAAACTCCATCAAAAGTCAAGTGCAAGTGAAACTTAGAGAGGCAGGATTCTTATTTCAATAAGAAGGCAGATAAAGTTCAGTTTTACACTGAGAGTAACAATTAAAAATGCTTTTATGATGCCCTAATGGCTATTTATGGGCCAAAGACCTATAGTACCTCTCAACTACTCAGGTCTGATGGAGCTACGATGATTGGGGATAAAGACACGATCCTGTAGCAATGAGCTGAACATTTCTATAGTGTTCCCAATAGACTATCATCAATCAATGCTGAAGTCATTGACCATTTACCTCAAGTTGAAGTCAATCCCTCTCTAACTAAACTTCCAACTGAAGAAGAGGTTTTGAATGCCATTTGGCTCCTCTAGTATGGCAAAACACCTGGTGCTGATTCCATCCCAGCCGAGATTTACAAAACACCCCCAGGTGTTCAGGGATGCCTCTATTGTCTATGCCTTCTATAAAGGAAAGGGAAATAGGTTGTCCTGTGACATCGGAGACCCTTCCTCTCTCTTAAGTCATTGCTGGCAAGATTCTTGCCAGAATCTTCATTAATAGACAGATCTGGAAGATGTTCAACTACCTGAGAGCCAGTGTAGCTTCAGGAAGGGCTGAAGAAGAGTTGATATATATGGCATGCGCTTCTCAACAATTTAAGGAGAACAGACTTTCATAGAGCTAATAAAGGCCTTTGACACTGTCAGTCATGAGGGCTTGTGGAAAATTATGTCAAAATTTGGTTGCCTGGAGAAGTTCATCAGTATTGTAATTCAATTTCATGACAGCATGCTGGCCTAGATTCTGGATAATGGACAATGCTCTCAACTCTCTTGGTCACCTAAGGAGTGATATATAGGGCTGTGTATTTGCTTCTGTACTTTTTAGCATGATATTTTCTGGGATGTTGTCAGACATCTTCAGTGAGGATGAAAATGGCATTAAGGTCACCAACTGCACTGATCGTAAATTATTTAATTTGAAAAGGCTACAAATCAAGACTAAAGTGGAGGGAAAGTTAATGCATCATTTTTTGTTTGCAGATGATTATGCTCTCAATGCATCTCTGGGGCTGTGATGCACCAAAGTATGGATCAATTCTCTGCTGTTTGTGCTAATTTTTGCCTAACAACACCAAGGAAACAGAGTCGCCACCAGCCAGCACCAAATCTTCTATATATGGAACCTGCAGTTATAGCAAATGGAGAAATTTTGAATGTTGTGGATAAGTTCATTACATTGACAGTATATTTTCATTAGATGATGAAGTTAATGCATGCATTGTCAGACCTAGCTCAGTGTTTGGGAGGCTCTGAAGGAAAGTGTGGGAGAGAAAGACATTAGACTGCCTATCAAATTGAAGGTCTACAGGGCCACTGCACTGACTTCATTGTTGTATGCCTCTGAAACCTAGACAGTGTAACAACGCCATTGCAGGAAACCGAATCACTTCCATTTGAATTGTCTTAGGAAGATTCTGAAGTTCACCTGGCAAGATAAGGTACTGGACAATGAGGTCCTTTCTAGAGTTGAACTGCCAAACATTCAAACTCTACTGCAGAAAATGCAACTCAGATGGGTTGGCCATGCTGTTCAAATGCCAAATGTAAGTTTGCTTAAAAGACTACTTTATGGAGAACTCGCACAAGGCAAGCACTCACATGGAGGTCAGAAGAAGCGATATAAGGACGCTCTTAAAGTTTCTCTGAAGAACTTTGGAATCAATCATGAATCATGGGAGACACTGGCACAGGACCATCCGGCATGGCATGCCCACATCTAAGAAGGTGCTGTGCACCTTGCACAGTAGTAGCTCAAAAGGAGCTCATTGCAGTAGCTCAAAAGGAATGTGAGATGTGCAAACTTAGAGACATCTCCATTCCAAATGCTCATATGGACAATTTGTACCGGAACTGTGGTAGAGCTCCCTGACCTAGTATTGGTCTGATTAGCCACAGTCAAACACACCTGTAACACACCCCAACAGAATAACGCCATTTTGGTCTCTTTTGAAAAGTTAGGACAATAACCAACCAATCAGCAAAGCCTCAAAGGAAAACATAACTTGGTCGCTTAGTCAACTAGAATTCATTATTAAAGGGGAAATAAGTAACCTCTCAAACCCCTAAAGTGCCACCATTGACCCTTCATTCTTCTTCATCTTCTGTATTCAGTCATTTGCCACATCTTGTTGATTGTCCCCTGGCAATATTTCTTTCACCCACTCCCTTTTCTCTATACACATGGCCACCACCCCAGTTCAGGCTCTCCTTGCCCTTCATCAGGACTATTACATTAGCTTCCTAATTGATCTTGTGAAGTACAAGAAGAAATAAAGGAGTTCCTGTCGGGCTCAACAAATTACTCTATGTCAAACTGCCGGCCTAGGTTTCTCTTATAAAATCCTCCTGCTTCCCTTGAATTACCTAACACTCATTTCTCAACTTCCCAAAGAAAGTGGCAGAAGGGCCACTTTTGCCTATATTGTTGTTCTAAAGTTGGGGAGAGAGGGGAATCCTGCTTATCTGTTATCTCCTAAGGCTGTAAAATACAGTGTATCTCTTTTTTGTTCAGCTGTGGTTGCTGACTACTTAGAAAAATCCCCCAATAGTCTCCCTGCTTCCAAACCTCTCCTCTCCAATTCATTCCCAACACAGCTAGCAAAGTGTTACTCTTAACGCACAGGTCTGATCATTCTCTGTTCAAAAAGCTTCAGCGGCTCGCTATTGCCTTTGGCTTAGCATTGAAAGCCTTTCACAACCTGACTCCAGTATACGTTAGTAGGCTTCTTTTCACAACCCTCAGTTTCCAGCCTAACTGATCTACTACTTGTTTCACATACACTATTGTTTACGTCCTCTAGCTCTTAGAATCTCAAGTACTATCTCCCACAGTTTCTTCATCTCCTCCTAGTCGCTAATGCCTTCCTTTCCCTGTTACTTCTATTTGTTTTGTAAAGGATTGTAAGTAAGTTTACTTTATGGCAGAGACAATTTTTGTTTTTGCAGCCTCAGCACCGGGTCCAATGCCTAGATGTTTAAAAAATACCTTACAGATGTGCATAAAGTGGGGGAAAGAAGCAGCTACAATCATGGCTCTGCATTGTGACTCAGAGAGAAGATCCCTACCCAAAGGGCGAGAAAAGATATGCGGGAATTCCCCACTGAACTTTGCACAATCGAGTTCTATGGTTCCTGCTGGAGCTGTGCACACACACCCCCTACACGAAAAAGTTGCATTGTTCCAGTCGAAGCCACGCTCTTGCACGCACACTCCTTACACACACAAGTTTTGTCCCAGCACACACACACACACAAGAGTTCTATTGTCCCAGTTGGAGTTGCGCGAAGGCACACCCCCCCTCCCCACAATTCTATTTCCCAGTTGGAGCCGTACTCGCGCACACATACCCCCTACACCTACCTACACACACACACACACAGACACACACAACACACTCACACTCTCACACTCTCACTCTCTCACTCTCTCTCTCTCTCCCCCTCACCCTCTAGTCATCTCTTATTGGCCGGATGCCAAAAAACGTTTCGGAAAGCCTTCCAGCCATTGGCTTGGCGCCTCCCCGGACCCTCACCTCGGGGGTGGGCGGGCCGAGTGCGGGGCGGAGAGCTAGGTGACCGACCCTGCACGCTTCTTTTTCCCTGGAAGTTCCTCCGTGAGATTAGCGCTTTCCGTGCGCGCCCGCCGGCCGCCTCCCGAGGGAGAAGGGCTTAGGCTTCTGGAGGAGCAGGAGGGCGACCGCCCGGGGCGGCTGCGACGGCGTCCCAGTTCCGCGCGGTACGTTGGGGCTCGGCGGAGGCTCGCCTCCTTGCGCCGGCCGGCCGTTTGGAACGGCGAGTTCGGAGCGTTGGTCGGCGGTTGGCCGGCCCCTGGCCGCGGGCGCGCCTGGTCTCTCGCGGGACGTTCGCAGGGGGCGGGCGGGCGTCCCGGCGCGCGCTGCCCTGTCCCGGCTCTCGACTGCTCCGTGCTTTTTCATCGGCCAAGGGTCCCGGGGGGAGTCGGGGAGAACTCCACCGGGACCGGCGGAAATAGACTTTGAAAGGGAGAGAGGGAATGGCCGCCCCCACGGGGCCGGCGACTCCTCGAGGGCGGGGCCAGGTGCGCTCCCTCGGCGTTTCTGCTCCTGTGAGGGAGCGGAAAACGGGGCCGAGCTTCCTGGGCATGCCTCGGGACTCGGGCTTTGCGTGGCCGTTCTGGGCAGGCGGCAGCGCTGATTGCGGCACCCAGACCTCAGCTGCGCTCTTCCCGGCACCTCCCCTCCCTCCACCCCCAGCTTTCGGCTCAGACCTTAGAGCAAAAGCAGGTGCGTGGGGTTGGACTCCCCAGACACGGGCGGGCGTGGACCTCGAGCTGTGTAACCCGCTTTTTAACATCCACCCAACCGTGAGTGCTTCCCAAGCCACGACTCGGATGCATGGAGGGAGGGAGGGAAGGAGGGAGAAGGGGGGAAACCTGTCGTTTGTAAAGTGGTGACAAGTAAAATGTTGAACTTTTCAAGAACGTCTCTTTTTCATAGGTGAAATGGACCCCCCCGTGTCTTTTTCCCGAGAATGTTTTCCAAACAGCTCTCCCGGAATTTTAGGAGCTTGCTCCCCGAAGAAGGCAGGGTCCTGCTTTCAGAGTTGGAAGGGACCTCAGTGGCCACCTAGTCCAACCAACCTGAAAAAGAATTCGCCGCAACATCCCCAAACAAGTAGCCCATCCAGCCCTTTACTCTAGACCCCCGTTGAGGGGGAGCCCAGCTTTCTTCAAGGCAGCCCGCTTTGCTTTTGGAAGTCTGATCGTTAGGAGATAAAGATTTCTTTATGTCGAGCCTAAAATTACCTTTTTGCAACTTCTACCCATTCCTCCTTATTTTGAGTGCAGGGGCCAAAGAGCAAATCTTATACTTCTTCCCAAGTGACAGGCCATCACGTACCTTTCTATCCCATTGCCAGATCTCTTCCTCTGCAGGCAAAATATCCAGATCTCCTTCGATTGATCCTTAAAAGGCCTTTCAACTGAGACAATTCCTAGGAGAGAAACCCTGCTCATCTCCAGGGCCTCAGTTAGGAAAGAAACCCTGTGCTGTAAGTTACCTTCTACTGCTTAGTACCAGTCTGTGAGCAAACGTTCTGTTTTGAAAATAGGTACTTCCCAAATTTGTCTCTATCATCAAAGGTTTTGGTTGTTTTTTTTTTAAAGTACTACAGGTGAAAACAATAAAGAAATACAAATCTGCATATTATATGCGACAAAAGTTGAAATAATTTATATAGCAAGAATCAAATATTTCACTTTTGGTGTACAAAAAAAAATCTAGAGATGGATATACAAAAGAAATAGAAATGCCCATCCTCAAGGAACTTATAAGAAATCTAGGTGAGGAAATGAAAGCCATTTCTTAAACTAGTTTTGTTTTTAATAAATATTGCTGGAAACTATTTCCACGACCGCTTTTCTTATGTGTTTTCCACTTTGTTCATGAAACTCAAAGAATGGGGGATGCTGTCAAGGAGTATGTGCTGATTTATTTTATCACATCCCTTTTTCCTGGAATCAACAATTTTCTGCTACTGTAATTACAAAGGATTTCTTCATTTCTTATCTCTATTGCCATGCCACTGTGGCATTATTCTACGTGACTCAAACGTACTATAATGCGTGATTTAAAAAAACTTCTTTCTTTGCGGACCAAAAAAAATTCCAGTTACATTACTTATAATAGAGAATTTTTCCATGACTAGATAAATATTTGTAGAGCTAATAAGCCAGGTGGAGCTAAGAAATATTTTCATTATCCTTTTTCTGTTATGCTAGTGTTATTGTGTAGAAGGAGCACTGGTAAGAATCTGAAGTCCAGGAACCTACATTCAAATTTTAGCTCTAATAGTTACGATCTTGGTGGTCTTAGGCAAGTCAGCTTTCCTGCACTTCAGTTTCCTCATTTGTAAAATGAGGTGCTTGAATTAGATGGTTTTTGAGGTCCCTTCCAGTTCTAGATCTAACTTCATGTTCAATGAAGATGGTGATCTAAAAAAAAGTAATGAAAATGAAAACTGGGTAATAGGTATTGAAGAAAACCTAAGAAGAAAGCTTACGTCAAGAAAACTTTGGAATACCATACCCAAGCAATGGAATGGAAGCATAGTGGGTTGATTTCAAATAAAAAAATATATTTTTCATATACTTAAATAGCCCATTCAAAAAACATTCATTCAGTAATTTCCCTAAGCTCCCCTCCTATTTGCCTCCCCCAAAAACGTGTCAGGGTCAGTCTTTGACTTGGACACCAGGTGCCCTACTCTAACCAGGGGAGCCTAATTTAGCCATTTGTCAAATGAGGCTCACCTACTTCCACCTGTAGGCCTTTGGATTGACTCCTACCCCAGTAGGTTTTGAAGTCTTGTTAATGGTTACCACCTTGCTTGATTTCTCTGGCCATACTTTGACTACTTGTCCTAATGACTTCAAACGTCTGGCCTAAATTCTGATCACCAGTTTCTGGACAACTTTGTAGGGCTTACATTCTTACCTTCATTCAGTTTTTTTCTTGGCTTCTCCGGTTTGGACTTAGTCCCTTTCATCACAGCCCGTTCTCCCAATATGAGGAAAATGAGTTGAAATGTGTGAGATTACGCACTAAGGCTATGCGTAAATATACAAGAAATAACCGAATCGAATATTAATTACTAACCTGTGAGTTCACTTTCTTGCTACTGAATGGTTTAAGGTTATTCAAATTTTATTTTTAAAAATTAGTTTGTTATAATTTGAGTTCTGAGTTGCCTTCCTTCCTCTCACCTCCGCATTAGAGAAGGCCAGTATTTGAGATAGCTATCTATGTGGAACCGTACGATAATACATACTTTATGGAGGTGGATAGCATTTTCCTTCATTAAGTTGTTTGGAGATGATTTGAATGATCCTCTTAATCAGAATAGCTTAGTTATTTACAGTTACTCTTTGAAAAATATTGCTATTACTGTATACATAACATTCTCTTGGTTCTGCTTGTTTCACTCTGCTTTATTTCATGTAGGTTTTCCATATTTTTCTAAAAACCAACCTGCTTGTCATTTCTTGCAGCACAGTAGTATTCTGTCACTATCATATAACACAGCTTACTCAGCCATTCCCCAGTTGATGGGCATCCCCTCAATTTCCAATTCCTTGCTGCCACAAAGAGAGCTACTGTAAATAGATCATACACGTTCTTTTACTTTTCCCCTTATCACCTTGGGAAATAGACCTAACGGTGGTATTGCGGGGTCAAAGGGTATACATAGTTTTATAAATTTTGGGGCATAATTCCAAAGGTGCTCTTCAGAATGGTTGGATTAGGCCACAGTTCTACAAACAGGGTATTCGTGTCCCAGTTTTTGTACATTCCTCCCAACGTGTCATTTTCCCCTTCTGTCATCTGCCAATCTGATAGGTGTGAGACGGTATGTCAGAGTTGTTTTAATGTACATTTCTCCAATCAATAATGATTTAGAGCATTTTTTCATATTACTATATATAGCTTTGATTTTTATATCCTTCGACATTTATCAATGGGGAAATTTTTCCTTCTTATAAATTAGACTCATTTCACTATATATTTGAGATATAAGGCCGTTATCCAAGAAGCTGACTATAAAAGGTTTTCCCACATTTTCTGCTTTCCTTCTGATTTGGCTACATTGGCTTCATTTGTACAAAAACTTAAAAAATTTAATATAAATCAAAATTATCTATTTTATATCCCATGACATTCTCTATCTCGTGATTATTCATAAATTCTCTTCTTCGTGAATCTGATAGGTAATATGTTCCATGCTCCCCCAATTTACTTACGATATCTATTTTTGTGTCTGGGTCGTGTATCCATTTTGACCTTATCTTGGTAAAATAGTGTAAGATTTTGGTCTATACCTAGTTTCTGCAAGACTGCTTTCCAATTTTCCCAGCAGTTTTTACCAAATACTGAAATCTTATCCAAAAAGCTTAAATCTTTGCATTTATCAAACATGAAGTTACCATAATCATTTACTACTTTGTATTGTATACCTACCCTATTCCACTGAAACATCATTCTGTTTCTTAGCCAGTGCCAGATAGTTTTGATAATTACTGCCTTATACTACAGTTACCTCTTTCGTTTACTTTTTTTCATTAATTGCTTTGATATTCTTGACTTTTTATTCTTCCAAATAAATTTTATTATTTTTTCTGGCCCAATAAAATAATTTTTGGTAGGTTAATTGGAATGGCACTGAATAAGTAGAGTAGTTTAAGTAGAATTGTCACTTTTGTTATTGACTCTCCTATTCACAATTAAATTTCTCTGATTACTTAAATCTGACTATTTGTATAAAAATGTTTTATAATTATGTTCATATAATTCCTGGGTTTGTCTTGGCAGTTATACTCCCAAGTATTTTATATTGTCTAGAGTTATTTTAAATGAAAATATCTCTATCTCTTTTTGCGGAGCTTTGTTGGCTATATATAGAAATTATGATATATGTGGATTTATTTTAAATATCCTACAACTTTGCTAAAATTCTTCATTGTTTTGACTGATTTATTAGTTGAATCTCTAGGATTTTCCATGTATAGCATCATATTTATAAAAAGATTTTTATTTCCTCATTGCCCATTCTGATTCCTACAATTTCTTTTTCTCTTATTGCTATTGCTAGCATTTCTAGTACAGCATTTAATAATGGCACTGGTATTGGGCATCTTTGTTTCACTCTTGATGTTTTTGGGAAGGCTTCTAGCATATATCCCTGTTAGAGATAATGCTTGCTGATGATTTGGGGTAGGTGCTATGGTGGGATTCCCCAGGTTCGCACTGGTTCTACCAGGCCTAATTTTAGGTTGAGTTCTGCGAACCCGTTGGGTTGTTAGCAAGGGCAGGGGCAGGGCCTATGCCCGCCATGTCATAGAGAACCGGTTGTTAATTTATTTGAATCCCACCACTGAGTAGATGCTTCTTATTTTAAGAAAAATTGATCTATAATTTTCTTTCTCTGTTTTTGCTCTTCCTGGTTTAGGTCTTGGGTAGGTATTTGTTTTATAAGAGGAGTTTAGTAGGATTCCTTCTTTGCCTATTACTCCACATAATTTATTTAATATTGGAATTAGTCAGTCTTTAAATGTTTGATAGAATTCACCTGTGAATCCATCTGGTCCTGATGCTTTTTTCTTAAGTAGATCATTTATGGCCTGTTCAATTTCTTTTTCTAAAATAGGTTGATTTAAATATTCTGTTTCCTTTTCTGTTAATCCGTGCAGTTCATATTTTTGTGAGTATTCATTTCACTAAAATAGTTCAATTTATTGGCATATAATTGTATCCCCAAGGCAATAATAACAATATAGATGATAATTGTCAAAAATACCCATGTGGTTCTGTATGGCAAAATATGAGAGACTCTCCCCATATAAGGTAGACGAAGTAAACCATTTATTCAGACAACAGAGAACCATATCCCATAAGCCATCTGTCCAATTCATCACAGCAGCAAAGAATTCGATACAAAATATTATAGTATGGAGCCTCACAATCCCCAAACCTCTCCACCCCCTACTGGGGCCTTCCCACAAAACAAGCAAACATACAGCACAGCACATCTGTTCTTTCCCTTAGATGTCATAACTGCCATAACTGCTTTCCTGTGACACAGCTTCCTTTTCCTCTCCGCAAGCTCCTCCCACCACATGTAATTTAGGCTTCCTGTGAGAGTAAGCAGGTCACATGGCCTACTAATAGGTGGGAAAGATCTTCAAATCTGAATTGCTATTACAATAATTGGGCAAAATAACTTAATAATTGCTTTAATTTCTTCATTGATGGTGAATTCATCCTTTGTGATTTGGTTTTATTCTCTTTTAATCACATTAACCAATGGTTTGTCTATTTTATTTCTTTTTTTTTTAAACCAGCTCCTAATTTTATTAATTCAAATGTTTTTGTTACATTCAGTTTTATTAATTTCTCATTTAATTTTCAAGATTTTCATTTTGGTGTTTAATTGGGGGTTTTTAATTTGTTCTTTTGTAGTTTTTTTTTATTGTCTACCCAATTCATTGAGCTGTTCTTTCTCTAGTTTATTGACGTAAGCATTAAAAGTTATAAAATTTCCTCTTATTACTGCTTTAGTTGTATTCCATTAAGTTTTGATATGTTCTCTCATCATCATTCTCATTAATAAAATTATTGTTTCTGAGATTTGTTCTTTGACTCTCATTCTTTAGGATTAGGTTATTTGGTTTCTAATTAGTTTTTAATCTATTTCCATGGTTTGTTAACTGTAATTTTTATTGCATTATGATCAGAAAAGGATGAATGTAATATTTCTGCTTTTCTGTGTTTGACTCTAAGGTTTTTATGCCCTAATCCATTTTTATAAAGGTAACTTGTACCACCGAGAAAAAGGGGCATATTCCTTTCTATTCCCATCCAGTTCTCTCTAGTTTATCTAAGATTCCATTCATCTCCTTGACTTCTTATTTATTTTTTGATTAGATTTATTTAGTTCTGAGAGGAGATCTCTGCTATTATAGTTCTGCTATTTCCACCTGTAATTAATTTACTTTTTCCTTTGTAAATTTGCATACTATAGCATTTGGTGCATATTACTTCATTATCTAGTTTTTAACACAGTATAATTTCCTTGCTTATCTCTTAATTAAATTTGTTTTAGCTTTAACTTTGAGATTATGATAGCTGAAACAAACTTCTATTCCAGCACTTTATTTTTACTCTGTGTGTATCTCTCATTTTTAACTGTGTTTCTTCTAAATAATATATTGTTGGGCTCTGGGTTTTGATCCATTTTTCCTATCCTTTTCTGTTTTGTGGGTGAGTTCATCTCATTCACATTCAAAGTTATAATCACTAGTTGTACATTGCCACCTATTTTTTCCCACTGTCCATTCTCTCTCTTATTTTGCCCTGTCTCTCTTTGGAAGTTTAATTTACTTCTGAGCACTGCCTCCCTAATCTGCACACCCTTCTAGAGTCCCTTCCTTATCCTATCCCTTCACCCTCCTGTTTCTCTGTAAGTTAAGAAGACTTTTATACCAAACTAGATGTATACATTATTTCTTCTTTAACCCAGTACTGATGAGAATAAGGTTCTCACACTACCTGTCCTCCCCATCCTTTTCTCTGCTGTAAAAGTTCTTCCATTTATGCCTCTTTTTTATGAGATCATTTGCTCCGTTTTACCTCTCCCTACCTCAAATTGTATTTCAAATGCAGGAGTGGAGTTCATATTAGGCTGTGTATACTCATATAAGACATTAATACATGCCCATTTTGTTTTGCACCAGCAAGTCCAGAACTTGTCCCTGTATAATGTCTTACCTGAGACTGTCTTGTATAACTCACTTGCTAGGGTACCCTTATTACCTTGTCCGTCCATGGTAGAGCAAAGTAAAAGGAGCTGGGATTTGGAGAAAATAGCATCTTGTTTTGGCCCCAGAGTAGAAGAAGGGGAAATGGCAGACCCTGACACTAGGCAGAATTTTGAAGAAAAAATTGTCCTTGGTGCTCTCCTTTTCTGACTTCCTTTTTTTTAATAATATTTTTCCTGCAGTTACATGACAAAATTTTCAGCATTCATTTTTACAAGATTTTGAGTTCCAAATGCTCCCTCCCTTCCCTCAACTCCCCTCTTCTGAAAATGGTGAGCAATTTGATATAGTTTATCCATGTGTTATCATGTAAAAATATTTCCATATTTGTGACAGTTATGAAAGAAAAAGATCAAAAGGAAAAACAATCATGAGAAAGAATAAATTTAAGTGAAAAAAGCATGCTTCAATCTACATTCAGTCTTATCAGATCTTTATCTAGATATGAATAGTATTTTCCCTTCATGATTCCTTTGTACTTGCCTTGGATCATTGTGTTGTTGAGAAGAGCTGAGTTATTAAAAATTGATCATCACACAATATTGCTGACACTGTACAATGTTTTCCTGGTTCTGCTCATTTCACTTTTCACCTGTTCGGATAAGTCTTTCCAGGTTTTTCTGAAATCTGCCCATTCGTTATTTCTTATTGCCCAATAGTATCGTTACATTCACATACCACAGCTTGTTCAAACCATTCCCCAATTGATAAGCATTCCCTCAGTTTCCAATATTTGGCCACCATGAAAGGGCTGCTATAAATATTTTTGCACTTGTAGGTCCTTTTCCCTTTTTTACGATCTGTTTGGGATATCGACCTAGTAGTGGTATTGCTGGATCAAAGGATATGCACATTTTGTCACTCTTTGAGCAGAGTTCCAAATTACTCTCCATAGTGGTTGGATCAATTCACAACTCCATCAGCAATGTATTAGTAACCCCATTTTCCCACATTCTCTCCAATGTTTTTCTCTTTTGTCATATTAGCCAATCTGATAGATGTGAGGTGGTACCTCAGAGTTGTTTTTAATTTGCATTTCTCTAATCAAAAGTGATTTAGAGCACTTCTTCATATGCCTATAGTTTTGATTTCTTCATCTGAAAATTTCCTTTTCATATCCTTTGGCCATTTATCAGTTGGGAAATTACTTGTGTTCTCATAAATTTGACTTAGTTCTCTATATATTTGAGAAATGAGGCCTTTATCAGAGACACTTGCTGTAAAGATTCTTTCCCAGCTTTCTGCTTTCTTTCTAATCTTGGCGGCATTGGTTTTGTTTGTACAGAAGCTTTTTAATTTAATCAAGATTATTTTACATTTTGTAATGCTTTCTATCTCTCGTTTGATCAAAAATTCTTCCCTTCCCCATAGGTCTAACAGGTAGAGTGTTCTTTCCTCTTCTAATTTGCTTATGGTGTCACCCCTTATGTCTAAATCATGCCAAATGTCTATCGTATCTAACTCTTCTAATATTCTATTTACCTTCTTAGTTTCTTTCTTGTTTATTTCTTGGTTGGATTTATTGAGTTCTGAGAGGGGATAGTTGAGGTCCCCCACTAAATATATTTGTGTCTGTTTCTTCCTCTGATTCACTTAACTTCTTAAGAGTTTGGATGCTATGTCACTTGCTGTATATATGTTACTATTGATATTGTTTCATTGTCTATGGTACTTTTTAGCAAGATGTAGTTTCCTTCTTTATCTCTTTTAATTAGATCTATTTTTCTTATACTTTATCTGAGATCAGGATTGCTACTCCTGCTTATTTTTTACTTAAGCTGAAGCCTAATAGATTCTGCTCCAGCACCTTACCTTTATTCTGTCTGTGTCTCTTTGCTTCAAGAATATTTCTTGTAAAGAACATATTGTAGGATTGTGGTTTTTAATCCATCCTTCTATCTGCTTCCATTTTATGGGAGACTTCATACCATTCATATTCACAGTTGTGATTATTACCTATGTATTTCCCTCCATCTTATTCTTCCTCCTGTTTGTCCTGTCTCTCTTTTCTGCTTTTCCTCTTCACCAGTGTGTTGCTTCTGTCTACCACTTTGCTTGATCTGCCCTTCCTTCTGTCATTCCCCACTCCACCTCCCCCTTTACTTGATCTCCTCTCTTCCTACTTCCCTGTTGGTTAAGATAGATTGGTGTATTCAGCTGATTCTGATGATTCCCTTTTAGCCAGTACTGATGAGAGTAGAGTTTAAGCGATGCTCTGCACCTACCTTCCCATCTTCCCCTCCACTATAATAGGTCTTTCCCACCTCTTCCTGTTACATGATTTACCCCATTCTACCTGTCACTTTTTTTTCTGCAGCCAGTGTACTCCTCTTTCTCATCTCTCAAGTTTTTTATGTCATTCCCTCAAATTTACCTTATACCTGTATCATCTGTCTATATTCCCTCTAATTATATTATTAGTGATGCAACTTTTAAGAATTACAAGTATCATCTTCCTGTGGAGGGATGTAAATAGTTTAGCTCTATTGAAATTCCTCATGTTTTCTTTTCCCTTTTTTGCTTGTTTATGCTTCTGTTGGGTCTTGATATTGGAAGTCAAGTTTTTGGTTTAATTCTGGTCTTCTCCTTATGAAATCTTGAAGTCCTTCTATTTCGTTTTTTCCTTCAAGAATTACACTTAATTTTGCCAGGTAAGTGATTCTTGGTTGTAGTCCTAGCTCCTTTGCCTTCTGGAATATCATGTTCCATCACCTCTGATCCTTTAATATTGCAGCTGCCAAGTCCTGTGTAATCCTGATTGTGACTCCCCGATATTTGAATTATTTCTTTCCAGCTACTTGTATTTTTGCCTTGACCTGATAGTTTCCTTGGAGTTTTTATTTTGGGATCCCTTTCCTGAGGTGATTGGTGGATTCTTTCAATGCCTATTTTGCCCTCTAGTGCTAGGATATCAGGGCAATTTTCCTTGATAATTTCTTGAAAGATGCTGTGCAAATCTTCCTTTTGATTATAGCTTTCAGGTAGTCCAATAATTCAATATTTTCTCTCCTGGATCTGTTTTTTGGTCAGTTGTTTTTCCAATGAGGTGTTTTACATTTTCGCCTATGTTTTCATTCTTTTGAATTTGTTTGATTCTTGATGTCCCATAAAGTCATTAGCTTCCACTTGCCCAGTTCTCACTTTCAGGTGTTGTTTTCCTCAGTTAGCTTTTACATTTTCTTTTCCATTTGGCCAGTTGTACTCCTTGAGGAATTGTTTTCTTCAGTTGATTTTTGTTTCTCCCTTTCCATTTGGTCAGTTCTGTTTTTTAAGCAGTTTTCCAAATTGTTGAGTTTTTTTTTCATAATTCTCTTGCATCACTCTCAATTCTTTCTCCAGTTTTTCTTCTATGTCTCTTACGATTTTTAAGTTCCTTTTTGAGCTCTTCCAAGAGTTGTTTCTGGGCTTAAGATTACTTCCCATTTTTCTTGGGGGTTTCCCCCTGTAGCTGTTTTGACATTGTTATCCTAGTCTGAGTTTGTGCCTTGGTATCATCATAATAACTTTATGTGTTCAGATCCTTTATTGTTTTTGTTTTTTTTTTTGCTGTTCATCTGTTTTTTTGGGAGGGGAGTGTATTGGCAATCAAAATGGGCTCTTAGCACTTAATCCAACCAAGTGCCCTTGAAGAGTTTGGCCTTTATTTCCTTGATTAAGTTACGAGTCCTTGACAACCCCCTTGTCTCAAGGGAAAGCCTAGTTTACATGGGTTTGAGTGACATGTTTGTGACATCTGAGACTTTTAGACCACGTGGGTTTAAGTCACATTTTTGACCATTTTAGGTCACATGGGTGAGTCGCATGTGTGACTCACCCTTGACCCTGAAAAAGATATAAAATCAGAGGTTGGCTTTCTCTTTTTTTGGGAGCTCTGACCCATGGCAGGAGTGCCTCGTGACTCTGGGACAGTCGTTGTTATGAACTCCCTGGCTGACCTGAGATGTTGGTAACTATGAATTGTATCTGGTCTGTCTTTTGATGTTTGTAATTTGTTTGTATTTGCTCTGAAGTTCAGGGTGCTGGCTTTTTCCCCTGAACTAAATGAATGGTATTTGTATGCTGGATTAAAGTGAGATTGTCAACCCCTTAACGTTGCTTTCCTTGGTAAAGCAGATCAAAAGAACCTGGGCTTGCAGCGTTCTGTGAGCTGGTTGTTGTTGGTTTTTTACCCCCACAGCAGCTGCTAGCCGAACTGTTGAAACAAATGGCGTAGTCAGTAGGATCTGTATTTTAAAAGGAAAGTATGTTGTTTTGGGGTCCTGGGGTGGCTGAATGTTTGCCAGTTTTTGGATTGCTCTTTGTACTTGGGGTGGCTATGGATCTATGGAGCCCCAGGAGCAACAAAAGCCTGAAGGAAAACATACTTGTGGAAGTGGGAGATAATCCCTCCTTCCCTCTCCCCACGGTATTAGCACTCTGGAAGAGACAGGGCTGGAGCAAAGGCTGTGGGAGAAAAAGCCCACACATGGGGGAGAGTTGGATGGCCAGAGTGAGGGCTTGAGCTGATAAGCCTGGCCCCGGAGGACTGTGCTGAAAGGGTGAATGTTTTGAGACTATATTGTATTCGGAGTTTTAAAAAAAGAGCAAAGAATTGCCTTCATAGAGACTTGAGAGAAAAAGCAGAGAATAGCCTTCATGCAGATTTGGCGGGAGCAGCTGGTGAGGAGAGAGAAAAAGCTGATGGTGGCTGGCTACATACTAACCCAGAAGGAGTGGAGGACTGCTTGCATGAGAACTTTGGAAAGCTGAGCTGCCTTGGAGATTGCAAAAACTTCAACTTAAACCCACATGGTCTAAAAGCCTCTGATGTCACAAACATGTCACTCAGACCCATATAAATTAGGCTTTCCCTTGAGGCAAGGAGGTCATCAAGGACTCTTAATTTAATCAAGGAAATGAAGGGCAAACTCTTCAAGGGCACTTGGTTGTATTAAGTGCTAAGAGCCCATTTGATTGCCAATACACTGGAGGTGCTTTTTCCTTTCTTTTAAATTTGAGCTCTTCTTCCAGGGTGGAAGGGGAACTGTCTCAGGTTTCTTGTGCTAGTGGCTGCAGGCCCTGGCTTTTTACCTGGGGTTACCCTTAACTCCTCCAAAGTTTCCCACTTAAACATCTCCTTCCTCTCTACATGCTACAGACATTTCCATTCTTCAGAAGTAAACTTAAGTCTTTACCTCCCTTAATTCTTTAGTGTTAAAAAGCAACTTGATTAAATAGAATGGTGTAAGACAAAGATCACTGTACTGAGAGTTAGAATTGGTTCTGCTACTAACTAGCTAATTGATGGTAAGCATGTCTGAAGTGCTAAGTGGTATTACACTGGATGGAGTAGAGGCCTTGGAGTCAAAAATATCTGAGTTTACCTATTGTTTCAAAGGTGTATTTATTACATTGGGTGAGTCTCTTCATCTCTGAACCTCAGTTTCCTTATCTGTAAAATGGGTATAAAAATAACCTTGTAAGGATCAAATAAGAACATTTCCATGAGTGAAGTATTTGGTAAACTTTAAAATACTATATTAACATTGGAATTTAAGAATACTTTGAAGGACCAAGCTGCATAAATTGATAGGGTGAATTTCTTTTTATTCATAAGACAAACAAAGTAGAGATACCAGGATAAAAATTTTTATTTCAAAGAAAAATTAAATTTTTTTTATCAATAGACACAGCCGC
This sequence comes from Trichosurus vulpecula, assembly GCF_011100635.1. Taxonomy (NCBI): domain Eukaryota; kingdom Metazoa; phylum Chordata; class Mammalia; order Diprotodontia; family Phalangeridae; genus Trichosurus; species Trichosurus vulpecula. The sequence continues at coordinate 48,998,931 of NC_050581.1, read as the reverse complement.
CCCTTTTAATGTTAATGCTAGCTAATAATAATATAATGATGATGCACTATCCTCTTGGGGCTTCATTTTTCTCAACTACGAAGGGAAGGTGTTTAACTAGTGATTTTGAGGGTCCCTACAGCCCTAAGATCTTATTCCTAACTCCTCCTCCTTTGGCTTTTCCCAGCTACTTCCAGTTCTCTCATATGGGCTTATTTGATCTTTTAAATCATTGTCTAACTGATGAGGAATTCAGTAATATGGAAAAAGATATAAATTGTATTATTCAACCTAATACCCTAGCCCAGGGAAGGGGAAGAGCAAAAGAACATTCGTGGCACCTACTTTTCTTTCTGGTATGATTTTGTCTCTTCAAGTACACTAGCAAAAATTTTTGAAATAGATGGTTTTGGGGTCTTTCTACCTCCCTTGGCATTAATTCCTAATTTTACTATACTTATGTGAATCTGTTATTATTATACCAGTGTAGCATATGGAATGTGCATCTGTTATCTTTCATTCTTGCTGTATGACTAGTATATCTCCTTTTTTTGGTCATATACTTCTGATACTTTTATGTTTCATACAATTCTTCATTAGTAGTACACTGTAGGATATTTATATTCATCATACATGTTTTTCCATTATCGTTTGGGTGACCCATAATTTTCTTCAAAGCTGTTTCACCACCATTCACCAGAAGAATGTTGGATTTTTTAAAATGAGGTTTTGTTTCAGGGAAAAGTTTGGAATCATTAAAAGTAATGTGCAATTTCTCAAATGTAAGCCTACATATTCCCTCCTATGTTACCCTGGACCCAGATAGTTGCACATCTTCATTGTCCAAGATTTTCATACTGATATATAATAGCTCTGTGAGTTGTCCAACCAACTATCTATCTGTCTATCTATTGTATCTATCAACATATAGTGATAAGCATCCTTCATCTACTTTTTTTCTTTGTATGGATAGTGAAGCCAAATTCTTTTACGTGATTTTGGAGTTTATTTAGGAACTCTTACTAGTGTCCTAGTGCTTGATAGAACGGATAGAATGTCATTTTCATATAGTAGCTAGAAGATCTTACCATCTATAGGGGATCCCTCTTCCATTTGGACTCTACTGGACATCATTCATGACAGTGGCAAACACTTTTGATGAATAAACCTCTCTTCCTGTTTTAGAAGGCTGTTCACTTGTGATTTCTATTACATCTTTTGACAAATGTTGAATGATTTTAATATGCAAAGTGTAGCTTTTTGAAGAGCCTTTGATGATGCAGCATTTTCCCTACTGAATCAAAATTTTTTTTGTCAGCAAACTTAAGAGTCTTATTTCTCTGCAGATCAATGAACTGTTTGACTGTATAAATGTCATCTCTTCTAGAATATCATTTGCAAAAATCTGCTTCTTCCCTTCTCAGACTTTCATTAAAGATAGATTTTCCCCATAAATATTTTTGTGTAGTGGGAAAGTAATTGTATGGGTTAGTAGTTATAGACATTTTCTTGATTACCTTTCATTAACAAGGTTTGGAATTTTTTCTGGTTTTATTACTCTTCTCTTTTATCCCTCTTGAGAGTCAGCCCCTCAATGCATATTAAATTGTTTCATCTTCAATATAGATCATCTCCTCTATATAAACTTGCTGTGGTATAGCTCCTCTTTTTTTTTTTAAGTGCTGTTTATACTTTCTTGTGCCTTACATTGGGGATTCTAATGTTAGAGTTCTAATGTGGTGGTTCCAGTGTCATGATGAAGAAAACAGCTATAAAAAGCCTTAGCATATCTTTTCCATTTTTCATATTTGTTATCTTTCCAGTTTTACCTTTAAGTGCTCTTAAGCAAATTTTGCTTTATTGGTCTCTCATCAGGCTTTCCATAAGCTTATTTTTCTGTCCACAATGCTGGTTTTTGAAGTAATATTGATCATAGTCTAATTTGACCCATTTTTCATGTCTTAGGAAGTTCATGTTCTAACCTCATTGTTTTTTGCCTGCCATATCTCTCTTCACAATGTATAAAATGTTTTCCTGGTTCTGCTTACTTTGGGCAGTACCAGTTTGTGCAAGTCTTCTCAAGTTTCTCTGAAACTGTCTCTTTTATCATTTCCTTTGGCACAATGGTAGTGCCAAATAGTTCCCATACATCTTTGGCCATCTCTAACCTGCTGCAACCATATGGATAAGGACACATCCTTTCTGTTGTGGACCCTGTTGCTCTACCTTTTCCACACATGAACCTTGAGGACTATAACCTCATGATTCCTGGGGAAATCATTGATTGATATATTTTCTTCAAATTAGTTATGAACTGCCTTTTACCACAGTTGTATCATTCTGTGAGTAATTCTGGCTTTGCCTATTGAAGCCTCCATGGGGGTCATTTCAAGTAGGGTAGTTAAGATATATAAATGTAAATAACATCAAAAATGAAATTATTAAAAACAGGAAAGGATGTAATTTAATCTACAGTGGTTGTCCTTGAGGCAAATGCTATTTGTAAACATCCCACAGTCATTTTTTAAAAAATTAACAAGTATTTATTTTTTCTCCCCCCTAACCCCCCAAAAGGGAACATTAAATATGCATTGACATTATCAAAAAATATGACTCATGGGGCAGCTAGGTGGCGCAATGAGTAGAGCACTGGCCCTGGAGTCAGGAGGACCTGAGTTCAAATTCAGCCTCAGACACTTCACACATGTACTAGCTGTGTGACCTTGGGCAAGTCACTTAACCCCAATTGCCCTGCCAAAAGCAAAAAAAAAAAATGACTCATTTTGCATTTTGAATGTATCACCTCTTTGTTAGTACCTGGATAGCATACTTCATCATCGATTCCTTGGAATCACAGTTGATCATTGCATTAATAGGAGTTTTAAATCTTAAAAAGTTGTTGCCTTTACAGTCTTGTTATTGTATCAGTTTTTCTCTTGGTTCATTTCACTCTGCATCAGTTTGTACAAGTTGTCCCAGGTTTCCTTGAAACTGTCCTTTTCATTACCTTTTATAGCATAGTAGTGTTCGGTTACATTCTTACATCATACCTTGTTTTATATCATAACAATTGATGGTTACCTTCTCAGTTTCCTATGTTTAGCCACTATAAAAAAATGCTGCTAAAAATAATTTTGATAACTATAGGTCCTATTCTTCTTTCCTTTATCTCTGGGGTATAAGGCCTGTCATTAATATCACTGAGTCAAAGAATATGTTCAGTTATAACTTTTTAGGTATAGTTCCTGATTGCTTTCTACAGTGACTGGACCAGTTTGCCATTCTACCAACAGCGCATTAATAAGCCTTGTTTTCCCTTAGCCTCTCCCACATTTTTCATATTCTTTGTTTTGTGTTAACTTTTACAATCTGGTGGTACCTCAGTGATTTTAATTTGTATTTCTCTAATTATTACTGATTTGGAGCATTTTTTCATATGGTTATTGATAACCTGGTTTATTCCTTTGAAAACTTCCTGTTCATCTCCTTTGACCATTAACAGTTGGGAAATGGCTCTTATTTTTATGAATTTGAATCAATTCTTTGTACATGGGTGTTAGAATATGAGGCAAATGAGGATCATCAGAAATTAGCACACCTAATTTGAGTAAAGATCAATCAAACAGAGCCAGCAATACCAAAGTTCTGTGGGTATTAACAAGGAACTAGGTGAATAATCACAAATTTTGTTTTTCAGTTTAGGTTTAAAGGTGTGATGGGCAGAAAGCTTACGGTGGAAAGTATGGATGTAGGAAATGATTTTGGCCATTTTGACTGGAAGTGGGAGTGTTGAGTGGAATCTCTCATGGATGGGGAGTCAGCTCTTTTATTGGAACCTTTTAATGAGGATATAGTTGCCTGATCAAAGATCATAGACAGGACCTTCCTGATGGGGAGAGGAGGCTTCCTTGATATGTGTAGAATTAGAGCTTACAAATTTAGCTATTGTAGTGCAATATTCTTATATAGAGATCATTAGATCCAAATGTCAGTTGTGACAGTTATATTGGAAGGATTTAGAGGGTATTTCATGACAGTCTCAAAGTGTGGAAGCCTTAAAGTTTCAGAAGGTGCATTTCAGATATGCATTTCTATCAGAGAGGATGTCTAACCAACTCAGCCTTGTCTGAAATAGTCTGCATACAGACCAGCTGTTTTTTTTAAATATCCTGATTGGTACTCTCATTGTTGCCACTGTTCTGTGGATACTTAGAGCAGCATAAACTGTCTGGAGCAATTGACCCCTGAAGTAATAAGCCAGGTCTTTATCATGCTGACCAAATCCAAAACATGGGATGACTTCATAGAACAGTTCCTTGGCTACTATAGCGGCATCATCTTTCCAAGAGAATATTTCAGGTTATCTACTACACAGAGGAAGATCATAAGATATTTATATCTCTTGACTGGAGAGAAGATTAATAAAATCTTTTTGGAGGTAGGAGAAGGACCAAATGTTCATGGTTATAAAGTACAATTCTGTTGGAATAGTTTCCCAGGTAGATGTACCAGGCAGAGCAGATTATTTTTTTCCCTGCAAGGGATGACAAACCGTGGGCATAGCAACATTTTTTTAATGTTACTAAGCATTTCTTTGGCACTATGGAACCAAGTGAATAAGAAATGCCAGCATAGGTAAGAAAGAATGAGGAGTCATTGGGAGGCTGTGAGGGAGTTTCTAGAGCAAATTAGAGTAAAAGCACCCAATCTGGACTAAAGTTCTTTCTTGGTCTTCAGTGTGTCATCCTGGAATAAATTAAGAAAAGAAAGAATTAGAAAGAGAGACAATGGAGAAATTGAGACCCCAAAGGAGGATAAAGCACCAGAGATAATGGGAACTTTTGGCACAGAATCAGCACATAGATTTCATGTAATGACATCAGTGCCAGTCATATAGGGCCTACACCAAGGGACTAAAATCACATAAGGCAAGAGAATGGCAGAAGTAATTTGCTTATGAGAGGGGCCAGAGGAGATAAAAGTCTTTGCAGCTATATGGAAGCGTAGTGTTTCTGTATTAAGCCTGGTGTTTCTATATTAAACTAAAGGCATGATAGATACCAAAGGCATAACAGCTGTCAGGATAGATTGCAACTGATTGACTAGAGGCCAAGGTACAAGCATGTATTAGTGCAGAAAGTTCTGTAGCTTGTATATTAGCCATAACAATGTGGTACAAGATTCAATAACAGTGGAGCCAGCACTCTGTTGCATCGCCCATTCTTGGATCTGGGTCTCAGTCCCAGGGCAAGAAGGAGCACTAGCACACCAGAGTTTTTGGCCTCAGCTGGGATTCTGGACACAGTTCCAGGGCAGAAAAGAGTGCTTATGGTCGCTGACAGAGCACAGGCCAGGAGATTGGTAAGCATATCTCTTCCTAGATTACCACCTTGGAAGAACTGAAAACTTACAAGTCCCCAAAATTATCTCTGAAAACAACTGCACAAAAAAGCTGAAGCTTGGGAAAAGTGCTCTCTCCACCAAAGGGGCAGAGTACAACTTTAACATAAAGTTACAAGTCAAGAAATGGGCTGCAAAAATGAGCAAACAGCAGAAAAAGATCTTGACAATAGAAAATTACTATGGTGATAGGGAAGATCAAAACACAAACTGAGAAGACAATGCAGTCAAAACTGTTTACATCTAAAGCCTCAAATTAAAATATGAATTGTTCTCAGGACATGGAAGAGCTCAGAAAGGATTTTAAAAATCAAGTAAGAGAGGTAGAAGAAAAATTAGGAAGAGAAATGAGAGTGAGGCAAGAAAAATTATGAAAAAGGGTCAACAACTTGGTAAAAAAGTCCTACAAAATACTGAAGATAACACCTTAAAAAACAGAATAGGCCAAATGATAAAAGAGGCACAAAAATCCAATGAAGAGAAGAATGCTTTGAAAAGCAGAATTGACCAAATGGAAAGATGTACAAAAATTCACCAACGAGAAGAACCCCTTAAAAAGCAGAATTGGCCAAAGGGGAAAAGATATACAGAAATTTACTGAAGAAAAGAACTTCTTAAAAAGTAGAATTGGCCAAATGGAAAAGGAAGTACAAAAGCTAACTAAAGAAAATAATCCCTTAAAAATTAGAATTGGGCAGGTGGGAGCAAATGACTCCATGAGAGATCAAGAAACATTAAAACAAAATCAAAAGAATGAAATATAGAAGAAAATGTGAAATATCTCATTGGAAAAACAATTGACCTGGAAAATAGATGATCCAGGAGAGATAATTTAAGAATTATTGGACTACCTGAAAGCTGTGATTAAAAAAGGGAGCGTAAACATCATCTCTCAAGAAGTTATTGAGGAATACTGTCCTGATATTCTAGAACCAGAAGGTAATATAGAAACTGAAAGAATCCACCTCTTGAAAGAGATCCCAAAATGAAAACTTCTAGGAATATTATAACCAATGTTCAGAGTTCCCAAGTTGAGAAAATGATGCAAGCAGCCAAAAAGAAACAATTAGAATATCATGGAGCCGCAGTCAAGCTAACACAAGATTTAGCAGTTTCTACATTAAAGGATTGAAGGCCTTGGAATAGGATATTCTGGACGACAAAAGAGCTAGGATGACAACCAAGAATCACCTACCTAGCAAAACTGAGTATAGTCCTTCAAGGGAAAAATTGGATATTCAGCAAAATAGAGGACTTTCATGCATTCCTAATGAAAAGACCAGAGCTGAATAGAAATCTGACTTTCAAATACAAAACTTAGAAGCATTGAAAGGTAAATAGGAAAAAGAAATCATACGGGATTCAGTAAGGTTAAACTATTTACATTCTAAATGGGAAAATAATACTTATAACTCCTAAAACCTTTCTCATTACTAGGACAATTAGAAAGAATATACATAGACAAAGGGCATAATTGTGAGTTGAATATGATGGGATCTTTATTTTTAAAAAAAACAAGGAGTGAGAAAGAGGAATGTACTGAGAGAAGGGGAAAGTGGTTTGGTCTTATATTGGTGTAGGTGGGCATGAACAGCATGAGGAACTCCCATGTCAAAGGAGTACTGTAAGACTGCCTTTGTTGTCCTGTTCACAAGCAAGACTGCAACTGCAAATCTTTTGGAGGCATGGAGGAAAAGCTACAGGATGCAGGAGAAATAAACTCAGGAAGGCTTTTGATTAAGGTGACTTTCCAAAGGTCTGGTGAGCCAAATGTGGTGAGCAGCTAGGTGATACAATGGATAGAGGATTGGACTTGGAGTCAGGAAGACCTGCATTCAAATTCTCCATCAGGCCCTTACTTAGCTGTGAAAGAAGTAATCTATAGTTAAAATTATCCTGCTGATTTGTTTTAGCATATAAAGACTTAATTTAAATAGCTTTCAGATTAAGAGATATGTAATCCCTATATTAAGGTATATAATCATTAGAATCAGAGGTTAAGTTCTTCATTTTTGCAGAGTTAAGCTCTGAGCCAGCACAAGCATTTCCTTATTTCCTAAGTCAGAGTCACCGTTTGTGGTCAGCCAAGCTAAATTCTTGACCATTTTTACCGCAGAAACGTGTACTCCAGGAATAGGGTCAAGGAACTATCTGCAGTCAAGTGTTTTGGTGAACTGAAAAATTAAGGACCCACTGCCTATAGAAATTCATAGTTTCTAGGAACCCCCATAACTGTTTTTTAGTACATGGTGTAGGCAAATGAACAATAATTTGTGTGTGATCTGTGCTCATGATCTTAAGACCTTGTGACATTACGTGACAAAGATAGGTAACCTGAGTTCGGCATCATTGAAGTTAGATTTGGAGGCTTTATGTCCCAGAACGGCCTGATGGTACATGAGAAAAACAGTTGCCAATACAACTCTCTGGTAGTATGTAAGCAGTGAAGATTTCACAATGATACCTGTTTCTGTGATAATGTTTTGAGAATCTTGGTTCAGCATCTGGTTTTACAAAGGCTCTCACAAAACCATTTGTGGATACTGAGTCCAAATTATCTGGGTAGTATCATGAGTGGATTTACAATAACTGAGGAGATAAAGTCCTAGCAGTGCAATTTATTAGCGAATCATGCATAACAAGTTGGGTCCAGGGCCCCCAGCAGGCACAAAGACCCTGAATATAGATTGTGTACACATTTTTATACATTAGAGGAAAAAAACAGGCTATGAACAGGACATAAGACTTGAGTAAGCTCATTCTTTATTAGAAGAAAGATTTGAGACTTTCTCAGATGGAAGGGGGAGAGCAAACAAATACAGTTCCCTGAAATCAAGTGATTACTGGAAAACAAAACTGAAATCTCAAAATGAAAGTTATTCACAAGATGGAGTCAGTTTGACTCTCACAGTAGAACTAACCTGAAAGGAAAACATACTGCGTTTGGGTGAACAGGAATAGAAAAGAAAGCATTAGATCAATGCAAGTGAAATATTTGCAGTGGAAGGTATGGCAGAGAGAACTATGGCTGGGAGTAGAACTGCCAGATAATTGTGAAAAACAGTTATTAATAGTACTCAATTCTTGTATATATCTATAAAAGAGAATTATCAGGGTGAATCTTAACAGGTTTCAATACAGGCAAATATGAATTTTATGTGGTGAGTACAAGCTCTGTCAAAAGAAGCATACTTTGGGCTGTATTCCTGGACCTATGGTTTTCTCAGCCTTTTGTGAAAGAAGACATTGGATAGTGGAGGGAGGGAGCATCCCAGGTTTTACCTTGAGAGAGACTAGGCTAGTGTTTTTCAGAAAGCCTGAATCTTTTAAGTCTTTTAGACCAAAATAAATCCTAGACCTAGTTCAGCTATAACTGTTGGAACAAAGAGATGGCTTTGGTCAGGGTTGGTTCTTCAGAGGCAAAGACGTTAAAATTAAGTTACTTAACCACAAAAAGGAATGTTTAGGTAAAGCAAGTAAGGTACCTTTAGGATTAGATACTGTTGTAGCATATTGTTTGCACAAGAGATTCCTTCCCAGTAGGTTCAGACCAAGAATGGGATGTTGTAAAATAGACAGACATTCAGATGTAACAGCAGATGTAAAGGCCTCTACTTGAACTAAGATAGGAAAAGCAAGAGAGATGATAGCATGTGGATTTCCCCTGAGTGTACACAGGCCACACCTCGTCTGACATGGCTGCAACCCAGGGTACAACTCAGAGGAAATCACTGAATGACTTCAGTAACAATTAGGACATTTCTCAGGATCTGTTAGACATAAGTAACTTCATTCTGTTTTTTAGCTTCCATTTCAGGCCCTTAAGTTTCATTTCTTGAGTTAGGTTTCAATTTATCATAGTCACATAAGGCCCTTCAAACTTGTTTCCCCATTAGAAAGTCCTTGTGTCTCAACCAATCGGAAGTTGATAGATGTAACCTTATGTCTTGTTTGCTATGTCTTTAAGAATGTGTAAATATCCTAATGAAACCCTAGGTCCTCATGCTGAGAGCCTTGGACCTGATTTGTTTCTCAGTGGTATGCCTTGCTGAATATATCATCTGGATGCAACTCTGTCCCTCTTGTTTTCCTGTAACAGGTCTCAGACGCCACAGCAGAAATGCAGGGCACAGGAATAGCTAGCTAAGTGCAGCCAAAATATCAAGGCCTTGGAATTCCATCTCTTTTCTTCAACGAGTCTGTGTGGATTGAGATAATACTCACTTTTTTAATGTCCAGGCTCATGGCAGTAATAACAATACCTACCATTTCTGTAGTGCTGTAAGGTTTTACAAAGTGCTTTAAATAGGGTATTTCATTTGATTCTCAAAACTCTGAGGTACATTCTGTTGCTATGTGTATTTTACAGATGAGGAAACTGAGTTTAGGAGAGGTTTAGTGACTTGCTCAGATTTAAATGACTAGTAAATGTCTTAGGTAGGAGTCAGGCTAAGGTCTTCCTTTAAAAATTGTTTTTCTATTTCCAGTTAACAAAAATTCATTTTCTCTCCCTTACACCTTCCCCCCTCCACATTGGAAAAGGAAAAAAAAAATAAAATCAAAATCCTTGTTAAAACTAACTATGCATAGTTGAGCAAAACAAATTCCTATGTTGGCTTTGTTTAAAAATATCCTTGAGTCTATCACCTTTCTCTAAGGAAGTGAGTAGCATGTTTCATTAGTGGTCCTATGGAATTATTGTTGGGCATTACATTTTTCATAGCCCTTTAGTCTTTCAAAGTTGTTTTTCTTTACACTGTTGTTTTTATCATATAAATTATTCTGTTGTCAAACTCAGATCTTCCTGACTCCATGCCCAGTGGTCTGATGTACTATACCACCTACTGATACTGGAATTATAGGAGGCTAGATATGAGTTTTGAGAATTATGTCAAGATTTGAGGGTATCTCTCATGAAAGTCTTGTCATTTTGAATTTGTGGAGCCATAAGTTTAGCCTGGGCAAAACGTGTTTTCTTCCACTTACTTATTGTAAAAATGCGCTGCTTCTGCACTGACCTTGGTGGTAACCTTTGATTCCCACTCAGTGACAGTACTCTGATCCTCCTTAGAAAGAGCCCCTCGTAGGCTCTGATTGTTTTTGTAAGCATTTACACCTTGGAAATTAGCAAATACTACAAATCATAGCTTGATTTATTATTTTGTTCATTCTCTATACTTAAGAAAGTGATGGAGCTAAAGTTAATGCAGATTAAACTTCTTTTTCCAGAGAGGCCCCATCGATTCAGAGTGGAACATCCACTAAGACTACATTCGAGAGCCACTGCCATGCATGTTGGAAGCCCTTGTTAGTTTGGCAGTACTTGGTCATTGAGCAGGAAGATTAGAAATAGTTGGCTTACATCTGCCCAAATGGATTGGTATACAACAAAAATTTGTTCCAATTAATTTTTTTAAATTCACTTTGGTTTTCAGTTTTTAGGAATGGAACTTAGACCAGGTGATGATATCTGAAGGCAACTAGATCACATGGACTAAAGTGATTTCTTCTCCTGACATTTCTCTTCTCTCTTCTCTTCCCCTCCCCTCCAAGGTGAGAGTATTGCCAGAGAAATATATACTTATGGGACTTCATTGAAATTGAGAGCACCAGACAGTCTCGGTTACTTACGGGTTGGCTTATTTTCTTAGGACCCATTTCAGTGGGGTACCTTGGGGAGTCATTGTCACAGTTGACTACTTAGCAATTTGGGACTTCTCTAAAGTCACTCATATCTCTTGGGCTCAAGGTGCAATGCATTATAGGGGAGAATGCTGGCTCCAGCTGGGGGATCAGAGCAGTTGGGATCCAGAGGTCCAATAGATCCTCATTTCATGAAGTAGAAGCCACAGAGTTTTGGAGGTGCTGTACATACATGGAACTCTACTGAAGTAGATCGGAATGTTTGGATCTTAGCTTGTGATTGTTCCCTGTTAGCTTGAAAGTTAGAATCGATTCATTGCTACTGCTTTTTTTTTTTTTTCCATTTCCACCTTCTCCAGAAACCACAATTCTGTCTGTTAAGAGTGATATATTTCCAGATTCTCACAGGAGTGTTTAGATTTCAAAACCAAATGATTCATTAGATGTTATTTTTTTTTTGGAAGGGGGAAGGCAAGGCATTTGGGGTTAAGTGACTTGCCCAGAGTCACACAGCTAGTAAGTGTCAAGAGTCTGAGGGCAGATTTGAACTCAGGTCCTCCTGACTCCAGGGCTGGTCCTCTATTCACTGTGCCCCCTAGCTGTCCCTAAATGATTCATTAGAGCAGCAGTTCTCAAAACTCTTTGATCCCAGGACTCCTTTACATTCTTAAAAATTGTTGAGGATTCCCCCAAAGAACTTTTGTCTATATGGGTTAAATCCTTTGATATTTACTATATTAGAAATTAAAACATCTTAGTAGTATTATGAAATGTTTTGACCTTGCAGACTAGAGTCCCTGGATTATATTTTGAGAATAGCTACAGGAGAGGGAAACTGAAGGCACAGGTCATCTCAAGAATAAAGATTCCATTTGGTCAATAATCTAGTGGAATGAGGCCCATACTGATTACACATAAAATTTTCTAGTCTTCTTTGGGAAATAGGGGTGTGAAAACCTACAGGTGCTTTCTCCCTTATAGTCTCAATAAGAGCTCAGCAGAAAGAGGCTTAACCATGTAGTGCTACTAGATTATTCCTTATAAGTTCAATAAATTGGGTTCTTGACAGGCCATATCCATGAGAAAGTACCAAGATGGGAGAAATTTGCAAAAGCTGTACTCACCAGTGTTCTGCCTGCTGGGATTCCTGGCTTTGTGTCCTGAATTCCATTTCTGACAATAGACCATTAGAGTAAAATGTTCCAGCACCAGGCATCAAATAAAAGACACAGTGCATCATTGCGTACATTTATGGGAGAACAGAACATAGACTTGCATTTCTCCTCATTCATGGGGCGTATAGATTCTTATGGATAGTTACATAACTATACATAGGAAACCCGATGGTTTGGTTACGATATGTTTGCTCATCAGATCTTTGTGAAAATGCAATAGTTTCCTAGAACTTTTATTATCTATTCTGGGTATCTATTTGGATTGCTTAAGGGCAGTGCAATTTTTAGCTTCATAACAAAAATTTTCAAAGAAAGTATTTCAGCAAAACAAACATGTATCAACTGATTCTGACATTACAGTAGCAGTGTCTAAAATTGGCAGAGTTCAGCACTGTCCAGTTCTCTGGTCCTAAGAATATGACTCTAAGTCACTTGGTGAATTTCCTTATGGACCCCAGGGGCCAGGTAGGCCACTTAAAAGATAGTGATGTAGCTGCTGCAGAAAAGGATCAAAAGTGCACATAAACTTTATAAAAAGCAGCTCTCCTTATAGGCTGGTTGGCAATTCGTGGGTTTTTTTTTTAAAGGGCCAGTATACATTATTCATTTTTCTTATCTTTACACTTTGGTCATGAAAGACCTTATAGAAAAAGTGCACATTTGTGATAGGGAAGGACCATCCATCTTAACATTTGTTGTTGTGCCTACCGCATCTGGACATACCATCTACTAACCTTGCATTCATTCTATGAGAGTTAACATTTATTTAGTGCTTTAAGGTTTGCAAAGTACTTTATATACTATATCTCATTTGAGTGATGGTATATTTCCTTTTAATGAGTAAAAAATCAGTTCTTTAACAAAGGTGACCTCAAGAACATTATTGCTTCAGAGTCCTAACAATATGTTATTGATGGTACTGTTAAAATTCAGTTGATTAGAAAAGAGTATGCTGGTAGCCTGGTTCATATACAGATAGGTGCAAGTGGAGCAGCCTGTTGATGTTGGAGATGAACGGTGCAGCCAAAACTCTTTAAGTTACTACCAACTTGCAAGAAACAGAGAATAACGCTAGAGCAACAGTTTTAAAGAGGTGGTGTTTGTTCCTGAAGCTGTAGATGATACCTAGTAGAAGAACCGGTACTGAAAGCTCTTTAGGAGATCTGGTCTATCCCAGTATCTGAGTGTGTACTAAAGATCTTGTCATTTTTGGCTCCTCCCCACAAAAAGAAGCCATGGACATTGGCCCTAGAGAATTGCTTCCTATTTTTCTAACTGTCCCTCCAACACCAACTCTAACTCCACTCCCAACACTGGAAGTATCAGTAACTAAGCTAGAGGTTCTTGGTAACAAAAGTATATACTTTAGCAAAAGATGATGGAAATGCCATGAAAGGAACTAGCTGCTAAAATGCCAGTCATCGAGAACCAAAGGCCACATTTGATATGACGTCTTTGGGCCTTTCTCCTTGTTACCACTTCTAACAAGTTGAGAATGGATGGTCCGTGGTTCTAGTAAAATGTTAGCTCCTTTAGGACATTTTTGTATTTTTATCCTCAGCACCTAACACCGTGCCTGGCATATGCCAGGTATTTAGTGGATACTTGTTGATTAGTTTTAAATCATGTAAATGTTTGCTGCCTTGTGGGGAATTTGGAAGCTTGGCATAATGCTCTGAGAAGTTATCAGCAATCATGTTGGTGGTAGTCAGCTACTGTGCCTTGAGATGTATAACACTATCTTTTTTTTTTTACCTCTTTCACTCGCCCCCAGATACCTTCAGATGTCCTTGAGAAGAAGCCATTTTGGCTGAAGGCTTGCAGTAAACAGCATCAAATACAGGATTGAGTTGAAGGAGTGTGATACAATGGAAAGAGCCCTGGATTTAGACTCCGAGCCTCGGTTCAAATTCCAGCTTTACCTCTTATTAATACTTGTGTAAATTTGGGGAATTCACCTAATCTCAATGGCCCTTGGCTTTCTCATCTATAAAATGTCTAACTATATATCTAAATGTGTCTAAGATGAATCTGACTCTAGATGTCTTAGAAAGGCAATATCTGGAAGTCTGTACTATAAAGAATCTATAGTGCTTTCCTGCCTGATTCAGTGCCAATGAACTGGATTCTGTTTTGGTACCCACCAACACTGAAAACTGTTCAGTTCAGCTCTGCAGACGTATTTACCAAGTGCCTATTACCACTGTTCTCTCAGTCACCCAGGCTGACCACCTAGGTGTCATCTTCAACTCCTCTCTCTTACCCCCTCATATCTAATTCCTGTCATATCTGCCTTCATAACATATCTTGTATAAGCTCACTTCTCTCTTCTGATACTGCCACCATCCTGGTGTGGGCCCTCATCACCACATGCTTAAACTATTACCATAACTTTCTGATTGGTCTCCCTCTTTCTAGTCTTCACCTCTCCATTCTATGGGGGACATCACCAATCATCCTGACCTATGTCTTGCCACTGGACTCTGATGACTCTGGAGAAGAGAATGAAACTGATATCTTTGCACAGCTCTGTCTCACTTAAATCCAACTCCCTTGCAAGTCAAGACATCCCTCTCCTGATGTCACTGGTCCTCTTCAAGAACAAAGGATGAACAACAAATAAACTCTTCATTCTATCCTCCATGTAGCTCTCATGTTGTTTTTTCTAAAATGCAATATATATCATTCCTCCCATTCATTAAACTCTTAATACCTCCTTATTACCTCCAGAATCAAATGTAAAATTCTCTGTTTGGCTTTCAAAGTCCTTCAGAACCTGAGCCCTTCCTACTTTTCTAGTCTTCTACCTTACTCCCCTCTGTGTAACCTGCAATGCAGTGACACTGGCCTCCTTCTTGTTCCTTGCATAAGATATGTCATCTCCTGACTCCCTGTCTTTACATTGGCTATCCACCATGCTTAGAATACTTTCTCCTCACCTTTGCACCTAGGCTTCCTGCGAGTCTCAGCTAAAGTCTCACCTTCCGCTAGAATCCTTTCCCAGTCCTCCTTACTCTGAGTGCCTTCTCTCTGATATTACTCCTGTATTTCTCTTGTTGGTACATAGGTTTTTGCATGTTGTCTCCCCCATCAGACTGTGAACTTGAGAGCAGGGTTTGCTTTTTGCCCTCCTTTGTGTCCCTAGCACTTAGCATTTAGTGCCTGCCGTGTAATAAGTGCTTTTAAAGTACTGGTGGAATGATACTCTGTGTAAGGCATATTGCTAAATATTAAGGATACAAAAGAAAATTGATCCTTACCTTCAGGGAATTTATATTCTACTGGGAACAGGATATAACATAGTGCAATTATTATATAAATGTAACTAATACAAGGTAAACTGAAGAGAATGAGAGTGCTGAAATCTGGGATGATCAAAAAGAGCTTTCTATGAAAGGTAGTGCTTGACATGATACCTTGGTCTAACCCAGGCCTGTACAACCTGCAGCCCAGGGCGGCCCGGGAAACGTAGAGGATGTTTTCCTCTACATTTATTCATGAGCCACCCAAAGTCTTTGTCAGGCTGTAAGCAGCCTGCAGGTCACAGGTTGTGCAGGCCTGGTCTCACCAAAGGGGGTCAGACAAACACTTATATGAGGATTTTGAGAGGTGATAGTGTGGAAGTGAGATCCAAGCATAGGGGAAAACTTATACAGATGCAAAATAGACATGGGAGATAGGGTGTTACATTTACAAGAATAGTAATATGACATTTTGCCTGGAACATAGAGATTGTGAATGGGAGTATATGAAATAAGCATGGAATGGTGGGTAGGATCCATGTTATGGAAGGTTTTAAACACTAAGCCTAGAGGTGTAAGGAGCCATTGAAACATTTCATTAGAGGGAAAGGAGGGACATGATCATACTTGTGTCTTAGGAAGGTTATTTGGGCAGCTGTGTAGAAGGTAGATTGGAGAGAAGAGGGACTGTGGAAGTGAGGAGATCAATTAGGAAAGCTTTTATATTCTAAGCCAGAAGCGATGAAGACCTGACCTGAGGTAATGACTGTGAGTGGAGATGTGGAGATAGAATTGACAAGGTGAAGTAACTGTTAAATACACAAATACAGGTAACCTGAGTCAAGGCTAACCTGAGTGTCTAGGAAGATAATACTATCATAGATTTGGGGTTAGAAAGAACCTTAAAAATCATTTAGTTGAAACACCTTATTTTACAGTTAAGAAAACTAAGCCTTAAGAGAGTAACTTGTTATTCAAGGTCATTTGTAATTAATATAAATGGGGAAATTTGAAAGGATACGGGGGAAGGGCTGAGCATGAGCATGGTTGGATTGGATAGAGCATGAGTGGTATTCAGTTGAGGGGGTATAGAAATGAAAGGACATGGAGGAGCAGGACACAGCTTGGTCCTAATTAGCCATTGATTAATTATAATAGTGATAGAGATATGAGAGAAACCATAAGGATAGTAATGAGTATCAGATGTGGAGAGAAGCCAGTACTCTCCAGGGGGTGTTGCAGAGAGAGCTGGGTAAAATCTGATTCTGTTCCTTTGGGGAACTGGTGGTGGCAGTGTGAAGTGTACAGTATAGGTCCATGGGATGCCAGACAGAAAAGAAAAAAGGGCCCAGGAGAGAGTGCTAAGGTCTCACCCATGCTAAAAGAATGGGAGGTGGATAATCCAGCAAAGAAGACTAAGCAAGTATTCACGTAATTAAGATGAGGACCAGGAACATGGTGTCATAAAATTTAAAAGAGGAGAGGGCATCTAATGTCAAATGCTGTAGAGAGTTAATGAGGACAAGGATTGGAAGAAAGACCATTAGACTGAGATCTCTTGAGTGTTGGTAATTTGTCAAAGAGCAGTTTCAGTGAAATTCTGTCAGGAGCCAAGTTTCAAGGGATTAAAAAGGGAGCAACTATTAAGGTTGTGGAGGCAGCCACTGTAAACAATTCTTTTTAAGACTTTGGTGGTATAAATGAGGAAAGAGCAATGGATTTACTATCTCTGTTGGAAGTGCCTATCTAGTCTATCCTCAGTAGAAATTCCCTATATATCATCTCTGACAAACAGGCATCTAGACTTTGCTTGAAGATCTCTTGGGGAAGAGTAGAACCCACTAGCTCCCAAAATAACCCATTTTACTTGTAGATAGCTTTAATCCACCAGTTGGTTGTTCTATGCTCCTGAGCAAAGCAGATCAAATCTAATTCTTCCATTTGGCAACCTTCCAGATGTTTGAAGCTATCTATTATGTCTCCCCCTAAGCCTTTTCTTTTTCAGCCTAAATATCCTTAGGTGTTGAAGTATCCAAATACTTCAACTGATTCTCATATTTCATGGTATCAAGATCTTTCACTACTCTAAACCCTCTTGAATTTTGGTGTCCAGAACACTCTCTACAACATTGCAGATGTGCTTTGACCTCAGAAGAATAGAACCAGGACTATTAGTTCCTTCACTGTGAGCACTATACTTTGGTTAATGTAATCATAAGATGGTATGTATATTTCACCATGTTACCTGTTAACTTTTCTAGCTTCCTGTCACTGTTTACCCATATCAAGCTCACAATGAATGAATGGATGGATGGATGAATCTATTAAGTGCTTACTATGTGTTAGACACCATGCTAAGTGTTGGAGATATAAATAAGAAAGACAGTCCCTGCCCCCAAGGAGTTTACATTTTAATGGGGGGAGGAGGCTGGAGAGGCAGGGATGAGTGTTTTTGTTTTGAGAATTACTGGAGGGGTGAGTATAGCCATAGAAAAGTCCAGTTGACCTTTCCAGAAGCACTGGTAGTATATATTTTATTTCTCTTCCCAGAGCAAGAGGTAGAAAGTGGGATAGGAGTTGGGGGAGGGGTGTATGAATTGGAAAGATATAGCTAGCGTAGATGGTTAGACAGATAGAGAAACATGAGTCTGAGATCTGAGGCTAGCTAGAAACTATAGACCATGTACATTGACTGATTGGCCAATTGTATAGCACAGTCCCAGAATGTTGGTTCCAAAGTTGAGTCGATGAAGTAATTTGGAGCACTGTCTCCAGAGGCCTAGTGGTCTGGATGGACCATTGGCAGGGGAGAAATAACCTGAGTATTAGGTATAGGATCAAATGAAAGTGGGGGTTTTTGTCCTTTTAAAAGATGGGATAGAACTTAGAATGTTTGTAAGCAGCAGGGAAGAAGCCAATTGAATGATTGAATGATGAAGCCAAAAGAATGATTGGTGGGACAAGCTCCTAGAGGAGATGGGGAGGTGATAGGATCAAGTGTACAAGCAGGAGGGTTGGTAAAGATTAGGGCAACTTCTTCCTCAAAGACTGGAATAAAAGAAAAAATAGGTGACTATATGAAGCACATTTGAGCTACGGAATAGGGGTGATGAGGGAGCTCAAGATAGATTCCCTCTTTTCTCAGTAAAGTAAAAGGCAAAGTCAGGTAAGGGTGTGTGTGTGTGTCTATAGAGGACACCATTGACGTCCCTTTAAGGGAGAAGGGGAAAGACTCAAAGAGGTGTAAAAAGATTATTCATTGTGATAGCCCAGTTAAAAATAGATAATGTGAACTCACAGCAGACATCTAGCAATTTCATAGCCCTTTAGGATGATCAGAGACAAAAATGGTGAGGATGATCGAAGGCTAAAGATAGGGCAGATCATGAATAGTAGGACAGGAAGTTACTAATCTCGAGTTTATTAGCTGTGTGTTTATAGGCTAGTCACATATCCTCTCATCCTCAGTTTCCCCATCTACAAAGGGGGATAATACCTAAAGAATCTGCCTCATATGATGAAGCATCAATGGGATAACATATGTGGTATTTTGTTAACCTTGAAGTTCTTTGTAGAGATCAGCCATTGTTACTACACCAGTAAGGAAAAATGCATGAGGGATCATCATCACAGAGTGTAAAGAGTGCTGGAGTTGGAGTTAGTAAAATCTGAGTTAAAATTTTGCCTTTGACATTTATTACTTGTGGGAACACAAGATGATTATTATTATAGATAAGTTGTAATTTGCATTGGTGAAGGGAGTTCCCACAGCTAGAATTCCCATACCAACAGAATCACAAATCCATAATATATTGATGTGAGGAGATGTGTGGTTATTATTTAGCAGAAGGGAAAGTCTTTTGATAGGTATGACTAGGTAAAATATGTCTAGATTGTGTTCCTTAGATTACCAGTAAGCATTTCCAAAATGTAAATCATAAAAATGTGGGTATGGCTAAGTCAGGTAAAACGAATTTTTTAAAACTATGGATTAGTCGCATTAATAGTTATTTACTCAGAAAAGATTGTTTGGGCTTGTTTTGCGAAATAGATAAAGTGAGTGGCTTGTATGAGGTCTTTTACCCCATCAAAATGGTCCATTAGTGAAAAAAGTTTGAAAATAATCATCGTGCCTTCTGGTCTTTAGGTAATTTTCAACCCCTAAAGAATAACCCATTTACAGGTTAAGTGATTATTTTGAGTCTGTAAATACACTGAAAATTTAGTGGACCTTTTTGCTGCTTTATTCCTTCTGTAGATCCTTGGCTTGCTTGTTCCCATTTAGGAAGCAGTAAATTGAGTTGCCTGCTAAGAGATTCCCTGCACCATGACCTAACTGGATAGATTCAACATACAGAGCTTTACCAAAACTTTTGACACCTTGACTGACATAATTGTGGCCATGTTCCTGCTTAAGAGCAGGAACCATGTTTTCTGTTTCTTCTCTATCCTCCTTATATATTCCCAGTACACTTTACCTTTTCTTTGCTGTCTCTGAAATGGATGGAGATAGCAGCACAGTGACTATTCAGGTGAATGTCAAATGCTACTTATCTTTGTGGAGAAAGGTACAAAGGTGGAAAGAACAACGGGTGACTGGTAGCTGAAAGGATTGGGTGGGTACTGTGGAGAAGCTAGAAGTCTTTAGGAATCAAATATTTTAAAACAATGTTTTAAATTTTAGGAGATGAAAAATGGCCAGTCCAGATCCACCTGTACAGAAGAAACTAAAAGCTAAAAAGACCATACCTACAAGTTGCCGGAAACAAATACATATATTACATAAATTAGGAAATACTGAGCCACTGAAAGCAGTAAATAAGAATAATATATATGGTGGAAATCAGCAGTTAAACACTGAGGTCATGCACAGGAAAAGTGAAAATTCTGACATGAAGTGTTTCTTCCTGGACCCAAGGAGAAAAACCATACTCACTCAGGAAAATGAGACATTTCCTCAAAATTTAGCAGTATCACTAAAAAGAGTAAAGAACAACTCAAAGATGAACTTTGTCAATGAACGAGTTGTTGATCCAAACAACAGGCCAGCTGAAACAGAAAATTCTTGCAAGAAGCTTTTTATACAAGACTCAAGTGACTCACAGCAAACTTCATGTGGTTCTGAATACAAAACAAAAAAAAAAAGATTTTCATTTGAGCAAGCTAAGGTTGATTTGAGTCTAAAACCAAGCAGCAGCCCATCTGGCTCATTGAATGATTTAATTGACAAGTCAGCTTATATATTAGGCAATCATGTAGAAAAAGCTTTTAACAGTATTGGGAACGGTAGAGAAAATAACCAGGTAGGTCCCCAGTTAGAAGTGACCTCACAATCAGAATCCCATGTGTCACAGCAGAGCGAAGCCACTTCAGTTAAAAGTTCACACACTCATCTTACGGCCAACAAGACATCTGATTTGAAAAGATCAGTTCAGGCCAAGAAGAGTACAAGTGATTTTTTGAAGACACAAGAATGCAATCAAACTGATCACTCAAGAACTTCAGAGTGTGAAAATACAGTCTCAACATGGCATTCATCATTTGACACTAATAGTAAGTGTTTCTATCCGCAGTATGTAAAGAAGTCCCTTGCATTCACACTTAGGATTTTTAAGTTAACCCTGATGTAGACCAATATAAAAAACATAGGTCAATTTAAAAAAAAAAACATTTTATTCTATATAGTCTATAGTCAGTGGGATGTAGTGAATATAAGCTAATTGTAGAGTCAGAAAGAGCTGTGTTCAATTTCCACCTTAGACACACATTAATTAGGTCTGTGTCCATGTGCAAGTCAGTTGACTTTTCATTGCCCTGAGCTGTTCTCCAAGGAGATAAGATGGTATACTGGAAAGCACACAGGATTGGGGGTCAGAATGCCTGGATTCAAATCATGGCTCTGCCAGTCACCATATGACATTTAACCTCTCTGGGTCTCAGTCTGTAAAATGAGGGAGTTGGAAGAAGTTTACACATATGTAGTTCCCACACTGAGGAAGTCAGAGGTTCAGACCCTGAAAAAATTCTACATAGATTCTACATATTTGTACTCAACGGTAAGAATATTTTGAGGTATTGAGCAAGTAGATGTGCGGGTAGTATTAAAGTGAGAATGTAGTAATAGGAAGACATAACAAATCAAGTGACACAGCAGGATACAGGATAGGAGAATCTTTGGAATAAGAAGTATCAGTATGATGCATGAAACTGGATATGCAGTGTGAAGGACAGAGATAATGACTCTAAGGTTTTTTGTTTCAAAAATCAGAAAAATGGTGGTGGTATCTGCTATATATAAGGAAGATTTTTATTTATCCTCATTTTAAAATAATTTTATTGATTCATTCTGTTTTTCCATGCTGGTTTCTTTACCCATCTCACACTCCCACCCCCATCATTCAGTGAGACAACATTTTAGCAAGAAATCACTTTCCTTAAGGCCCAGGAAAGTAAGAGGTATATTTATAACGTTGTTCAGTTCACCAAACATTAATTAAGCATCGTCTCTATCCTAGCCAGTTGGAGAGCTACAACATCAAATATGATGCAGTTTGCCTTCAGATAGTTTATTACTCATCATCTCACCCATATTTTTTTTTACAACCTTTAAATATCACTTGTAGGAGACTTTTTATTTGTAAGATTAGGCAGCAGAGAATGTAGTTTTATTTAATTATGTTCTGATTACATCTTTTCCCAGAAAATTCACTTCTTGTTCAACAGGAAGTTAAATGTAGATGCACACTTAGGAGAACATTATACTGTATGTTGCAACAACCAGGTCAAATATGTATTTCGTCAATTTCTTTGTACAAACTTCAAATTCCTAAGCAAGATGGCAAGGAAACAATTCATAGGAGGCTCCACTTTTTGTACAGTAAATTTTATCTGTCTTGTCAAGAGTTTGCAGTGATTTCTTAGTGGGGCAAATTAAAAACGCCTTTGAATTAAGTGCATAAGTACTTAAATGTTCCTAGTCTATGTGACTGACTTAAATTTGTTGTTGTTAACCTGTTAGCAACAGTCAAAATCGTGGAGGAAATTTTATGTCAATAATACCTAAATTTTAAAGATTAATTTGTGAATCAGCATTTTCCCTAAATAATTCTTTCGGATTTTTTTTTTAAAAAACTTAAGTATTTCTGTATTGTTAAGTTTTTTCTATTGGGTTTTTTGCTACTGAATATCTAGTACATAGGCAATTCTAATTGATCACTTCATAAAAAGAAACATTAATCTTTGTTTCCTGTATCTTTTTCTCCCTCTCTCAAAGGCAGCTCCTCAAAGAAAAGGGTACTTTCAGGAAACAAAGAGAATATTAAGCGCATGAAAACTTCACATGAAATTAACGAGAATACCTGTATTGTGGAAAAAGAAAGCTCATTGTTTGAACAGGTAAAACTGTTACTTGTAATATGTGCCTTTTACTTTTGAGTCGTAGAAAATACCCACTGACATCTCTAAAAAGTTAAATCTTAAGATTGCAGTTTCATCTCACTTTTTGAAGGCTTGAATTAGGAAAATATAAAAAACTTAAGTTACTAGATAAAATTAAATGGGGGAGGAGAAAGATGTGCTCATTTTACAAAAGGATTCAGCATTGTTTTTCTTTTAAATAGCAAACACCCCTACTGCGCCTAAATTGATTCTGTTAACAGTAGTACCTTATTGACCTGATGTTGTTAAAGAATGAGGTGTTCCACCTAAATTAACTCCATTCTTGCCCTAAATCTATAACTATAGAAAGGAAGGTGCTGTTTCCTCATCTTGTGGTGATGGCAGTTATTCAGCTTCATCTTAATTGATCTTTTTGTTTACATTATTGTAGTCATTGTGTATATTCTTTTGGTTCTGCTTCTTTGACTATATGTATATCAGTTCATTAATCTTCCAGTGCTTCTCTGAATTCCACATACTCACTATTTCTTAAGGCATAACAATATTGCTGGGTTTTTTTTTTTTACTTGGCAAAATTCATTCTTCCTTCAGTTAGTTGGTGTGAAGTTTGTTTCCAGTTTAGGTCGAGGGAGAGGATTAGGTTGCTACTACAAAAAAGAACTACTAAGAATATTATTTTGTTTTTTTATTTTGTTAGAATATATACCCAGTAGTGAATCTCAGGATCAGATACCAAATTGTTTTCTAAAATGGTTGGACCAATGGACAGCTCCATTAGCAGTGTATTATTGGAGGGCAGAGCCAAGGTGGTGGAGTAAGACAAGAACTCACCTAAATTCTCTCAAATTCACCTCCACACAACTATAAAATAACACCTCAAAACAAATTCTGGAGCACTAGTGGTAACAAAACAATTTTTCAACCCAAGACAATTTCGGTTGGCAGGAAAGGTCTGTCTCACTTGGGTAAAAGGGGAGTACAATCCAGTGCAGGTAATGTCCAGGCAAACCAGTAGCAGGCTACATCCTAGCAAGCTAGTGGTAAGGCCCTACACTCAAAGTGCAGAAGGCCAGAAAGAGGCCCTGCAACCCTGGTGTGCTGTGGCAAGACCCCATGCCCCTGTCACAGCAGGCCAGCATGAGGCCCCATGCACCTGGTACAAGAAGCTTGGACAGTGCCGCTGCTACCCTAGGAGAAGAGCCCAACTTTAACATGAAATTCAGGTCACAAAATAGGCTAGAAATATGCGCAAATAAAAAAAGAACCTTTTGATTTTGTTTTAGTTTCTTGATGTCTTATTGACTCCATAAGACATCAAGAAACTAAAACCCAAAATAAGAGTTGTGAAATATCTCATTAGAACAACTGACCTGGAAAATAGATCAGGGAGAGATAATTTAAGAATTATTAGACTACTCTAAAACCACGATCAGAAAAAAACCTGAACACTATATTTCAAGAAATTAACAAGGAAAACTGCTCCAATATCTTAGAACCAGAAGTTAAAATAGAAACTAAACGAATCCATGAATCATCTCCTAAAAGAGATCCCTAAATGAAAACTCCCAAGAATACTCTAGCCAAATCCAGAGGTCCTAGGTCAAGAAGAAAATAATGCAAGCAGCCAGAAATAAACAATTCAGGTATCATAGAGCCATAGTCAGGATTACACAAGATTTAGCAGTTTCCACATTAAAGTTTTGGAGGGCTTGGAATAGGATATCCCAGAAGGCAAAGGAGCTAGGATTACAAACAAAAATCACCTACCCAACAAAACTTGACTATGATCCTTCAAGGAGAAAAATGGATTTTCAGTGAAATAGATGACTTTCAAGCATTCCCGATGAAAAACCAGAGCTGAATAGGAAACTTGGCTTTCAAATACAAGACTCAAGAGAAGTATAAAAAGCTAAACAGGAAAGAGAAATCATAAGGGATTCAGTAAGGTTAAACTGTTTACATTTCTACATGGGAAGATGATCCTTGCAACTCTTAAGACCTTTATCATTGTTGGGGTATTTAGAGGAAGTTTACATAGACAGAGACCAGGGGTATAAGTTGACCTTGATGGGATGAAATCCAATGAAAACAAAATTAGGGGATGAGAAAGAGGATTGCTCTGGGAGAAGAGGGAAGAGGAAGATGGAATGGGGTAAATGTTTCGCATGAAGAGGGACAAAAGACCTAGTATAGTAGAGGGAAGGATGGGGGGAAGGACATTGCTTGAACCTTATTCTTATCAGAATTGGCTCCAAGAGGAAATAACAAACTTGCACATAGAAATTTATCATGCCATATGGGGAAGTAGGGGGGCAGGGGAAGGGGAAATTTATAGAAGAGAAGGCTGATTTGGGGAGGCAGTGGTCAGAAGCAAAATACTGGTAAGGATAGACAGAGTGAAAGGAGAAAAAAGAGAAAGGGGGAGGGAGAGAGGAGACAAATGGGAAAAATAAAATGAAGGGAAATACACAGTAATAATCGTGTGTTTGAATGGGATGAACTCACCAATAAAATGGAAATGCATGGTAGAATGAATTAAAAACCAGAGTCCTGGTAAAAGCAGGGACTTGCTTTAGTTCTCCCCCAAAACATTTCAAATACCAATAAAAAATGACTCTAAAAAATTCTAGAACAGCAGAACCCACAAAATGACAGAGTGAAACAAATTTCCAGCCCAAGACAACCTGGAAGGTCAACAGGAAAGGTCCATCGTACCAGGCTTGGAAGGGAGCCACAGTCCAATGCAAAACACAACAGCACAGACTGGACCACAGCAAACCTGGAGCAGGCCTCAAGAGACTAAATCACTGGCAGCTGTGGTGGTTTCTAGACTTACCCACAAACACCAAAGATAACGTAGAAGGAAGAGAAGCCCTTTCGGTAGGAAAGGGCTGTCAGACGCGGGTGAGAATGGAGCACAGTCTGGCCGCAGCCCTGAGGCAGTGGCCAGTGAAGAGAGGAATGCCTTAAAAAGCAGAATTGGCCTAATGGAAGAGGAGGTCCAAAAGCTCACTGAAGAAAATAATTCCTTAAAAACTAGACTGGAGCAAATGGAAGCTAAGGACTCTGAGAAATCAAGAAATTATAAAACAAAACCAAAAGAATGAAAAAATAGAAGACAAAGTGAAATATCTCATTGGAAAAACAGCTGATCTGGAAATTGGATGTGGGAGAGATAAGTTAAAAAATCGTGCCTGAAAGCAATGATCAGGGAGGAGCCTAGACATCATCTTTCAAGAAATTATCAAGAAAAACTGCCCTTATGTTCTAGAACCAGAGGATAAAATAGAAATTGAAAGAATCCACCAATCACTTCATGAAGCAGATCCCAAAAGGTGGGCTCCTAGGAGTATTATAGCCATATTCCAGAGTTCCCAGGTCAAGGAAAAAATGTTGCAAGCAGCCAGAAAGAAACAATTCAAGTATTGTGGAAACATGATCAGGATAATACAAGATTTAGCAGCTTCTGCCTTAAGAGATCAGGGGCTTGAAGTATGATATTCTGGAGGTCAGAGAAGCTAGGATTAAAACCAAGAATCATCTACCCAGAAAAACTGCGTATAATCCTTCAGGGGAGAAAAAGGATATTCAATGAAATAGAGGACTTTAAAGCATTCTTGATGAAAAGACCAGAGCTGAATAGAAGATTTGACTTTCAAATACAAGACTCAAGAGAAGCATGAAAAGGTAAACAGGAAAGAGAAATCATAAGGGACTTACTAAAGTTGAACTGTTTACATTCCTACATGGAAAATAAAATAAAATTAAGGGGTGAGACAGGAATGTAGTGGGGGGAGAAAGGGAGAGGTCAAATGGGGTAAATTATCTCACATAAAAGAGGCAAGAAAAAGCTTTTGCAGTGGAGGGGAAGAGGACAGAGGTGAGAGGGAATGAGCGAACCTTACTCCCATCAGATTTGGCTTAAGGAGGGAATAACATAACACGCTTAATTGGGTATGGAAATCTATCTTATCCTACAGGAAAGTAGGGGGGAAAGGGATAAGAGGGGGGATGATAGAAGGGAGGGCAGATTGGTGTGGGGGGGGGGGGTAATCAGAAGCAAACAGTTTTGAGGAGAGAGAATAGAATAAATGAGGGCCAGGATAGGATGAAGGGAAATATAGCTAGTCTTTCACAACATGACTGTTATGGAAGTGTTTTGCATAACTACACATGTATAACCTGTATCAAATTGCTTGTCTTCTCAATGTAGGTGGGTGGGGAGGGAGGAAGGGAGAGAATTTGGAACTCAGAGTTTTAAAAAACAAATGTTAAAAATTGTTTTTACATGCAACTGGGAAACAAGATATGCAGGCAATGGGATATAGAAATCTGTCTTTCTTTAGGAAAATAGAAGGGGAAGAATATGAGAGAAGAGGGGCTGAGGGGAAGGTGATAGAAGGGAAGGCAGATTGGGGGAATGGGTAATCAGAATGCACACCATCTTGGGGTTAAAGGGAGGGGAGTGATGGGGAGAAAATTTGGAACTCAAAATCTTGTGGAAGTCAACATTGAAAACTAAAAATAAACTTAAAAAAATTTAATTAAAAGAAAACCCAGAATCCTGCAATATATTGTTTGCAAGAAACACATTGAAGCAGAGAGATAGCCACAGAATAAAAAGTAAGGGGCTGGAGCAGAATCTGTTATGCCTCAGCCAAAGTTAAAAAAAAAAAAAAAAGCTAGGGTAGCAATCATGATCTCAGACAAAGCAAAAGCAAAAATAGATCTGATCAAGAGAGATGATAAAGGAAACTACATCTTGCTAAAAGGTGCTATAGAAAATGAGATAATATCAGTACTAAATATATGTGTACCAAATAATATAGCATCCAGATTTTTAAAGTTAAGTGAATTGCAGGAGGAAATAGACAGTAAAACTATACTAATGGAGACCTCAACATTCACCTCTCAGAGCTAGATAAATCTAACCACAAAATAAACAAGAATTAAGAAGATGAATAAAATTTTCAAAAAGATATGATAGACCTCTGGAGAAAACTAAGTCAGAGTAGAAAAGAATAGACCTTTTTCTCAGTGGTACATGGCACCTACACAAAAATTGACCATATATCAGGGCATAAAAACTTCACAATCAAATGCAGAAAGGCAGAAATATTAAATGCTTCTTTTTCAGATCATAATATAGTAAAAATAAATTCAAACAAGGGCCATGGCAAGATTAAAAATTAATTGAAAATTAAATAAAATAATCTTAAAGAACTAGTGGGTCAAAGAACAAATCATAGAAACAATTTCATTAATGAGAATAATGAGACAACATACTAAAATTTATGGGATACAGCTAAAGGAGCATTTAAGGGAAAATTTGAATCATGTCAATATTATATATGATGTACATCGTATATAATATTATATGTAATATATATTATTTTATATCAATAAAATAGTCTTTGAAAGAGCACATTGACGAATTGGGCATGCACCTAAAAAAAACCTAGAAAAATAACAATTTAAAAATCCTCAATTAAACACCAAATTGGAAATCCCAAATAACAAAAGAGAAATTAATAAAGTTGAAAGAAAACCATTGAACTCTAATATATGAAAAAGCCAATAAAACTAATAAACCATTGGTTAATTTGATTTTTAAAAAAAAAAAAAAACATCGTCAGTATCAAATATGAAAATGTGAATTCACCACCGATGAAAAGGAATTTAAAACCATTATTATGAGTTAATTTTACCAATTATATGCTAATCTCATAGTCTAGGTTAAATGGATGAATATTTATAAAAATATAAATTGCCCAGATTAACAGAAAAGGAAATAGAATACTTAGTAACCCCATCTTGGAAAAAGAAATTGAAGAAGCCTAAAAAAAATCTGCAGGCCCAGATGGATTCACAAGTGAATTCTACCAAACATTCAAAGAACAATTAATTTTTTTTCCATTAATTTGATTTTATTTTTTTAGATACCATCCCTTCATATTCAATTCACCCTTTGCCCTCTGTCTATATATATATACATACACACACACACCTACATATTTACATACCTAAACACACACATATGTATATATATATACACACACACATACATGTATATGCATATTCCTTTCAGCTACTCTGATACTGAGGTCTCATGAATCATACACATCATCTTTCCATGTAGGAATGTAAACAAAACAGTTCAACTTTAGTAAGTCCCTCATGATTTCTCTTTCTTGTTTACCTTTTCATGCTTCTCTTGATTCTTGTGTTTGAAAGTCAGATTTTCTATTCAGCTCTGGTCTTTTCGCTGAGAAAGCTTGAAAGTCCTCTATTTTGTTGAAAATCCATATTTTGCCTTGGAGCATGATACTCAGTTTTGCTGGGTAGGTGATTCTTGGTTTTAATCCTAGCTCCATTGACCTCCAGAATATCGTATTCCAAGCCCTATGGTCCCTTATTGTGGAAGCTGCTAGATCCTGTACTATCCTGATTGTTTTTCTACAATACTCAAATTGTTTCTTTCTTGCTGCTTGCAGTATTTTCTCCTTGACCTGGGAGCTCTGGAATTTGGCGACAATATTCCTAGGAGTTTTCCTTTTGGGATCTTTTTGAGGAGGCGATCTGTGGATTCTTTCAGTTTCTATTTTGCCCTGTGGCTCTAGAATCAGGGCAGTTCTCCTTGATAATTTCTTGAAAGATGATATCTAGGCTCTTTTTGTGATCATAGCTTTCAGGTAGTCCAATAATTTTTAAATTATCTCTCCTGGATCTATTTTCCAGGTCAGTGGTTTTTCCAATGAGATATTTGACATTGTCTTCCATTTTTTCATTCCTTTGGTTCTGTTTTATAATATCTTGATTTCTCATCAAGTCACTAGCTTCCACTTGCTCCAATGTAATTTTTAAGGTAGTATTTTCTTCAGTGGTCTTTTGGAGCTCCTTTTCCGTTTGGCTAATTCTGCCTTTCAAGGCATCCTTCTCCTCATTGGCTTTTTGGAGCTCTTTTGCCATTTGAGTTAGTCTATTTTTTAAGGTGTTGTTTTCTCCAACATTTTTTTCAGTATTTTTTGGGTCTCCTTTAGCAAGTCATTGACTTGTTTTTCATGGTTTTCTCGCATCCTTCTCATTTCTCTTCCCAATTTTTCCTCTACTTCTCTAACTTGCTTTTCCAAATCCTTTTTGAGCTCTTCCATGGCCTGGGACCAGTTCATGTTTTTCTTGGAGGCTTTTGAAGTAGGCTCTTTGACTTTGTTAACTTTTTCTGGCTGTATATTTTGGTCTTCTTTGTCACCAAAGAAAGATTCCAAAGTCTGAGACTGAATCTGATTGTGTTTTTGCTGCCTGGCCATATTCCCAGCCAACTTACTTGACCCTTGAGTTTTTCAGCAGGGTATGAGTGCTTTTAGAGTAAAGAGTACTTTGTTCCAAGCTTGAGGGGATGCACCCTTGGTTTCAGAGATATTTCTATACAGCCAGCTCTGCTACACCAGCACTCCTCCTTCCCCAAGAACCGCCAGCCCGGACCTGACCGAAAATCTTCTGCAGGCTCTCCACTCCTGCTCTGATCCACCACTTAATTCCTCCCACCAGGTGGGCCTGGGGCTGGAAGCAACTGCATCTCTAGTTCTGTAGCTGCACCACCCCCACCCCCGCTGCCCCAGACGGTGGCCGAACCTCTTTTGCCTCTGTCCCAGCAGCTTTTCCCACTAACCTTCTATGTCATCTTTGATGTTTGTGGGTTGAGAAGTCTGGTAACTGCCACAGCTCACTGATTCAGGGCGCTAGGGCCTGTTTCGCCTGGCTCCTGCTCTGGTTGGTCCTGCTGCCACCCACACTGGGCTCTGCTCCAGCTCCATGCACAATAGACTCCACCCAGCAACTATCCAGGCTGTCCTGGGCTGGAGCCCTGCTTCCCTCTGCTATTTCGTAGGTTCTGCAGTTGTTCTCCACTGTCCCTGGTGTTTGTGGGTTGAGAAGTCTGGCAACTGCCACAGCTCACTGATTCAGGGCTCTAGGGACTGCTCCGCCTGGCTCGTGGTCTGGTTGGTCTGCGCAGCCCACGCTGAGCTCCGCTCCCCTCTGGGCTCTGCTCTCCTCCGCTCTGTGTGCAATAGACCTCATCCAGCAACCATCTAGGCTGTCCTGGGCTGGATCCCTGCTTCCCTCTGCTATTTTGTGGGTTCTGCAGTTCTAGAATTTGTTCAGAGCCATTCTTTATAGGTTTTTGGAGGGACCTGGCAGGGAACTTACGCAAGTCCCTGCTTTCCAGCCACTATCTTGGTTTCCAGAACAATTAATTTTAATACTATATAAACTATTTGGAAAAGTAAGCGGAGTCCTACCAAATTCCTTTTATGACACAAATATGGTGCTAATACTTAAATCAGAAAGAGCTAAAACAAAGAAAATTATAAATCTATTTCTCTAATGAATATTGATGCAAAACTAAAATGCTAGGAAGGAGATTCCAGCAACATATCATAAAGATCATACACTATGACGAGTGGGATTTATATCAGGAATGGAAGGCTGGTTCAGTATTAGGAAAACTATCAACATAATTGATCATATCAATAACAAAACAAGAAAAATTTTATGATTATCTCAATAGATGCAGAAAAAGTCTTTGACAAAATATAATACTCATTTCTGTTTAAAAACACTAGAGATCAGAGGAATAAATAGAGCTTTCCTTAAAATGGTAAGTAATATTTATCTAAAACTATCAGCAAGTATTATCTGTAAAGAGGATAAACAAGAAGCCTTCCCAGTAAGATCAGGGATGAAGAACGGATGCCCATTATCCCCACTGTTATTTAGTGTTACACTAGAAATGTTAGCTATAACAAAAAGAGAAGAAAAAGAAATCAAAAGAATTAGAATAGAAACAAAACTCTCAGTCTTTGCTGATAATGTAATGGCATACTTAGAGAGTAAACTAAAAAATTAGGTAAAATAATTAACAACTTTAGCAGAGTGGTAGGCTATAAAATGAACCCACATAAATCATCAGCATTTTTATATATTATCAACAGAGCCCAGCTCCAGGAGGTAAAAAAAAAAAAAATCCATTTAAAATAATTGTAGACAGTTTAAAATATTTGGGAGTCTGACTGCCAAGAGAACAACACAATTACAAAATACTTTTAACACAAAGTCAGATCTAAACAATTGGAAAAATATCAATTGCTGATGGGTAGGCCAAGCCAACATAATAAAAATGACAATTCTACCTAAATTAATTTACATATCCAATGCCATACTAATCAGACTACAAAAAAATCATTTTATAAAGCTGGGAAAAATAATAACAGGATTTATCTGGAAGAGCAAAAGGTCAAGAATGTCAAGGGAATTGATGGGAAATGTGTGGAGGAAGATATTAGATCTGAAACTGTATTATAAAGCGGTAATTTTCAAAACAGTCTGGTGCTGGCTAAAAAATGTTTCACTGGTAGACCAATGAAATAGATTAGCTACACAATACACCGTAGCAAATGGCCAGAGTTATCTAGTGTTTGATAAACCCAAAGACCCAGGCTTTTGGAATGAGAACTCACTGTTTGACAAAAACTGCTGGAAAAACTAGAAAGCATCATGGCAGAAACTACACATAGACCATAGTCCTAATATTGAACCAGCCTTCCATTCCTGATATAGACCAACATCTTACACTGTATGCCAAGATACGGTTAAAATGGATATGTGATTTAGACGCTAAAGAAGCAATTTTTGACCAGGTAAGAGATTGAGAGCATTACAAGATGTAAAATGGATAATTTTGATTATATTAAATTAAAAACATTTCCACAAATAGAATCAATGCAACCAAGATTAGAAGGAAAGCAGAAAGCTGGGAAATAATTTTTATAGCAGATAGCTCTAGTAAAGGCCTTATTTCTCAAATATATAGAGAACGGAGTCAAATTTATAAGAATACAAGTCATTATTCTATTGATAAATGGTCAAATGCTGTAAACGGGTTTACAGGCAAAGAAATCAGTTATTTATAGTCATATGAAAAAATAAATATTAATTAAAGAAATGCAAATTAAAACAACTTTGAGGTACTACTTCACACCTGTCAGATTCCCCAATAGTGCCTTCCTCCCCAAACCACCTTACATTTTAACTGTTTTCAAATTTATGTGTATTTATTCTATATATACACTTATTTATGTACTTCCACATTAGAATGTGTGTTCCTTGAGAATGGGGATTATTTTATCTTTTGTATTTGTGTCACATCTAGTAAAGTCTGGCACATAGTAGGTGCTTTACAAATGCTTACTGATTGATAGCTGGTATGAGGAAGCAGTGTTCATTTGCACTTCTCTCACTTATATGGAGTACTTTTTCATATAGTTGCTGATAGTTTGTAGTCTTTCTTTTCAAAACTATTACTTTCCTTTGCATACCTAGTAAGGAATGACTCTTGTGTTAATTCCATATATATATGCATATGTACATATGTATTATAGATATATTTTTGATAACAGACTTCAATATTCAATAAATCTTTATTGCAAAGATTTTTTTCTTAGGTGATAGTTTCCTTTATTCTAGCTACATGGATTGTGTTTGTTCAAAAGATGTTTGATTTTGTGTAGTTGAAAATGTGGAGGTTTTTTTGGAATTGCTTTCATTTCATTTGATTTAGCAATCTTCATTTAGTTGTAGTCCTGAAAGGTAATTCATTCCACTCTCTAAGTTTTTGCGAAGTTGTTACTCAGTTGTTTTAGTTGTGTCCCACTCTTTGTTACCTCATTTGGGGTTTTACTGGCAGACACTCAAGTGGTTCGCCTTTTCCTTCTCCAGCTCATTTTACAAATGAGGAACTGAGGCAAACAGGGTTAAGTGACATACCCAGGGTCACACAGCTAGTAAGTGCCTGAAGTCAGATTTGAACTTCAAGATGAGTCTTCTTGACTCCATACACAGCACTATCTACTGCACCATCTAACTGCCCCTTTGTGAAGTAACCTTTTCTATTTATATTGGGTATCCATTTGGAACTTAACTCAGCAAGTGGTATAAGATATTGCTCCAAACCTACCCCCCCCCCCCGCCCATTCTTGATTAGTGAGTTTTTCCCCTTGCTCCCCCTTCCCACCCTCGCAGTTTATCTTCTTGGATTCATCAAACATGGGGCAGCTGAGTTCAGTTATTTATTTGATTTTTGATTTTCTAGACTAGTAGTGTCAGGCTCAAATAAAAGCATGGACAAATAAACATGCATAAGGATCCCTGCAGGCACACATCAACTTTGAAAATCACATATTAACATTGTGTTTACTTTTATTTTTATTTTGTTAAATTTTTCTCAATTACATTTTAATCTGGTTCTTCTGCATTGAGGAGTGTTGCAGGCTACAGGCAGTATGTTTGACATCTCTGATCTAGACTGCTTTTTTTTTTAAACAAGTTCCAAGTAGTTTTAATGTGTATTGATTTTTAATGTAGTTTGAATTGTAGAAGTTGTATGCTCTCCTTTATTCCTACTTTCCGAAATTGTTTTCCTTGAGATTTATTGTCCTTGAGAATCTCTTGCTCCTCCAAATGCATTGTATTATGTTTTTTTCCCTGCTTTTAAAGTAACCTTTGTGTAGTTTGATATATAGCATTACATCTGTAAATTATTTTAGGTGCCATCATCATTCTAATTTTAGTGGCATGTTCTAACCAAGGGAAATTAACATCCTTGTAATTATTTAAGTCTTCCTTCATTTCTCTAGGAAAAATGGAGAAATTGTGTTTTCTTAATAACTTAAATTCATTTTATTTTTGAAGTTGGCTTTAAGAAAACAATCTAGATAGCATCTTTTTTGTTTTTTGTGCTCCAAGCACTTTTTAAAAAATAACTTTCATTTTTATTTCACATTCATTCCCAATTAAATCCTACACTCACCCCTCAACTCAGTAGATCTTCTCTTGTAACAAAAAAATTTCAAAATAGTCTTGGGAAAATCAACTTAATCTCCGTGGCTTCAGAAAAATTAGGAAGTTGTACTAGATAGCCTCTGAGTACCCTTCCAGCTCTAGATTGATGATTCTATGGACAGTTCAGTAGAACCAAGCAATACTTTGACCACATTAAATAGTATACAGTATTCTACACATTGCTCACATTGACTGTAACCATCTTTTTGTCGTCTTTGCCAACTGGCTTAGTGTGAAATGAAATCTGGATATTTGCTTGCATTTTTCTTACTAGTAACTTGGAATGTTGTTTTATGTGGTGGCTAATAGTTTAAAATTCCCATTTTGAGAGCTCTTTGTTCCAAATACAATGGCCTTTTCTCAATCCTCATCCTTCTTGATCTTCCTGTAATGTTTGACACCATTAATCACCTCCTGGATGTTCTTCCTCAGTAGGTTTTCCTGATACTGGTCACTGCAACTTCTATCTGTCCAATCGTTCTTTCTGAGTCACCTTTGCTGGTTCTTCATCTGTCAAGTCCACTAAGCTCATATATCCCCCAAGATTCTGCTGGGCCTTCTTCTCCCTCTGTTGTTTTACTTGGTGTTCTCATCGATTCCCATGGATTCAATTACCATCTTTGTGCAAATGACTCCCAAACCTACACATCCAGTCCTAGCCTGCCTTTTGGATGTGTCAGATTATTAGTATTCAGCCATTTCAGATTCTGCATGTCCAAAACAAGGCTCGTTGTCACTCGCCTTCCTTTCTGGCCACCTTTCCTGTTACCATGCAGAGCATCACCATCCTCATTGTCACCCAGGCCATAAATCTTGGCATCATCCTTGACTCCTGACACACCTTACATAACCAATCTTGCCAAATCGTGTCATTTATGTCTTTACAACTTCTCTCATATATCTCCTTTCCACTCTAAACCACAACCCTAGTATCAGAGCCTCATCACCTTTCATCTGGACTATTGCAATAGCCTTCTAACTGGTTTATCTCCTGCAAGGCTCTCTCCACCATAATCTGTCCTCTACTTTGCCAAGATTTTTTTTTAAAAATAGGTAACCACGTCACCCTTCTGCTGCTCGGTAAGCTCCAGTGGCTCTATATTACCTCCAAGATCAAATATAAAGCTTTTCATAATCTGGTTCCTTCCCCCTTTTCCCATCTTCTTAGATTTTACTCCCCTCTACGAACTATGGTTCAGCTGCACTGTCCTCCTTGCAATTCCTTGGACATTATACACTATCTCCTATCTCTCAGTCTTCGTACTGGTTATTCTCCTTGCTTGGAGTGTTCTGCCCCTTCACTTCTACCTATTAGTTTCCCTGGCTTCCGCAAGTCTCAGCTCAAGTCCCATCTTCTGCAGGCTGTTCTCAGTCCTTGAAGCTGTTAAATTCTTTCCCCTCTAATATTCTACTTCCATCTACTCTATATCTCTTTTTTATGTACTTAGTTATTTACACAATTGTCTCCTCTATTTGAATGTTCCTTGAGGACAGGGACTGTTTTTGCCTTTCTTTGTATGTTTTTTGCTTAAGCACAGTACCTGGCACATAGTCTTGATAGACTGACCCCTAAATATTTTATGTATTTTTGTAGTAATTTTGAATGTAGTTTTTCTATCATTTCATCCTGTTATATAGAAATGCTAGTGGTTTTATGGGTTAATTTCGTATCCTAATTTTAAACCTTTACTAGAGCTATTAATTGACTTAATTTCTTTACTTGTTTCTTGGGGCTTTTTAAGTAAATGATAACTTGTCATTTGTAAATAACAATATTTTTTTTCTTCTTACTGCTGGTGTTTATGCTTTTAATTTCTTTCTGTGTTGTGAATTTCTTTTTCCATTGTGAACATTTATAAAATAATGTCAGCTTTTGGGGAAATTTGAGGAGCTTTTGCCTTGTCCCTGTAATTATGAGGGTAGCATTTTGTATATCTCCATTGCAGATAAAGCTAGCTTTTGATTTTAAATATATATATCCTATCATTTTATTTTTAAAAGGATACTTAAAAATGTTGGTAAGGAGTCAAAATTTACTTGGGTATATTACTTCATTCCTTAATGTTTCTGAATAAATGAGGCATTATATAAATTTTAACTTATTAAAATTAGAGTGGATCAGTTCTGTTAATAATGCTTTAGTAAAGATTTTTTTTATAAACATAGGTAACTATAAGTTTGGGTTAACTTAATGAAATTGCATTGAATTTTTATCACGTATTAAATAGTACATCTTGAATTTTAATAAGTCTGAAGTAAAATTTGGCTTAGAAACTAGATGAAAATGAGATAGATACCCTAATGAATGCATGTGATTTAGAAGGAAAAAAATGTGGTAACTTTTTATTGTTATGACTCTCCAGAAGAGAGTAACCTTGAGGAATTATGGGAAGCTTGCATGTTTTTGTTTCAAGAAGTAGAAAATAATCTTCAAGGCATATGAGCTTTTAACTTGAAATGTAAGGTTTTTATTTTTCATTTCTAGGTTAAATGCTTGATTCAACAGGAAGTCTGCACTATAAATTACAAAATATTTGACCATAAGCTAAAAGAACTAAATGAGCGAGTTGACAAGACCCAGTGCAGAAAAAGGCATGAAGCAATAGCTATTGAACTTCTTGTAAGTTTACTCCTGTGAAAAATGATATTGTGACCTCATTTTAATGTTCTCGTGAATCTCGTCTAGTCTATTTGAGTACTGGGGCTTGATGTTGAATTATTAGTACATTAGTGTGCATTTATCAAGGCACTTGTATGAAGCACAGGGAGTACAGACAAAAAGAAAAAAACATCTGTGCCTTTAAGGAGTTTACATTTCTAATGAGAGAGACAACATATCCCTAAATATGTATGTACAAGATACATACAAAGTAGATTGAAAAGAACATTAGAGAGGTGGGCATTAGCAGCTCAGGAGACTGGGACAGGCCTCCTTCAGTAGATGGCATTTGAGTTAATCTTAAAGGAAATACTCCAGGTATGGAGCATAGCATTTGCAAAGACGCAGAGCTGGGAAGTAGAGCATTGTGTTTAAGGAATGGCAAGAGGGTAATGTTTGTAAAGTGAAATAGTGCTTAAGACTGGAAAGATAGGAAGAAGCTAAGTTGTGAAGAGTTTTAAATGCCAAATAGAAAAGTTTGTATTTAAATACCAGAAGCAATAAGGAATAGCTAGAGTTTCTTGAAGGGGTTGGGGAGTGACATGGTCAGACCTATGTTTTAGAAAAATTACATTGGCATTTGAGTGGTGGCTAGATTGGAGTGGGGAGAAACATGAAGCATAGAGACCAATTTGGAGGCTTTTGCAGTAGGGGAGAGGTGATGAGGGCTTGAACTAGAGTGATGCCTGTGGGAATATAAGAG
This sequence comes from Trichosurus vulpecula, assembly GCF_011100635.1. NCBI lineage: Eukaryota > Metazoa > Chordata > Mammalia > Diprotodontia > Phalangeridae > Trichosurus > Trichosurus vulpecula. The sequence goes on along the minus strand of NC_050581.1, from coordinate 48,960,834 downwards.
ATGTATTTGAGAAATGTTGTGGGGGGTCGAAACAGGATTTGACAACTGACTAGATATATGAGGTGAGTGACGGTAAGTTGAGGATGAAACAAGGTTGCTAACCTAGATCAGGGCTTCTTAAACCTTTTCCACTTGAGATCTCTTTTCATGTTTCAGCAGCATTTGTTGGTATTAATGTGGCATGACGGCATTTGAGGTGCAAAGTACACATGCTGTGTGTTAGTGAAGTTGAGCAATGCAACACAAGCAAGCACTGCCAGAAACACCTTGGATTCATTACACACTTGATTTTTAATTAATTTTTAGTTGTTACATGTTCAGAAATCTTTTACTGTTGCCAAATTTTTCACAACCCCATTTGGGATTGTGACCCCACAGTTTAAGAAGCACTGACCTAGATGACAGAGGATAGTGGTGCCCTTGATAGTACTTTAGAAGTTCAGAAGAGGAGAGGGTTTGGGGTTTTGGATATATTGAGTTTGAGGTATCTGGATATCTACTTCAGTATGTCCAACAGGCAGTTGATAGTGTGAGACTGCAGCTCAGGAGAAAGACTAGGACTGGAGCTATGAGTCTGAGAATCATCAGCATAGTAGTGATAATCAAGCCCATGGGACTTGGTGATATCAACAAATGAGAGAATGTAGAGAGAAAAGAGGGGACCAGACAGAGCCTTGCAGTATTCGTGGTTAGTGGTCATGATGTGAATTAAAGCAGTAGAGTCTGAGGAGAGGTCAGACAAGGAAGAACCCCAAAAATCTACTGGAATAGGTAAGAGGGACTGGGATCTGTGGTGTATGTAGAAGGGTTGGTTTTGGCAAAGAGAAGGAATACTTCATCTGAGACTAGAGAGAAGGAGAAAATGCTAAGTTATAATGTCAAGAAGGAGCTCTTGGGTAAGGCATTCATTTTTTTTTTTTTTAGTGAAGAATGAGACAAGGTTCTTAGCTGTGCTGTTGGGGGAAGCTTACAGAGAGAAGAGACAGTTTAGAACAACTTTAGTGAGCTGTATAGAGAATTTTAAGGGAGAGTTAGAAGATTTCTTTGCTATGAGTGAGGGTCCAGTAGAGATAAGATCTAATACCCTTAGAGTGGACCCAGTCATCAGTTTTTCTAACTCGTTAGCAATAGATGGGTAGGAATATGAGGAGCAGATGACGGGATTAACCCATGCCAGGAGTTAGGCAAGGTGTGATCCGGAAGAAGACAAAGGGGGTGAGGGGTTTGAGAATAGAGGATAGTGTAGAGTTGAACTGATTCATGAGGGGGTCCACATTCGAAAGAGAGGAGAATGAAATCAGAGCAACAGAAGTGACCTGAGAAAGTACTGAAAGGTGGAGGGGTTAGAGGTGATTGTGAGGACTGACAGTAGGGTTAGAGGATTGTGAGGCATGGCTGGAGATGGTATCATAAAAGATTTTGATCAGATAAAGGAATTTTGGAGTTCTTCAACACGGAATTAGAATACTTGTGAATGATAGCAAGATAAAGAGGGTGTGAATCATCCTTGTAGGTAACTGAAGTGAAATGGATGGAGTAGGTCATTGGAGATAAATTGATTGAGGAATTCAGAAGTTGGAGTATTTGAGGTGAGGAGGTTCAGAGTTGAGTTGTCCAGAAAGAATTCAAGAGGCAAATATTTTCCTAGTCAAGAGAGCTTTATTGAAGCAAAAGTGGCAGGCTAGTCCTTAGGGAAAATAGCAGCTTGAGAAAAGACAGGGGCTTGCTTTTATACACAAGCTTTGGGCACTCAGCCAGGGGTAGGATATGCCCCTATGGGGTCAGTTAGCCACAAGGAAGGGGAGGCTGGAAGGGGAAGCAGGTATGCTGGGTACTTTGAAAACTTCAAGGATGTGGTCAAAAAGTAGGGAACTTAATTTGTAGCATTCAAGGATATGGTCACAAACCATAGGGGTTAGTCTCATACGCAGTTTTAGCCATTATATCAAGGTTTTCTTGTAAACAGGCTGAGCCTCCCGTTCCTGGGCAGATTTAGACAAGGCTCTCATTGTTGCCAGGCAGAAGTCAGCCTCATCAGAAGGAACATGAACGTATATGATGAAGTCACTTAGTATGAGAGGCAGGAGTTTGTGTGGTGATCCTGTCTTCATGTTCACTTTTCTGGTCTTCTGCAATAAAAAGTTGTAATATGTCAAAAATAGGATGAAACATAACCCAGAAGCACTGATCGTCTCCTCACTTGGATTTTTTTAAAAATATGTATTAGTAAAATCTAATGCCAAACTAAGAAACAGCTGTCAGTTCTGCTAGTTCAGTGATAACTTGAGTAGTCCCCATGTTGATTCAAAGGGCACATCACTATGACTTCTTGGCCCTTGATAAGAGTTTTGCAGCATACTTAAGGAAAAAATAAAGTAGCATTATTTTGCTTTTATTTTCTAGCTCATCTGCCCTGTTTTTGAGGGTTTAAAAATCATTATAGGTATCTCTTTTGCTTTCATTTGCATACTTAACATTAATTGGTAATTTAGCCCTGTTATATCTCTAGTACTTGGCTTATCAAACCTAGTTTGATGGTTTTATCTTCCATTCCTGAGTACCTGATCTGATCAACCTTACATGGAAAATGTCTCCACCAGTTCACATCAAAATTCTCTGAAGTAATTTCATTTCTTTAGGCATATGCTCTAGTTTTCAGAAAACAATTCCAACAAGTAGATCATCTTTCCTCGGCAAAAAAAAAAAAGTAAAAGATACTTAAGCTTTATTCAGTATTTCATTTTGGCACTTAATTATTTTCTTTTTTTTTCTTGTTAGAAAAAAATATCAAAACTCGATAGATGTATTAAAGCTGCATTAACAAGTCAAAGGATTGGATTAGAATCAAAAATACCAGCCCAAAATATGGCCTGTAAGGTATTGTATCATCTACAGATTATAATCAGTTACGGGTAGGTGATATATAACAGTTATGTAGATGATGTCAACATTTTAAAAGAAATGAAATCAGGACTAAAGGAACTCAGAAAGCTTAAAAGACATTTAACACGTTCAGGCTTTGTTTTCTGTCTTCTTCTTGTCAGGTTTTCATGTGACTCCGTGTCCCTGAAAAGGGACCCTGAGTGTACCTGGCTTGTAGGCATTACTTTTATTCATTTAGTAAAGGTACAAATAAATGTAAGTACAGGGTATCCCTAAAGTCTGGATACATAGGAAATCTCATTAACATTAACTGTTTCAGCAAAGACTGTTGTTCAGTGACTCCATTTTCTGGGGTATGCTAAAGGAAAAGGTGTACTCAATGAAAATCAGAGATGTAATACACTTGATTGAGTGCATAAACGCATAAAGAGTGAATGTGCTAAAACTGACAGCAATGGGGAGTTATTGCATTGAGTTCACTTCAGTCTTGCAAAGCACATCAACCTTTGTGTCACAAATGATGGAAATCATATTGAAGATGTTATTTGTTAATATTCCAATTAAATAAAATGTTGAAAATTTCATTCATTTCTTGAAAATATGAATTTTTGCCTATGTGTCCAGACTTTAGGAACACCTCGTATAATGAATATAAATCAGAATATTGTTCAGAAATTTGAGTTCAGAAATATATTAAGCCTTTCTTCAAGCCTGTTTTTTAAAACCTCATGCAGGCTACTTTTGTCGGTTCTTAGCTAAGTAAAAGTACACCTAAGATACTCAACAGTGCTTAAGTAATGTTTTTTTTAAACTTTGTATTTGTTGTTCTTACCTTTTGCCCAAATATGTGTTTGTATTATCTTCCTATTTAAACCCTCTTTTTCTGAATTTCAGTGTTTAACTTTAGGATCTAAGAGTTAGAAGATCCTAGAAAGTTACCACTTACCAGTAAGTCTCCTTAAAATTTAGAGACTAGAATCCTAGCATTATCATAGTACTTACCTGTGTGCTAACCCTATTGCCAAACAATTACTTGAAAAGTAGCTTCCGAATTAGAAATTATATTTCCCCTTCTCCTCCATCTCCTGTTTAGCAGGTCACAAATTCAAAGACTGTCATATTGAATAAGAATCAAGGGGCTGAGACAAGAAGCCCAAGTACGAAATTGACTCCTTTGAACAATAAATCATCCGAACCTTCAGAAATCTCTGCAAATGAAGCAAAGCAGAAGAATTTGACTTCGGATTGTGTTGAAGTTGTGTCTGAAAGGTAAGTGTCCCTACTTATTAAAAAAGTGTAGCTATATAAATTGATGTAGAATCATAAATGCATCCTTTTCCTTATTAAAGGGGGAAATAGGTGGTCATGGTTCTTTATAGAAATTAGAATATTTTTTTTCCATGAGAAGAAGTTGATTTGGAATTTTCAAAAGACTTTTGTGGTTGCTGTTTTGGCAGTACTGTTTTCTGAAGTTGGGATACACTTTCTTATTCTGCTGTTTCCATCTTTAGTGTAAAGCTGGAGTTTTACATTTTAAAAAAAAGTTTGTGCGAAATTACACTCATAAGCTGATATGAGACTTTTAAAGAAAACAGGTTTAAAATGAAAATTTTGTAGGTGTATTAAATGGTATCCTAATGTCTCCAATTTAGAAGCATGGATTTTTGAGCTAGAAGATACCTGAGAGGCTGTGTCCAACCCACTTACTTTACTGAGGAGGAAATTGAGGTGCAGAGAGGTCAAGTTGCCAGAGCAGTATTTGAGGCAGGATTAAAACCTAGGTCTAAAATTGTTAGCAGGAGCAAGGGAGTTGCATTTGAATGAAGGGATCCAATCAGTTAGCATGATTTGGGAAATTCTTTTGAATGAATAACTCTAGCTGTAGCGGTTTTGAGTTTTAGTACCCTATTGGTTTATTGATTTAATGACCAAATCCTCCTAAAAATGCTATGTGACACATACATGCATAGTTCTAAGTACTCAGAAACTTTGTTACACTTCTGTTTCCAGATAGACTGTATCATAGACTTGCCAGACTAAAATCCTTGTACAAATATGGGTGTTGGGACATTGTTTTCAGTTTGAGTACCTACAGTCAGTTAGTACATGTCCTTTTTGGTTATTAAATATTGATCTTAGGTTAAAAGCGTTATCCTAAATTAGTAAGGCTTGATTCTAATACATTCTTTTCTAGGTGAATTCAAGGTGAATGAATGAAAATCTCAGCTTTGGGGGTAGGGGGAAGATGGGGAGAGGCAGTTTTTGATTGGGCTTTGTGAGCTGGGAGGGCTCTCCTATTTTGATTGATATTCATATAGTCAGTGAGCATGGGATGGGGGTAGAGGGAGGAAGTCGTGGCAGGGAGAGAAAAGGAATTCTAGTACCTTTCTCTATGTCTCATTAATTTTGGAGGCAAGAAGAGTTCTTCACATCCTTACATGCTAACTTTTCAGTCAGTTAATAAGCCTTCATCTAAGACCTTACCACTATACTAATCTCTGGGGATACAAAGAAACAAAAACAGTCACTCCCTCAAGGAGTTCATGTTATAGTGGAGGAGATAACATGCAAACAACTATGTACATAAAAACATGTGCAGGATAAATCAGGAAATGGGAGTTCCTTGTATGAGGATCAGCAAAGGGGCCAGTGTCACTTCATTGTAGTTCATGTTAAGGAGGACAGCATGGTAAGATTAGAAAGTTACGAAGGATAGTGGTTATGAAGGACTTTAACCACCAAATCAAAGTTTTTATATTTAATCCTAGAGGTAATAAGGAGCCACTGGAGTTTATTGAGTGGTGCAGTGCAGTGGGGAGTGACATGTCTTCAGGAGACCTTTATTTTAGGAAGATTACCTTGTTAGTTTATCAGAGGATCAACTAGAATGAAGAAAGACTTGTGGCAAACAGACAAACCAGCATGCTGTTACAGTAGTGAGCTGACAAGGGCCTGCATCTGGGTGGTCGCAGTGTTAAAAGAGAAAAGGGGATGTATATGAGAGATGCTAAGAAGGTAGAATTGATAGGACTTGACAACACATTGGCTGTGAGGGGTGAGTGCAAGAGAGGATTTGAAGATGATGCCTAGTATATGAGCCTTGAGAACTGGGAAGATGGTGGTTCACTTAGTAATAGGAAAGTTTGGAAGAGATGATGAGTTCTTGGACATGTAGATTTTAGTATATCTATGGGACATAACTTATTTTAGAAATACCATCCTTTAATGTATTTCACTTATCAGTTACACTTAAAATTCACATAGCTCAACAAAATCATCCTAAAATGAAAACAGGTCAATTCAAAAAAAGATTTGTTAAATACTCTATACATACAAGGTGCTACGCTAGTAACAGGAGTTACAAAAAGCAGTGTGATGTGCACTCTGTGCTCTTGAAGACCTTTCAGTGTTAGGGGATAGAGGAGACATGTAAAAGATAATATGGTACAAACTGAAGTATAAGTGCCTGGGGAAGAGCCTAGCAAAGTGTTATGAGGAATTTGAGGAGAGAGTGGTTTTGTTTATTTTAGGATGGGATAGAGGGGGGAGGCATGGTTCTAGGGACAGCAGAATGGAAGAGGTAGCACTTGAATTGGGCCTTGAAGGAAGAGAAGGATTTCAGTAGTTGGAGATTGGGGAGGAGAGAATATCTATTCCATGTACAAAGGCAACATGAGCAAAGGCACAGAGATTTGAGAGGGCAGGATCTTAGTAGGGAATGTAGACTAGTTAGATTTGGCAGGATCATAGAATACTTTAAGAGGAACTGTGTATAATGGCAAGCGAAGTGGGATTTTTGTTGGATTGAATGTGCCTTGAGTTTTAGCCAATCAGAGACTTGTATATGCGTTGAGTTCTAGCCAATGAGATGTGCATGAATTCAGCCAATCAGAGACCTGAGTTCTAGCCAATCACATGCCAGCTAGAACTATATATAAGGAGAGCCCAGAGTGTGAGAGAAGCAGACATTGAGAGGATTTTGAAGAGAAGACATTGAGGGAGCTGCCAGCATTGAGAAGAGAAGAGAAGAGAAAGAGGAAGAAGAAGTTTTGATCTAAGAGCTGAGAGGAAATCTAAAAGAGCTAGGAAGAGCCTCCAAGAGCACAGAGGAGACTTTTGATGGCAGACTTGCTAAAGGAGCCTCTGAACTTTGAAGGCAAGTGTAGCTGTAGGGCAGAGACCTGCCCATGGGAAGGAGGCTTAGCTTAAGCCCCTTTTGAGAGTTGTTAAAGTGTACTGAGCTGTTAACACAGAGTCTCTGGACTTTGGAGGTGAATTGAGATGGTGGTGTTGGTGGTGTGTGTTGCTGCCCTGTTAAGCTTCGTTTTCCCAGAAACAAGTTGTGGGCAGGAACCCCTGGACCCTGCTGTCGGGCAAGAGCTTGGACTGGAGCAGTCTTTGTGAACTGGGGCCTGGTGTGGGAGTAGAGAGCCGCCTGAGTGTGAATCTAGGCGAGAGTTGGGAGCAGTTGGCCTACGGAGGAGGAGCCATGGGACTTGGAGGTCAACCTCCACTCAAGATGAAAGAGGGCTTTACTTGGGTACTTGGTAATGGTTAAGGAGATTGTTCTTATTATGACCTAGAGGTGGATGGTGTGGTATTTCCTGCTAGCCCTTAAGAATGTGTCATGCTAGGAAAGACCCCAGCCTGGGACCCCTTGATTTGGGGATGCAGTGGCATATACTGTGTATAGTGTGATGTTCTTGCTGTGACCTAGGGGTGGATGGTGTGCTATTTTCTGCTACCCCTTGAGGATGTGCTAAGGAAGACCTTAGCCCAGAACTCCTTGCTGTGTAAACAAGTACTTTGGGGAATGCTACTGAGTGCTATGTGCCATATGTATACATGCTATGTGCCATATGACATACTGAGTGATACAAGATATATGAATGTTAAATGACATACTTTGCTTAAGGATGTTATGTAATGAGATAATATGAATAGAGAGTTCATTATACTGTGCAACTGGACCCCGGAAATTGATCACAGCAGCGATCCTCGGATGTGCTGCCCTGATTGACATTACAGTGCGGCAGGATTTGAATACGAGTACTAGAAATTTATATTTTCTTTGGTAGGAATCTGGAGTTACTGAAGGATTTTAAGTAGAGGGGAATTACATAATTAGAACACATTGCATTAGAAAGATGACTCAGGCTAGTTTGGAAAGAGACTAGGCTGAAGCCAAGAAGACCAACTTGGGGGAGATGGGTTTACCTTGGTTTTGGTGAGAAGAGATGAGGGTAGTTGCAGTGGGGATGGAAAGTTAAGGAAAGATGGTGAAGTAGAAATGACATAACTTGAGAAATGACTAGATATGTGGCATGAGGGAGAGGGTAATCCTTCTATCTTATGTGACGGTGGATGGTTGTGCCATGAGTCTTAAGCAGAGAAATTAGGGAAGAGGGTGGGTGGGCATTAGCAGATCAGGAGTTTTGGACTTGTTGATTTTGAGTTCCAGTGGTAAATTTAAGTGGGGCTATCCAGCCTGCTGTTGGAGATATGGGACTGGAGCTCTGGGGAGAAGTTGGAATGGAAATTATTGATTTGGGAATTATCTACATAGAGGTGATAATTAAAATACATTTCTTCCTTAGAAGTCAACAGCTACAGAAAAAGAAAGGAGAAAATTTAAAAATAAAACAGAAGAGGAAAAAAATAGCAAAGACTAATAAACACCCTATCTCATCTGGTGATAACATTTGGGGGGTGGAGGGGGTGGAAGAAATAAAGAAGAAGAAAGGAGAGTGACTGAGTAGAAGGGGTAAATTTATGTATATACCACATTTTTATATTTTAAACTCGTGCAAATTTTAGATGATTTTTATTTTAAGAACTTTATGACACACCTTTGAAATAACTAAAGCTACTGTTGCAAAACCAAGGTTGAAAATCACTGACTTTTCTTTCAAAGCCACTTTTTCTCATGTTTGAAAATTGTGGTATTTTGTGGTTTTTTTTTGCCCTTTATGTTTTTTAATCATCAAATTAAGCATACTGAGAAAAGTTAGAAAAATGTTAATCATTTCATGTTGATGCCTGAAATTACATGTTCAGTGTGTTTTCTTTTTTCTTTTTTACCATTTTAGTAACAATGCTGATGTTATGCTGATTTCTGAGGAAAGTGGTGATTTGCAAGCTCCACCAACAAGGACAACAGGTATCCTGAGCTAACTAGATTTATATGGTTAAATAAAAAATAAAACCTTCACATTTATTTATTAAATAGCACCATTATTAGTGTTCATGCTCAGTTAAATAGACGATGCCCTCTCTTCACATAAAGGACTGCATTAACAGTTTAATCTATGCAACTTGATCTACATTTATCCAAATATTTACTCATCAAAAGTAATACCATTGTTTAATACCCTTGCGTTCAATCATTTTAAAGCCTCATGGCATTCACCATGTTTTATGTTATACCTTATTTCTTTTTGCTATTTTAACCTAGCTATACTACTTAGACTCGTCAGCTTTTAAAGACGAGTAAAGAAACTTGTTTTTAAATTTTGCTAGAGTATGTAAAGGTATAGAGCCATTAAAAAAAATCCATTTCAAAATAGTCAGTGCTGTTCAAAGCAGCCTCTGGCACCTTGGAGCTAAACTCTAAGTGAACTCCTCTACCCAACCTTGGAGCTTTGGAACCTGAACTCTAAGTGAACTCCTCCATCCAGCCTTGGAGCTTGGAACTAAGTTTACTCCTCCATTTGTATAAACAAACATATATCTTTGAGCTAGTGCTCACCTCACCAAACTGCAGATTTCAGAATAATTGCTTTTAGATTTGGCACTTACTTGTTCTTTGTTCGGAAACTGTATATGAGCATTGGAAATTTCAGAGAACTTTGTAGACTCTTTAAGTGCACTTACGTACACATTCTCTGGGTGATTGCTATTGCAGAAATCTTTAATAAAACTTTAAATCTTTTCTCCTCAAACATTCATGGTGTCAGGTTTATGACCCATCAAATACCTAAATTCTTTTTTTAAAATCAATTATTCATCATTTCCTGAAGAAGTAAGAAAATTTTGCTTTGAGCATGGTGTATCCCCTTCTTAGCATGCGAATTCCATTCTTGATTTTTTTCATACCTTTTGGCCAACTTCTTTTCTGTTATCATATAACTCATTTTACTTTTTAAAAGTCACTATCTCTTCCCAGTAAATCCCTTTGCCCTTTCCTTCCCTAGTGTTAAAGAAGGCTTTTACAAAAACAACTTCTCTAAACTGCAGGTTGTCAATATAAACTTTTTAACCATTAATATTAATCTTAAGGCTGGCACAGCATTTCTCAAACAAAATCTTCCTGTTTCTAACTGTTTTTTAACATTTGAAAGCCTTAGTTGAATGTATTTAAGAACATTTGTCTCACTGGTTTCAAAAATCTTTTTATTATATACATAGCTGCTATGGTCTATAACTAGAAATTGTGAGTCTCTAGTTTCCACAAATAGAAAGAGTTAGAAAAGATTTTATAGTTTATTTCTTCTGCCTGGTCTTAGACAAGATGAGACTGAAACAATTTCACACCACCCCACATCAGTAACAGGATACTGTCTTGATGAGTACTTTAAAAGTTTTCAAATACCTTTAAAGAGAAAAGGCTAAGGTTAAAAATTGTACCCTAATTATTTTGAGTTTTGTTCGAATATCTTTTATTACTCTGTGATAATTGTGTATGTAAAGTTGAATCCTGCCTACATATGAATGTATTTGAAGAAGTAAGGTTACTTTTTCTTTCATCTTCTACAAGGGATGAAGCATAGTTCAATTCAGAGGAGTTCACTTTTGCACATGAATCTAGCCATTTCCTATTCAGTTGCAAGGAGCTACCTTTCACTTCTAGACAGTCATAGTTCAGGTTATATCTTCTCCCTTCTGAGTTTCAGAAAACAGTCTGACTCAAATTCCTTGTGAGAGATTAGTAAGATATTCCATTTGTGGGCGTTCTTCCAGTAGCCTTATAGAGATTAAAGGGAATTACCTAAAGAACGTTATAGACACAGAAAATACATGGAAGATTCAGGAATCGCCCATCTCATAGAAAAGCTGACCAAAAATAGGAACTGTCTAAAAATTGGGGGCAATTGGAAAAGTGGCCAGTCTCCAAGTTTGATCTTCCTCAAATTCTAGGCCTGTTTGCAGGTAGACATTTTAGAAGTACTAAGAGAATTTGTTGAGGGGATGAAAACTACCTTGAGTAGGGTAACCTGTGTCAAATTTTATATGTTATGGATTGGGCTCAGGGTAGAATGCTTATAACCTTTTTGTTTAGAAAGTTGCTGACTTTGTTTTATCATCCTAATGTTAGTATTTCCAAATGTTGACATTTTAACAATCTGTTGTTTTCCTTTCAGATGCTGAAAAAATGGTATTGGCAGATTCAAGTGACTCACTTGGTTCTGAAACTAATTCTAAGGTAAGTAATAATAAATTTTTCATATTACCTATATCTGTACCTAGATAAAGATAGACATATACACATTTGTAATGAGCTGAAAACAAATTATATTATAGAGTTTTGATATTCACATATAGTTGGCTGGTTTTGTGGGGTTTATCCATTCAGTCTTTGGAAAATGCTGATGACAATAAACTTAATATCTGTCCAGTTTGCATTACAGTCTACAATTTAGAAGGCATTATGTATTCTAAAACTTTGTTTATCTTGTTAGTTTAATCATTTGTGTTTTCCTATGTCAAGATAAATGTAGTACCTAATTATATTTGTTTTTTCCACATCCGCCACTTTACATTGGCCACAGCCTTTTGGAATGTTAAATTGTAGTAGTTTCTAAATCGTCTAAAGCAAACTATTTTGGATCATTAAAATTATATTGTTACAGGGACTGTCAATACAGCTTTAAGTCAGATAGGGAATACCGTGTCTTGCATGGAAATTTGCTTGAATGCAGAGAAGGGAGGGATGAATGAAGGCTAAGCTAAGTGTATTGATCAGCAAAGTTGGGCCAAATCCAAATCTTTTATGACAGAGAAAATCAGAACCAACAGAGAAATAGTACAGATTGCTCACTAAAAAGCTGATCAGCTCTTCTCTCAATCAAGAAGATATTAACTAGCCCATTGCCCATGTTTTACCTCACCATGTACCTCTGGATTTCATGGTTTGGGAGCATTCATAGAAATGGAAGAGGTGAATGACCATTTCCACATGGAATTTATGAGCGATGATAAACAATGATGAATAACAAAAGAAGGGTGATGGGGAAACTGTAACTGAATGGCACTAGTATTCAGTCTAGTACAGGAAGAGCCTGATGAAATAGTACTCCAACCTCCAAGAGGTTCGAATGAATCAAAATTTCCTCTTGGGCAATGTTGGGGAATTTCTCAGCCAGAAGAGAGTTGACTTTCTGGGAGTACTTCATCCACCAGGAGATCCAAAAGAGACTGAAATCAAATAAAGTGAGTAGCCAATATGAAAGAGAAAGAAATTTATTAGTACTCTAATAAACTGCCTGCCTCTCCTTCCTAGTGTACAGATTTGTATACTTTTCAGGCCTACTTAGAGCACACAACCAGTCAGTCAGCCAGTGGCATGTAAATGAAGCTTAACTAACTACTGAGATATCAGGTCCCTATATGTGTAAGGGCCATTACTGGAAATTATAGCCCCTCCCATATCTGGTGATCACAGAAATATTACAAAAGAGCAGAAAAGCCTCAGGTTGCAAACCTGGATTATTTGAGGTGGATGAGGGACCTTGTCCACACATTATAATAAGAATGGAGATTCTTAGTCATATATAGTATTTCTAGAAGGGCATTGTTCTTCCTCCATAGTAAACAGTAATAAGTTGCCAACTTGGCAGCCAGCTGCTCAATTAGACGGTTTGAATCTGGGAACAAATAGGACATTCAGCTTGCTCACACCTGCCAGTCACCTTCAGGTTGAGAAATTCAAATTAATTCTACTTGGAATTCACCCTAAGCTGCATTTGATTTGGTATTGTACTTGATTCTGTATCTACCTAAGTTACTTTTCTGTGTCCTCTAGCTAAGCTTTTCCTTCTAAGCCAGTTTAAAATCCATCCTGCTTATAAATCACTGTAATTAAAGGGAAAAGACTTGTTACCTCCATACCTTTAGTTTCTGGGAAAGTTCCAGGATCTTTTTGTTACTTTTAAAGGCCTACAAGCTGACTTGACACATTTCAAAAGATCTGCTGTCTGTCCTTGCCTGTCCTTGTAGATTAAGGAGGGTCTTATTTCCCTAACTAATCCTCCTAGGAGCCAGGGAATTTGCTGTCCCTAGTCCACTAACAATGGCCTCGGGATGCAGATGGGTCCCATAAATCAATCAGGCATTCCTTAATGACTGAGAGGAGTGGTTGCCACCCATATGCTAGCCATCTTTCTTTGTCTTTTGTCCGTCCCCCCCCCATAGTGCTGTCATCCCAGTAACCAATAACATTGTTTTTCCCCCTACCCAGTTCTGTTCTTTGTTTTATGTTTATAAAATGGAGCTGTTCCTCCTCTTCTGTGTCTTTGGCCAAACTGAGGTATCCATTTGACCTGCTTTGTTAACAGGTTCACACCCTGCTAATGCACTCATAAAGCTTGGAACTCTGTACCTCAGGCTACCTTTATTAAATTCTGTTGAGACAAGACTTAAGGTGTAATGAGATGTACTTTTGTTTCCAGTATTAGCAGGTATGTTGGTAGAAGATAACACATGGTTGTGTGAATTGTGCGACCTCAAAATTCCAGTCTGCAACAAAAGGACACTGAGGCTGGAGAACTCTGAGCAGTTTAATTTGTTAGGGAAACCAGTAAGCGCTAAGAAATCAGATCCAAGACTCGTCTGCAGTCAGGGACCCTTCTGTCTAGTTTTGAGGGAATAGTTAGACAATTTGAGAACTTACTCAAACTAGAATGAGATGCCATAGCTCTTTGATTGGTCAGTTCCAGAAAGGGGAAAAGTTACATGATTGGCTAAGGGTAGGAAGTGGAACTCCGTGTTTGGCCATAGGAAGGGGGTGTCCCCCAGTCTCCTGCTTGTTTCCTTAGTGCCCAGGCGGTGAGATTCTGGGACTTGACACCATTTAATCAGTGACTAGGCAACAAGATTTGAGACTTTGCACTGTCTGTCACAACTATCCGGCACATGGAAAATAGGAACCCAGTAACTGACAGGAACATCAGGGCGGGGGGCAGGAATGGTACAGCAGGTGTCTGCTTCTAGTTCTTACATAGATTAATATAGGCCGTTATAACAAGCTACAAATCACTCAAACAGTATAATCAATACATACATGTTGTCAGCAATACATGGCACTCTTATCCTAAAAGTATTAGCTATCACAACTAACTTAAACTTAGTCATATTCTGTTTAGCTCATTGATACAATCACTGATACCCATTAAATCACAACGAACTGATGAAATGCTGATTAAATTGAGTATAGGGGTATCATTTTTATGGCTTTTTTTTTCCAGTGGCAAAGAATTGGAAATGGGTTGGGGAGAGGCAGTGCCCATCCAACGGGTAATGGTTGAACAAATTCTGGTATAAGCAGGTGATAGAAAATCGTTCTGCTATGAGAAATGATAAGAGGATGGTTTCAGAGAAGCCTGGGAAGACTTGTGTGAATTAGCACAGAATGACATGAACAGAACCAGGAGAAAAATTGATAATTATAGCAATATTGTAAAGACAAACACCTGAAAAATTTAGGAACTGGTTAGCATGATGACCAACTATGATCCCAGAGGATTAATGCTGCCCACCTCCTTACAGAAAGGCCACAGATTCAGAGTACAAAATTAGCATATTTTTTGGACATATCCAATGGGTATATATTTTTTTGTTTATACACATGTTTGTAATGGGGATTTTGCTTTTCTTTTTCAATGGGAATAGGAGGGAAGGCATGTTTTATTTCCTGACTGAAGAAAATGTATTCTTTTTTAAATGGAGTCAGTCTTACTCATTCTGCTGTTGCCATTAAGTAGTTGAGTACAAATTGAGAGTCTCCATTTAAACAACCCCATAGCATTATTTCTTTGACCTTAACAAGCTGCTTTGTTTGGGAAGATCTTTCTCTAAAACTCATAGCACCTGGGTTCATCCTCTTCCTCCAAAGTGTATCTTAACAGTATTATGTTTTCCTTTGTTAGTGTTTTGTGGATTCTTTGTATTCATATTTTCTTAGCATTTACTTCTTCTGGGAAATTTTCTTTGATATTTCCAGAAATACAATGCCCACATTCTTTTATTTTTGTGAATTCTCTGGAATGTTTTAAATCCTGAGATTTCCTGTGTTGTGATCACTCTTTCAGGTCTGTGGCTTGGGTCTTTTTTTCTTAATAGTATGGCTAATTCAGTAACTTATTTGTGAGCCCTATGTTGAGCTGTTTTCTACTATAGTTAAGTGATAATTGCTTCTATGAATTATTTTTGAAGTTTATTTTTTTCTCCAGCTAAGTAATTTTATTCACCTTTACTCTTGTTCATTTTATGTATCCTTTGATTCTTTAATTTCTAGTTTAATTTCTTCATTTGAGGTTTTTTTTTTGTTTTTTTTTTTTTTTACTTAAAACTCTTATGGTTTTTCTCAGCATCGCAATTCTTTCTTGATTTCTTTAAATACGATTTTTATCCTTTTCAGGATATCTCTTGGGATATACTGTGTTGTTTATTTTTCCTTTTCCAATTACTATTAGTATTTTAACTGATTCAGCAAGCATTTATACAGACCTACTGTGTGGGCCAAGCACTGTGTTAGGCCAAACTAGAGATACATATACAAAAGTGATACGTTCATTCTCTTTCCTCAAGGAGCTAACATTCTACTGTGGAAAGATACAGATGTTCCCATTTAAGTGTGGGATATAAAAAAATTAACACAGTAAATGGGAAGAGAGGACAAGTATTAACTGGGGAAATGAGAAAAAGGAGGGATGGTACTTGAGCCGAGCTTTGAAAAGGGCTAGAGGTTCCAGGAAAGGGAAGTGAATACTTTTTGATATAATGCTACTATTTACTCTTCTTTTAAAATCTTGGATGGCTTTTTAAATCCTTTCTCTTCACTTTGGTGTTTTGTTTTTGTTGTTGAGTATGAAAAATCTAGCCACTAGTGCATAAACCAGACTTGGTCCCACCATAAAGAGGGGTAAGTGACTTGTCCATGGTCACACAGCTTAGTGAATTGAGGACCATATTTGGAGTCAGAAAGACCTAGATTCGAGTTCTGTTTCTGACATATTTTGTTGGTTGTTGAGCCTCGGACAAGTCACCCTCTCAAGAGCTCCCTGGCAACTCTGTAAACCTCACAGTTTTATGAGTTTATGATGGTAGTTTCTATACTAACGGTTCCCCACACCAATGAAATCACAGGCCCGGGTTAAAAATCATCTCTGGTAAAGATGCTACAGACTAGTTACAAATTTGTGGTAGGATCAAGGCTGGCATATGGATTGGTGGTAATTAGGAAGCACTAGTCTGTATAAATATTCACATACATTCCTAATTTGAATAAGTACTAGAAAACATAATGGTCTTGGAAGACCATTTTCCACATCCTCCCAAATGCAGATAAAGTTAGATGCTCAACAGAGGTAAGACTTGTTAAACACCATAACTATAGCAGTAGACAAATCATACCTTTAAGCTAGCACATAAAAATAGAGCGTAGTCCTTCTCAGTTAAGTTGGTCGAATGATATGTTCTCTCAGGGGCAGCTGCAAGAATATCTGTAACATTCTTTTCAGTTCGGTAGCCTGTGTTTCTGTGATCATAGATTTAGAAATAAAAGACCTTGCCTCTGCCTCCTCCTCCTCCTACTCCTCCTCCTCCTCTTCTTTTTTTTAACAGTTGAAGGAACTAAAGCGCAGGAAGTTTCCGTGACTTGTATGATCACATAGCTATTAAGTATTTGAGTCAGGGTTTGAACACAGGTGGGTCTTCCTGACTTCTAAGTCTAATAAACTTTTTTTGTTGTTGTTCAGTTGTTTTTCAGTCATGTCCGACTCTTCATGGCCCCATTTGGGGTTTTCTTTGAAGAGATACTAGAGGGGTTTGCTGTTTCCTTCTCCAGCTCATTTTACAGATGAAGAACTGAGGCAAACAAGGTTAAGTGACTTGCCCAAGGTCACACAGCTAGTAAGTGTCTGAGGCCAGATTTGAACTCCAAAGATGAGTCTTCTGACTTCAGTTCTGGCACTCTATCCATTGTGCCACCTAACTGCCCCTAGTAAAATACTATATAAATGTGTATATTTATGTATACATTTTCTAGTAAGCAATATAAAGTCAGGCAGTGTGGAATAGCAGATAGGGAGCTAACCTTGAAGCAGGATTCAAGTCCTGCCTCTCACACATACTTTGATATGTTACTTTTGGCAAGTCATTTAACCTCTTAGCGTTCTAGGAAAGTCTCTAGGATTCTAAGTGGAAAAAGTTTTGATCTGGATTGGTAGAAAGAATTTTCTGACTTAAGAGTTCCCTGTATTAATGAAAACATTAGTCCATATCCCATCTGTATCCCTGATTTCAAGTGATTTATATTCACAAAGGAAGGATGGCTCTTAAGAATTACGATTAAGAATTTAAGAAATTTAAAAATGCTAAATATCCTTATACACATTATGTGAAGGGTCATAGTCACAAATTAAACATTATGGAACAAATTATAATCACAATTTAATTGGTACTGTCACTGAGAAAGGAAATTAGATGACTTCTGAGGGCCCTTTAAAACCCTTAGATCTGTGTACAGTAGTTCCATTCTTAAGCCATCTGAAATAGAGGTGTCAGATATGTAGCCCTGAGCCCCCAAGTGCAACTCAAATCAGCTTAAAATAAAATTGGGAAATGTTTAATAAAATAAAAACATAATAAGGCATAAATAATGTTGATATGTAGTTTTCCAAGTCAGTGTGTGCCCACAGGGATCCTTAGATACAGTTTAGTGGCCCCTGTTTCTACTTGAGTTTGACACTACTAGTCTAAGTGGTCAAGACTGAAAACAGAAAACATAAGTCCTAGATACTGATTATCTTGAGTAGTAGTAATACTTGATCATTACAGTTTCGCCATATTCAGTTTCTTTTTTAAAATAATTTTATTGATAACTTGAGTCTTAATTACACCGAAATTTCTCTCAGCAGCCCTTTCCCCTACCCCACCGCATTCCATTTCAGATACTCATCTCATGTAATAAAGAAGTTTTCTAAGGAAAAAAATTGATCAATAACATTAAAAGAAAGCATGAAAGTATATGCAGTTTGGCATACTTGTAAACTTCCCAGATCTGCTTTGGAGTAGAGTGGTTCATGTAATCAGATCTTTTCTTCAGGCTCATGCTTGTGCTTTGTAGTTTTGCAACATTCACTATTGATTGTTTTGTAGTGCTTCTTTCCATTTACATTGTTGTAGTCATTGTGTGTTATTTTGTTGGCTCTGTCTTCTTCACTAAGCATCAGTTCATTTAAATCTTTCTAGTACTTTATATTATCTATATTCATCATATTCATCGTTTCTTAATAACACAGTAGTATTCCATTACATTCACATGCACCAGTTTGTTTAGCCATTCTGCAGTTGATAAGCATCCACTTAGTTTTCCATCAGTCATTCCCCAATAGATCAGTATCTACTTTGTTTCCAGTTCTTTGGTACCACAAAAAGTGCTGTTATATTTTCGTGTATATAAAGGCTTTTTTCTTATTAATGACCTCAATGGGGTATACGCCTCATCGTTGAATCTCTGAGTCAAAAAGTATGGATTTTTCTGGTCACTTAATTTGCATAATTCTGGGTTGTTTTTAAAAATGGTTTTACTGATTCACATGGCACCACTAAAAATACAGTGACATACCTATCTTCCCACAACTCCTCTAGCATTGATTGTTTCCCTATTTTGGCATCTTTGTCAGTTTGCTGGTTGTGAGATAAAACCTTGGGGTTATTTTGATTTTCATGTATTTGATCAGTGTTTTAGAACATTCATTCATGGTTGTTCCATACTTTGCAGTTCCTTGAAGAACTGTTTATTCATATCTTTTGACCACCTGTTTATTGGGGGATGTCTTTAGGATGTATTTATTTTATATGTGCATATATACAATATGTGTGTATAAATAAGCACATAGATATATACCCGCATATGTATATAAACATATACACACAAATACATACATCTATTGTTTATACATCTTGGATTCCAAATCCTTGTCTGAAAAATTTGATGCAAAGATTTTTTTTTCCCCATTCAACCACCTCCCTTCTTACTTTATATGGGGGGAAATTTTATGTTAATATCCTTACCTTGCTGT
Organism: Trichosurus vulpecula; assembly: GCF_011100635.1. Taxonomy (NCBI): domain Eukaryota; kingdom Metazoa; phylum Chordata; class Mammalia; order Diprotodontia; family Phalangeridae; genus Trichosurus; species Trichosurus vulpecula. Next base: position 48,941,650 of record NC_050581.1, on the reverse strand, counting down.
ATCAGCAAGGCAATAATCACAATATAGATAATAATTGTCAAAATGCCTGTGTGGTACTGTATCCCAAAATATGCGAGACTCTCCACATAGAAGGTAGAAGTAAGCCATTTATTCAGACACCAGAGGACTAGATCCCGTAACCAAAACACCCAATTACAGCAGCAAAGAATTCGATACACAATACCACAGCAGAGAACCACTCCATCCCAAAACCTCTCTGCCCCCTGCTGGAGCCTTCCCAAAAACAAACTCACTCACAGCCACCAAAGTCTGCCCTCTCTCCCTCAGCTTTAATTGTTATAACTGCTCTCTCAGCATTTCCTGTGACACAGTTTCCTTTTCTTCTCAGCAAGCTCCTCCCACCACATGTGACTTAGGTTTCCTGTGACGTAAGCAGGTCACATAGCCTATTAATGGATGGGAAAGATCTTCAAATCTAAATTGCTAGTACATTCGGCCCCAAGATCTTTTTTATCCATTACATAGGGCAATGGGAGTTTTGGGATAACTGGCATCAGCAGAACTTTACACAACAATATAACAGGGATAACACAAGATAAGCATGTAAAACAATGTCATCACTCCCCTCTCAAACGAATGGGTCTCAAAATCTTGGAGTAAGTCGCAAAGGTCTCGTCCTCCATAGTTGCTTCTTGCTGAAATTGGACATAATGCTGTCCCTGCCCCAGGAGATCGAGTCCCATTTGAGAGGTCAGTTCTTTAGCAAGCTGGTTGACACCAGTGAGCAACTTGGTTGACACCAGGTCCCGGGATGACACATCACAGTCACAGATAGGTCCAGGGATGACACATCATAGTCATGGACAGGTCCAGAGGTGACATCCGAACACATCAGAAGGTGAAATCTGGCTTAAGCCATCAGGCGTCTGCAGGTGGATGTACCAAGCCTGCAGGAAACAAATCTAGCAAACAAATTTAACAGACAAAAATCCAAAAAGAAACAAAGTGACTATTATAGCCTCATTCACAATAGAATACATGAGTCAAGGATACAGTTTTATAATCATTTTCTCCTGGATAAACAGCTGTTACAGTATTATCTTTCCCATGTGCTATAATTTCTGCAGCCTTTGGAACATCTTCTGGCTTCCATTTTACCCATACTTTAGCTCCCAATTTTATTCTATCAGTAGAACCAAACCCTTCCTTTCCTCTACTAGTTATTTTGGAAGGAGGGTCAGTTTTCACAAGGGGTATGGTTTCACAAGGAACAATAATCACTTCAACTATTCTGTCATTTTTACAAAACTGTGTAGGTTCTTCACCCAAATTCTGGAATGTTACAGCAATTTCTCCTTGATACTAGAATCTGTTACTCCAGCCGATACATGTATTACTTGAACTGCTAATCCTAACTTAGGTAATATCCATCCAAAATGATTCTTGGGGATTCTCATACATATCCCAGTAGAGATTTTTCTTAACTCTTTTCTATCCAACCAAAAGTCCTGTAAACAATGTAAATCATATCCTGCCAAACCAAGTATTCTTGGACATGGTGGTGGGACATCATCCCTCACAGTCCAATATTCAATTCAATATTCAATATTTTGGACCTTAGGGATTTGCTGTTTTCTAATTTGCAGATTTTGGATCATCATTGGCTAGAGGTGCACTTCTTCCCAATGGTCTATTATTCAAATTATGTAGAGAATGTTGATACAAATTATTAGAACTTAACTTTCTTAACTCTTTCAATAATCCATTCTTTCTATCAACCCAGATGTTTGTGGAGAATATGCAATATGTTTTATCTACTCTGTATTGTTTAATACACCATATCTCTTCATCTCATTACCTTTGAAATGTGACCCATTGTCACTTTGAATCTGCATTGGGCTTCCATGATATAGATGTTATTTTATAATATCTAGAGTTTTATAGGTATTTTTCTGGGTTGTATTCTTATAAGGCCAAGCCACTAATATACCTGAATAGGTGTCAACACGAGTACATATAAATTTGCATCCTTTATTTTGGGGTAGTGGTCCAATATAATCTGTCTGCCAAATCTGGGCTGGAACTTTTCCCCTTGCTATCTCTCCAGTTACTACCCTGGGAACAGTTTGTTTCTTTTCCAATTGACATATATAACATTCCTCTGCTACTTGTTTTAACAATGAATGAGAGATACTAATACCTTGATGTTGTGCCCACCAGTGTGTGGCCTGGACCCCTAAATGGCTGACCATTTGATATACCCATTTTGCTAGTACCAGATCATCACTTGGAGTAGGGACAATATGTTGAGTAGCAATCTTTGCTTAGTCGATCAGCATGTGCGCTGTACTCATATTCTGGCATTGTGAGGGCCATGTGAGCGTCTACATAAAAAACTGACAAATTAGTAACCAAAGACATGTCCCATATATCTTCCCATAATTCTTTGCCCCAAACTTGTTTGCCATGAATTTCCCAATTTTTATTTTTCCACATTGGCATCCATGTAGCTAACCCATTAGCAACTGCCCACAAATCAATGAATATGTGACACTGTCCTCCTTTCTTTGTTTTAATGGTTTGATATAGTGCCATAAGTTCAGCATATTGACTACTTCCACCTATCCCAGTACTTTCCAAAGTCTACTTAGTACATGGGTTATAGGCTACTGCTTTCCATTGTCTTCCATGGCCCAAATATTTTGCTGTCCCATCATAAACCATGCATGTTTCTTCTGTTCCTCAGTCAATCCATCATATCAGTCATTCCACTTTACCAAGGATTGTACCAACTGTTGCCTTGGTTCAGGGGTTTTGTCATTTCCATCGGTGTCTATATTTGCTATAGATTCAGTCCACCTCTACTTTTGCCTGTCTTTGACCTATTCTGAATATACCATTTCCATTTACTTATGCTAGCCACTTGCGCATGTCCAATTCTGTGAGATGCTAGGGTACTCATTACCCAAGTCATAATTGGGATTCCAGGCCTTAATATCACTTCATGGCCCAGAGTCAGTTGTTGAGTCTCCACCAAAGCCCAATGTGCAGCTAACAACTGCTTTTCAAAAGGTGTATATTGTAATCCAGATGAAGGTAGTTTCCTTGACCAAAATCCTAAGAGTACATTTCAGCTTTGTTGTTTTCTGCCACAAACTCCAATTCACAGTTATCCTCTACAGTCACTTGTAATTCCACTGGGCCACTTTGCATAAGCCAGAAGTCTAGAGTCAATTGTTTAGCAGATTTGGCTTCTTCAAAAGCTTTACTCTGTTCAAGTCCCCAATCAAATTCGTATTTTTTCCTGGTAACTCTATATAAGGGTTTCCATAAACCAAGCTGGCCTCTGCCCCAGTGTCAATCAGTGCCCTAGTTACAGTATTTGATCCATTCTTCCAATATATAGTCAGATTAACATGGAGTCTGTAATCCCATCTGTGTGTTTTTTTAATCTGTGCTGGGGCTTGGCCTATTTCCTAGTCTTCCTGAAAGTGTGACTCCCTTGGATACAAATGTTCAATATCTGTAGGATTTGTAGGGGCAGCACTTCTCTATTCTGTCTGCTATTAAGCCTCCTATCTTGGTACATTTTATATAGCTCATTAGTTGGCATACCATCTATTCTTCTAAATTCTACCCCTGCTCTCTTTTGGGGATCTTTTTCAAGAGGCGATCAATGGATTCTTTCGATTTCTATTTTACCCTCTGGCTCTAGAATATCAGGGCAGTTTTCTTTGATAATTTCTTGAAAGATGATGTCTAGGCTCTTTTTTTGATCATGGCTTTCAGGTAATCCAGTAATTTTTAAATTATCTCTCCTAGATCTATTCTCCAAGTCAGTGGTTTTTCCAATGAGATATTTCACATTGTCTTCCATTTTTTCATTCCTTTGGTTCTATTTTATAATATCTTAATTTCTCATAAAGTCACTAGCTTCCACTTGTTCCAATCTAATTTTTAAGGTGGTATTTTCTTCAGTGGTCTTTTGGACCTCCTTTTCCATTTGGCTAATTCTGCCTTTTAAGGCATTCTTTTCCTGATTGGCTTTTTGGAGCTCTTTTGCCGTTTGGGTTGGTCTATTCTTTAAGATGTTATTTTCTTCAGTATTTTTTGCGGTTTCCTTTAGCAAGTCATTGACCTGTTTTTCATAGTTTTCTTGCATCACTCATTTCTCTTCCCATTTTTTCCTCTACTTGTTTAACTTGCCTTTCCAAATCCTTTTTGAGCTCTTCCATGGCCTCAGACGAATTCATATTTTTCTTAGAGACTTTTGATGTAGGCTCTTTGACTTTGTTGACTTCTAGCTGTATGTTTTGATCTTCTTTGTCACCAAAAAAAAGATTGAAGAGTCTGAGTCTGTGTCTGTATCCTTTTTTGCTGCCTGGCCATGTTCCCAGCCAACTACTTGACCCTTGAGCTTTTTGTCAGGGTATGACTGCTTGTAGAGTAGAGATTGCTTTGTCCCAAGGTTTAGGGGCTGTGCTGTTGTTTTCAGAGCTACTTCTGCTCCACTGTCACTGCAAGCTCTGCCACAGCAGCACTCCTCCTCCCCTAAGAACCACCAACCAGTATTGCAACCCAGATCCAAGCAGGTAAAAGCAGGCCCTGCACTGCCGCTTGATTTTTCCCACAGTGTGAGCCAGGGACTCCAGAAGCAGCTGACGCTGGAGCTCTGGAAGCCACCACTGTGCACCACCTCCGCCACCTCCAGGGCTGGGGCCAGACGGCTTTCTAACCCGATCTAGCAGTTTTCCCACTAACCTGCTCCGTGGTCTTTGGCGTTTGTGGGTTAAGAAGTCTGGTAATTGCTACAGCTCAATGATTCATGGCCCTAAGGCCTGCTCTGGTCAACTCCTGGTCTGGTCTGTCCTGGTGTGGCCCATGCTGGGCTACACTACGCTCCCTTCCCAGCGACCATCCAGTCCGTTCTGGGCTGGAGACGTTCCCTCTGCTGTTTCCTGGGTTCCGCACCTCTAGAATTTGTTCAGAGCCATTTTTTATAGGTGTTTGGAGGGATTTGGGGGAGAGCTTAAGTAAGTCCCTGCTTTCCAGCTGCCATCTTGGCTCTGTCCCCCTACCCCTGCTCTCAGTAGAGTAGTAAACATTTTTTTTTTCTTATCACTCTATTCTGATGTTGAATCCACTAGTTTTTCACTCTTCTCTCTCAAGGAAATTTATTTTTTCCCCAGTCTCCTAAGTCACTTAACTGTGAAATCTTATCCAGCACCTCTTTTCCTATTCCTGCAATTAGCAGAGTCAGAATTAGGTGTTTATAAGTGGGGGGAGCCATCTTAACTATCGTATTCCTATGAGAGACTCCCAAGGGAGTGTCATAATAAACTTCAGCTTTCCCCAACATAATAGCAGTCTTCATTACCTCCTCCTTTAACTTTCTCATACAGTCCCTAATTGAATACCAGGGTCTGTCCATAGTAGGTCACATAGAATCAGCAGGATATTCTGTATTACAACCTGTTGCAGCTAAAGCTAATAGATTGGTTGTTTGGTTACTACCTTGCAAACGACAATCCGTAAAAACTTGCTGTATAAAAGGATTCCAACTAATGCTTATAAATCTCATACAGTGCACAGTATCTACAGATATTCCTGTGGCCCCTTCATCACTGATTCTCACCATCCAAGATATTAACGATTTTCCCATTCTCTGGGTGAACCTAATCAAGTCCTGCTGTGTAAAATCTTGCAACATCTCTCTCAACACTTCATTGTTATCTTGGGTTTCTTGCCTCTTTCACTGTTTGGGGCACATTGCTGTTTGAGGAACCTGGTCTGATACTGCATCATTCTCTCGCTCCTTAGCATCATACCACAAAGTAACATTTCGTACCTCAGCTTCTGATATTGTATCATCCTCTCTAGACTTTCTCCCCTGTCACCATGGGAACCAGACTGGCTACTAGATTCAGCCTGGACCGAACTGAAATACGCTCTTGACCTCCTTGGCTCCCTCTGTCTTCTAGCCCAATTAACACATCAGTAGATTCCTGAACAATAATTTGTTGTTCTGCCGCCTAAGATTTCCCAATTTTGCTATGACAAAGAAGCAATATTCTCATTTGAGCTAGATGTTTCTCTAATCATCTCAGTTCTCTCTTGTAATAGTCTGTCTCTGCTTTCATATATAATACGATACACTGTGAGTAAAATCCAGCCTCGTCTAGAGATTGCTGTTGGCCATTCTCTCTCAGGCTTAACTGTAATTTCTTACAACATCTTTCCAAAAGTCTAGGTTCTCTCACCTGTAGCTTCTGTTTCCAGTCCTCACAGAAACCGGTGCCTTTAGATCATTTCCTTGCTAGGGAGGAATAAGGTACCTCTTCCCATCCTGGGATAACCATTTATTCCTCTAAAGCCCTTCTACCTCCAAATGGAGATCTTATACCTTGCGATCCTGTTCATGACGCCAAATGTATCAGCAAGGCAATAATCACAATATAGATGATAATTGTAAAGATGCCTATGTGGTTCTGTATCCTAAAATATGCAAGACTCTCCACATAGAAGGTAGAAGTAAACCATTTATTCAGACACCAGAGGACTAGCTCCCGTAACCAAAACACCCAATCACAGCAGTAAAGAATTTGATATACAATACCACAGCAGAGAACCACTCCATCCCAAAACCTCTCTGCCCCTTGCTGGAGCCTTCCCCAAAACAAACACTCATAGCCACCACAGTCTGCTCTCTCTCCCTTAGCTTTAATTGTCATAACTGCTCTCTCAGCATTTCCTGTGACACAATTTCCTTTTCTTCTCAGCAAGCTCCTCCCACCACATGTAACTTAGGCTTCCTGTGACATAAGCAGGTCACATGGCCTATTAATGGATGGGAAAGATCTTCAAATCTAAATTGCTATTACACTTGCCTAGCAAAGGACTAGAAAAGTCAGCAATGTGGAAAGACTTGCTTCAACATAGAGATTGTGTGCCTTAGAGAATACCTTTTTTGTTAATGTGTAAGACCAATCAGCTTCATTTCCCTGTCTTCCCTGTAGCATGAACTCAGACCTACATAATGTGCAATCCATAAAGGCTCAAGGGAGTTGGCCACCTGTTGCATGTCTCCCCTCTGCTGGATGACTTAATAAATTCTTTTCTTGACACTTTCTTAGCCTGTAATTCATTTTCAATTAATAAGAGCACTGGTCGGCAGAGCTGGGCCTAATTCAGTACCTCTTAAGCAGAGAGTAAGGACAGAGACTAAGTGGTGTGATTCTCATTTTGTTAGACAATTGCTTATTTCCTGATATGCAGCAAGTTGGTTTCCTGATAGTGACAAAGCTTTATTGTATAATTAATCCTCTTTAGGCTTCAAGGGAAAAAACGAAACATGAGGATATGGTGATTGACTTGACAGAAGAAGCCAGCTTAAATAGTAAAACAGGTAAGGAATCAATTTTATTTATTTTAGACACACACATACATTACACACACACACACACACACACACACACACATACACACACACACACACACACACACACGTGGACAGGGTTGGCTCTTTAAGATGCCTCTAACATAGTAATTTAGCTGTTGTGTTTATAAGAAGCTAATAAATATTGATTTACTTAGCTCTTCCCCTATTGTAGGAATTGGGATTGTCAAAGGACTATACAGGGGAAAAATACTTTAATTCAGTTTTTAAAGCCATTTATTGTGTCTTTTTTAGGGGTAGTGCACTGTTTTAGGTTCTAGGGATACAAAGATGATTCATGACAGTCCTTTTCCTCAAAGATGCCAAAGTCAAGTAAAGGGAATAAGATGTGTACAAAAGCAACTGTAGTACAAAAACAGTACAGAAGTACCTCAGTAAAGTGCAACCAAGTGCTATTCCAAATTCAAGGGTGTGGATTCCCCTATGTGTGGCTATTAAGCTCTGGTAATGTTTAAAGTTTTCCTCTTCTCTTGTTTGGCAGATATTGAGAGGTTCATAGCAAAGAATAGGCCTATATTCTGACTACTTTGGTTTAAAAGAAGTAATCTTTTTTTTTTTTAATAAGTGAAATGATGAAAGACTAAGGAATGTTTATATTAATGTTGGAACTACAACGTTTACCTGTTGTTCCTCATTCTTTCCTTAAATTAAGTATGACAGTTGTCATTCTTCTTCTATATGACAGCCACTCGAAAGCATAGCTATCATGTTGACCTTAAGTTTTCTTTTCTTCAGGAAAAACACCCCCAGTTCCTTCAGCTAACTCTTATAGCAGGATGTGCTGTTCTAGCTTGTCAGTGTCCTTTTTAAAGAGAGGACAATACTTCAGATTTGCTTTGACTAGGACCAAATACACTGGGAAATTTGACCTTCCTGATTCTGGACGTTATGCTTCTGTAAAGTCACATTTTGCATTTGCATTTTTGGCAGCTATGCTTGTAGGCTTGATCCTATCATCTCCACGTCTCCTCTAGGATCTTGTCCACTAATCCTTCCATAAGATGAGCTATTTGCTTTTTAAATTGTCACTTAGGTAGGGTTTTAGAAACCCCACCTCAGCCCATTCCTAGAGAAGTTATTGAAGCTTCAGTTCTAAGTCTGACTTGGGCCAGAAAATTTGTCAGGAAAACAAAGATAGGATGATATGTTCCTGGAGCATGGCCCTCTCCTGGGGGCTTCATGGTTCTTCTTCTCATTGCACCAGTTGTGTGGCCCTTGCAGCTGAGCTCACTGGATCCTTCACGTGTGGTGAATTGAGAGCAAGTAAGTCTGAAGTTAGACACCGCGGGAGCATGCATTCAGGAGCTAGGTGCTATCGGGAGCGTATGTGCTCCATAAAATTGAGTCTAGAACAGAAAACCTAAGGATCGTCTGCCTGTGGAATTTAAAATCCGTTGATGGAAACACTGACAACACATAGTAGCAATATTCAAAAACTGAACAGTTAAAGAGCAGATTACTCGAGAAAAGCCTGCTCAGAAAGAACACTTAAATAATAACTAGTATTTGTACAGTGTTTAAAGCACTATACAAATATCTCATTTTACAAAGCACTTTATAAAAATTACCTCATTTCGTCCTCCCCACGGCCTTGTGAGCTAAGTGCTTTTATTATCCTCATATTACAGATGAGGAAACTGAGGCTGAGGGAGGTTAAGTGATTTGCCCAACTCGCAGAGATAGTATCTAAGGATGGATCTGAACCCAGGTCTTCTGCCTCTAAGGCCTGCTCTCTAGTCACTGCTCCATCCAACTATCTCAGAATCATAGAATCAGTCAGCGGTCATCATCAGACTGTTTCTACCTTATATGATACGACTTCTAGAGAATTCAGAACGTTAGCATTAGCATTTAAGTTTAATTATAAACATTTTATTTTCTGTTTTTTGAATACTTTTGTTGCTATTGTATCATGCTGGCATTTTTTCTTTAAGCACATTAATTTAAATGTACTTGCTTTGTTTTTAAGGGCAAAATATTCTTTTTTTTTTCTAATCATGTTTTCAGGCTCTTTTGTTCCTTCATCTAATTCTGTGAGAATATAGATCAAAAGTACTCGGCAGTTCACTTCTCATTGTTTTCTGTGTGATCTTCTGGCCTTTACGTTACTTGTACAGTGTTGCCAGATTAATTTTATTAAATATCCCCCTTCATCATTTGCTATATCTGCATAAAAAACTATGCTGACAGTTGCTTGTTGTAGTATATTCAAGCTCCTTCCATTCATAGACTTTGATCACCTGGCTCCAGTTTATCCATTCTGCCTTTTCTACTCCCCAACATGAGTGCATTTCATAAGGCCAATCTTCTTGCCAAAGAAGGTACTTGTATACCTCACAACTTTCTGCCATACACATATATACACAGCCTACTCTACAAAGCTTTGCTTTCTCTGAGAAAATCAGAGCTGTAAAATAGTCTTATTCCATTTTTCATCTTTGGCATTCAGTCCTTGTTTTCCCATTATTAGAAGTTTCTTGAGGTCACAAATTTTGATATCATCCTGTAATGAATCTAGCACAGTGCTGGGTACTTAACAAAAACTCACTGAAAATACTGAGACTACTCTAATGGGGAAAATTTAATCGTGCTAAAGGAAAATTCTTCCAGAGGAAATATATCTTGAACAGTTTTTCATTTTTTCTCTCTTATTTATTCTTGAATTTTTGCATACAACCTAGCTTCTATGAAAAATTGAAAGCAGTAGAACCTTTGCCTTCATAGAGATTATTATGTTGGTAATTACTACAAATCTGATTATACCACTGAAACCATGTTATTTTCAGCAACTTCATTGGAAGTCGTGGAATTGCCGGTAGCAACCAATGTAAACTTGAAGGAGAAGAACTTAGTGGCACAAGATTCAACACAGGTACTTGTTAAAGACTATCTGGTCATTAGAGAAACTTTTTTTCAGTAATTCAGTAAATTCAGTAATTAGTCATGTATAAAATAAATAATAAAATTTAAGTAAAATAAAAAGCTGCATGCTTCAGGAAGAATTGAAAATATTAAAGACATAAAATCTAGTTCAGAAGGTGCAAAATCTTAATATATGGACTAAGTAGGAATGGTTGCCACAAAGGAAAGTAAGAAGGAATAGCTAAACACTGGGAACACCTCTTAAAATTTAAGAACTATCACAGAGACCACAGTAACCATTTTTTTGTTTCATTCATCATTTATTAATGTGCCAAACACTGTGCTAGTCACTGGGCAGGATAAAGAGTTTAGATAAGACACGGACCCTGCTCTAATGGAGTTTAAAAAATCTAATAGGGAATAAAACACAAATAATTACAGTATTATATTATAATGTCAGAGATTTACAAAACATTGATGGGAGGGAGAGTTCATTTGGGAATTAAGAAAGGCTTTTGGAGAAAGTGATGTTTGAGTTGGGTTTTAAAGGGTGATAGAAAGTCAACAGGATTGAAGGAAACGAGAGAACATTCTAGGTTTGAAGCTTGAAAATGAGGAGAAGTGCAGAGGGTCAAAAGCAAAGGCAGGAATTTGAAACAGGAATTTGGTTGGAATATGAAGTGCGTGGAAGAGAATAAAATGAAATAGGAAGGTATAATGGTACCAGATGTGGAAGGTTTGGGATACCATTGAAAGGATTTTGAACATTATCTCTGTAAGGAGTCAGTCTTTAATCTTTGAGTAAGAGAGGTGTTCCTAGCGCTATATTTAAGGAAGATTCTTCTGGAATGAAATATAGAGGGCACAGAATAGATTACTTGTTAGAAGGCCATTGCGCTAGTCTAGACCATTGCTTAGGACCTTCATTGGAATGCTATCAGTGTGAATGAAGAAAATAAAATAGACATGAGAAAAACTGCAAAGGTGGAAATCACTATAACTTGGCAGCTGATTGGATAAGAGGGATGAGAAGAAAGTATAAAGTCAAAGGGACTCACACTGTTTCTAACTGAGCAGAAAATATGGCCAAAGATCAAAAAACTCTGTTTTAAGGAAGAAGCAGGTTTGGGGGAAATCAGTTAACAAGCCTATATTTTCTTAATTTCATCTTATTATATGTCAGAGATACTGTGCTAGGGACTGGGAAAGAGAAAATTTCAGTTTTGGACATCTTGAATTTGGGGCACTGGTGCAACATCCAGCTGGAGATGCAATTCTTAAAGCTCAGGAGAGAGAGAAATCAGGGTTGAGGAAAGAGATTTGGAATTCATCTACTTTAGAAGGGTGGTAATTAGAGCTGGAGGAATCAGTGAGCTTGGCAAGAAGATGAGCATATAGAAAAGAGCCAAAGACATCCTGGAAAAATGCCCCCATTAAGAGTCTGGCAAGAGGAGCCAGTGAAGGAGAAAGAAAAATAAAAGAACCAAGTGGAGTGTCTCTGAAGAAAGGGAGAAGAAAATATTTGGTAGGAAAGGGCTGATTAACAGTCTAACAATCTGCAGAGAAGTCAGAGAGGATGAGGATCAAAAAACCTGTGGTTGGGCCTAATAATTAAGAAGTCACTGGTGAAATTGAAAAACTTTTGCACAAACAAAATCCTTACAACTCTTAGGGTATGTGGAAGGGGGAATTAAAATGTCAGAAGACTAGAAAGGGAGGAAGGAGCCTTTGCTCCTGCAGATAACGGAGATCCACTGGAGTTTAGTGAATAGGGGAATGACATAGTCTCACCTACACTTAAGGGCGAGAAAAAAAAATGTTTTAAACCACTGTTTTCAAAAGAAAGAATTGAGCAGGAGAAACAAATAGGTAAATTATAATGAAGTCTGCCCTGCCAGTATACACGTGGATATTCCACAAGCCTTTCTTCATTTACTTCATTTAGCTGTTTAACTTTTTAAGATGCAAAAAGTTGGGGTAAAATTTACGTGACTATGCTGCCCCTTTCAGTGCAGACACTGAATATAGGCCATGCTTTGCTTTTTCATCTGTCTGTCTGGCTAGTTTTGGTACTGGTGTCAAGAAACAAATTTGCATTTTGGTTAGAGAAACCTGAGTAGGACTACAGTAACTCTAGTTAACAGAACAAAATGAAAAGCCTATACCAAGATCCTGGCAAGCATGTTAATGTTAAAATGCAATTAATCAGCGTGCAATTTTTTTATTAAAATGATTTTAATTATTGGAAAGGGAATGCACAATATTTAAAATAAAAGTTTTTAAATCTGAAAAAACCGAACCATATGGAAGTGTTCCAAATCACAAATAATAGGAGAAATACAAATCAAAACACCTTATACCCAGGAAATTGGCAAAGATGGCAAAACATAGGAATAGTGATTGTTGAACCTATGGAAAGATAAGCGCATAAATGCACTGTTGGTGCAACTGTAAATTGGGCCAACCAATCCGGAAAGAAATTTGGAATTGAAAGTGACAAAAAATATCTTAAGCCTTTTGACTAAGATCCCATTGTTAGACATATACTATACTGCAAGGAAGTCAAATAGAAAGGCCCCCATACCAATATAGTCATGGTAGCACTTAAATGTTGTTTTCCAATTACATGTAAAAAAATTTTAGGATTCATTTTTTTAAATTTTGAGTTCCAAATTCTCTCCCTTTTTCCCTTTCCTCCCCCCTCCCTAAGATGGCAAGCAGTTTGACGTAGGTTATATATGTGGAGTCGTGCAAAACATATTCCCATATTAGTCATATTGTGAAAGAAAAGACAGACAAAAAACCCAAAAAAAATAAAGTTTAAAAAGTTTGCTGTGATCTGCATTTAGACTCCATCATAAGTTCTTGCTCTGGAGGTAGGTAGCATTTTCCCTCGTGAGTCCTTCAGAATTGTCTTAGATCACTGAGAAGAGCTCAGTCATTCACAGTTGATCGTTGTACATTATTGCTGTTACTGTGTACATCATTCCCCTGGTTCTGCTCACGTTACTTTACATCAGTTCATGTAAGTCCAGGTTTTTTGGAAATGTGCCTGCTCATCATTTCTTGTAGCACAATAGTATTCCATCACAATCATATAGCAGAACTTGTTCAGCCATAACCCAATTGATGGACATCCCTTCAATTTCCAATTCTTTGCCACCACAAAAAAAAGAGTGGCTATGAATATTTTTATAAATATAGTCTTTTTCCCTTTTTTTAACATCTTTGGGATGTAGACCTAGTAGTATATGCATAGTTTTCTAGCTCTTTGGGCCTAGTTCAAATTGCCCTCCAGATTGGTTGGGTCACAACTGGTTGGAGTTCACAGCTCCACCAACAGTGTATTACTGCCCTGTTTTCTCACATCTCCTCCACCATTTGTCATTTTCCTTTTGTCATATCAGCCAATCTGATGGGTGTGAAGGTTGTTTTAATTTATATTTCTCTGTTTTTGTATGAAAAAGCCAATGCAACAAAGATTAGGAGGGAGGCAGAAAATTGGGAGAAAATCTTTACAACCAGTGTCTCTGATAAAGGCCTCATTTCTAAAATATACAGGGAACTGAGCCAAATATATAGGGATACAAGCCATTCCCCAATTGAGAAATGGTCTAAGGATATGAACAGGCAGTTTTCAGAGGAAGAAATTAAAGATATCTACAGGCATATGAAAAAATGCTCGAAATCACTACTGATAAGAGAAATGCAAATCAAAACAACTCTTATGTACCACATCTCTCCTATCAGATTGGCTAAAATGACAAAACAGGAAAATGATAAATGCTGCACAGGATGTGGGAAAATTGGAACATTGTTAGGTTGCTGGTGGAGTTGTGAACCGATGCAGCCATTTTAGAGAGCAGTTTGGAACTATGCCCAAACGGCTATAAAAATGTGTGTACCCTTTGACCCAGCAATACCACTTCTAGGGTTGTATCCCAAAGAGATCACAGAAGTGGGAAAGAGACCCATATGTACAAAAATATTTATAGTGGCTCTTTTGTAGTAGCTAAGTATTGGAAATCAAGTGGATGCCCATCAATTGGGGAGTGGCTGAACAAGTTGTGGTATATGAATGTAAAGGAATACTATTGTGCTATAAGAAATGGGGATGATACGGACTTCATAACAACCTGGAAAAGCCTACACAATATAATGCTGAGTGAGCAGAGTAGAGCCAGGAGAACATTATACACAACCACAGATATATGGATTCTGTGAGGACCAACCCTGACAGACTTTCATTCTTCTCAGCAACACAAGGTGCAAAGACAACTCCAAAGGACTCACGATGGAGAATACTATCTACATCCAGAGAAAAAACTATGAAGTATGAATGCAGATTGAGGCACACTTTATGCTCGCCTTTTTTTTCCACTTTGTTTTTTCTCCCTTTTGTTTTTCTTTTTGGGTTTTTTTTGGTTCTGTTTCTTCTTCCTCATGGTTCATTCCATTGGTCACAGTTCTTCTCCACAACCTGACTAGTGTGTAAATAAGTTCAATGCAAAGTTATACGTAGAAGATATATCAGATTCCATGCTGTCTTGGGGAGGGAGCGGGGAAGGGAGGGAAGAAAATCTGGAACTCAAAATTATGGAGAACTGAGTGTTGTAAACTAAAAAAAAAAAAATTTAAAAAAAATTTGTATTTCTCTAATCAGTATTGATTTAGAGCACTTTTTATATGACTGTAGATAGCTTTGATTTTTTTCATCTGTAAGCTGCCTGTTTACATCCTTTAGCCATTTATCAATTGGGGAATGACTTGTATTCTTATAAATTTGAGTCAGTTCTCTATATATTTGGGAACTGAAGTGTTTATCAGAGAAATTTGTAAAAAAAAAAAATTTCCCAGTTTTCTGCTTTCCTTCTTATATTGGTTGCATTGGTTTTATTTATGTGAAAACTTTTTGATTTAATGTAATCAAAATTATCCATTTTACATCCCGTAATGCTCTGTATCTTTTGTTTGATCAAAAATTCTTCACTTATGTATAGATCTGTTGGGTAAAGTATTCCATACTCCCCTAATTTATTTGTAGTATCACCCTTTATGTCTACATCACATACCCATTTTGACCTTATCTTGTATACAATGTGAGATGTTTGTCTGTAGCAGCACTTTATTTTTTTGAATCAAGAAACTGGAAATAAAGTGGATGTCCATAGACTGATGCAAAGTGAATTAAGAACTAGACAAGGTTTTGAATCATAGTTCTTCAGCCAGTTTTTTAAAAACTAAAATGCATACTCTTTATCTTTGTGCATCTGGCACAATGTCTTGAACAGAATAAGCAAGCACTTATTCCCTGTTTGTTGAATGAAAGAAACTGCATGGCTCTAAGACCCTAGAATACAATTGCTTGAAATAGCCCTTCCATTTTAATTCCTGCTTCTGTGTCTTTTCTAGCTAGTGCATAGGCCAGCTGATCTCTGACCAAGGTTAAGACAAAAAGGAACTTGTATTGATGATACAATTCTGTACCTCGTGTCATCTTTTTTTTTTGTACTGCAATTATGAGAGAATTAATAAATGGAATATTTATTAAGTGCTTACTATGTGTCAGGTATCGTGCTAAGTAACAGGGATACAAATAATTTTTTAAAACAGTTCCTAGAGGCAAAGCCAGAATGGCAGAGAAAAGGCAGGAACATGCCTGACCTCTCCCAAATTCCCTTCCATGCAACTTTAAAGCACAGCAAAACAAATTCTGCAGTTGCAAAACCCAGAAAAGGATAGTATGAAACATTTTTCCAGCCCAAGACAATTTAGAAAGTTGGCAAGAAAGTTCTATCACACTAGGGTGAAAATGCAGCACAAGCTACACCAGCATGGGAGGTGCCCAAGCAAACCAGGAGCATGCCCTAGGGGCAACTGAATCAGGTTTCCAGAGTTTTCAGCCCACAGATTTGGTAAGGGAGTCAGACAATGGTCACAAGGAGATTACAGGGGGCCCTTTGCTGGGACTGGGCACAGGACTCTGTTACATTACCCATACTCACACCTGGACTGCAGTCCCAGGGCAAGGAGGAGCACTAGTACACCAGAACTTGTGGCCTCAGGGGAGCTGGGAGCCCTGATCGCGGTGACCAGAGCAGAAAAAAGTACTGGTCTTGCATAGACCAAGAGTAGTAAACACCTCTCCTTAGATCATATGACTTTGGAAGAACAAAAAACTTAAAAGTTCCCAGCATTATTTTTGAAAACAGCTGCACAAAAAACCTGAAGTTGGGGCAGTGACCCCTTCGCCCCAGGAGCAGAGCCCCACTTTAGCATAGAGTTAAAAGCCAAGAAACAGGCTCGGAGAATGAGCAAAAAACAAAACAAAACAGGATGCTGACTAGAGAAAGTTACTGTGATGACTGGGAAGATCAAAACACAAGTTGAGAGGAAGACAACAAAGTCAAAACTGCTACATCCAAAGCCTCAAAGAAAAATGCAAATTGATCTTCTGGTAGGGAAGAGCTCCAGATGGATCTTAAAAATCAAATAAGAGAGGTAGAGGAAAAATTGGGAAAATAAATTAGAGTGATTCAAGAAAATCATGGAAAAACTTAACAGGTTCGTAAAGGAGGCACAAAAAAAGCACAGTTGGACAAATGGAAAAAGATATGCAAAAGTTCACTGAAGAAAGTAATTCCTTAAATATGAGAATTGGGCATGTGGAAGCTAATGACTGTATGAGACATGAAGAAGCAATCAAACAAAATCAAAAGAATGAAAAAATAAAAGAAAATGTGAAATATCTCATTGGAAATACTGACCTGGAAATAGATCTAGGAGAGATCATTTAAGAGTTATTGGACTACCTGAAAGCCATGATCAAAGAGCCTAGACATGATCTTTCAAGAAATCAAGGAAAACTGTTCTGATATTCTAGAACCAGAGTATAAAATGAAATTAAATGAATCCACCAAGTACATCCTGGAAGAGATCCTAAAATGAAAAGTTCCAGGAATTTTATAGCTAAATTCCAGAGCTCCCAGGTCAAAGAGAAAATAACACAAGCAGCCAAAAAGAAACAATTCAAATATCATGGAGCCATGGTCAGGAGAACACAATATTTAGCAGCTTCTACATTAGAGGACCAGAGGGCTTGGAATATGATATTCCAGGGGGCAGAGGAGCTAAGGATTACAATCAAAAATTACCTGTCTAGCAAAACTGAGTATAATCCTTCAGGGAGAAAAATGGACATTCAGTGAAATAGAGTACTTTCAATCATTCCTAATTAAAAGATCAGAGCTGGAAAGAAAATTTGACTTTCAAATGCAAGACTCAAGATGCATATAAAGGTAAACAGGAAAAAGGAAACATAAGGTATTCAATAAGGTTAAATAGTTTCTATTTCTCCATGGAAAGATACTACTTGAAACTTATAAGAATTTTCTCATTATTAGGGCCTTTAGGAGTGTATGTAAATGGAGGACATAGGTGTGAGTTGAATATGATGGAATGATATCTAAAAACTAAAAAGGGCGAAAAGGAGGAATGCATTAGGAGAAGGGAGAGGTAGAATGAGATAAATTATCTCACATAAGAGACACAAAAGACATTACAGTAAAGGAAAAGAAGGGGGGGGAGGGTTAAGCATTGCTTGACCATTACTCTCATCAGATTTGGCTCAAGGAAGGTATAACATACACACTCAGATATAGAAATCTGTCTTACCCTACAGGATAGTAGGAGGGGAAGGGGATGAAAGGGAAAGAAGGGCTGATAGAAGAGAGGCTAGATTTTGGGGAAGGCAGTAGTCAGAAGCACAGCATTTTTGAGGATGGATGGGGTGAAAGGAGAAAAAGTAGAATGAACAGGGAAGAAAAAGATGGAGGGAAATACAACTAGTAATGTGGAAAAAATGTAATTACATGACTAAACATTTTTGTAACTACAGCAAGTTTCTCTGATAAATGCCTCATGTCTCAAATATATAGAGAACTGAGTCAAATCCATAAAAATAAGAGCCATCCCCAGTTGATGGTCAAAGGATATAAATAGTTTTCAGATGAAGTAATCAAAGATATCTTTTTCCATATGAAAAAATGCTCTGAATCACTGTTGATTAAAGGAGTGCAAATTAAAACAATTCTGAGGTACTACTTCACACCCATCAGATTGGCTGATATGACAGAAAAAGAAGATGACAAATGTTGGAGGGGATGTGAGAAAATTGGGACAGTAATGCACTGTTGGAGTTGTGAACTGATCCAACCATTCTAGACTGATTTTATACCATTCAGCCCTTTATCACTGCTTATACATTGGTAACAAAATAAAGGAAACGAAAATTCTGCTTGTCCAGTGGCAGACGTTGCTCCCCCCTGATAAAGAAATAGTTCTTTGTAAGGCTTCCCATTAGGGAGTTATGTGTAGAAGATAGATGTTTCTATGTGATTGGGTTATCATAGTTTGTGTCCTGTAAGCTTTACAGTCATTTCAATAAGTAATTTCCCTTTTCCCCCTTGCACCCTTCCCTATGGAATATGTTTATATTTACTTTTTTTTAATGATGTATTTCAGTAGGAAAATGGAATTTTAAAAATTTCATGTACTTACTCACAAGTTGGTTATTTTTATTACTTCTCCCTTACCAAATACAACTTTAACTTTTTTTTATATATTTTTAGGTCCTGGAATCATTTGAGCACCTTCCTTCACTACCAGAGACACCCCATCACTCTGTTCCCACAGGATCCAATGACTCTCCTCCTCCCCAGAAATTTGAGCTAAGACTGAAACGGGTACTTAAGCCAAGAGGCATAGCGTTGACATGGAACACTTCTCATATTAACCCCAGGTGTGCCCCTGTTGAAAGCTATCACCTCTACATATGCCATGATAGTAACAAGAACAAAAGCAAAACAGCTTGGAAGAAAGTAGGAGAAATTAAAGCTCTACCCCTCCCGATGGCGTGCTCTTTATCTCAGTTCTTGTCTTCTGGCACCTATTATTTTACTCTACAAGCAAGAGATATTTATGGAAGGTTTGGACCTTTTTGTGATATCAAATACATCCATGGACTCCCTGAAGATAATATTAAAGAATCACAAGTCCTTCCTACTTAAAAAATATTTCATAAGAAGCTAGGCCATTTTGCATCTAAGTTGTTTGTATACATGGTATTTAACTGGCCAGTACTTAATCATGAACCCTCTGTACTAGGAATTAACTGCTCCAGTGCTTTGTAAAGGGCTCAGTCTGGGATTGACGTTCAACAATGCATCTTCTAAGAGGAGAAAATGACATGTGAGGAATATGTGCAAGATAATGCTTTTCTCCTGATACATACATACATATATATGCATATATATGTATGTATGTATATATACACACATATATGTGTGTGTGAATGTACGTGTGTGTGTGTATGTATGTATGTGTATATATATATATGTTAGAGTTCACCAGCTCAGAAAAATGTTTAGTCATGTAATTAAAATAGAGCTTCCTACAGTGCATTTCCATTAAAGTTTTTTTTAATGCATCTACATTCCATGGAGTGCTACTTTTGTTTTACATGCTGAATACCTATCAGACTTTTTTGGGGGGCTGTGCTATAATCATATCAGAAAATTGTCTGGAGGTTTGGTTTGGTCCACTCAGGCAGCTAGATAAAGGGGTGGCCAAAGCACTGAACTACATGAACTAAAATCCAGAGTCACAAAGCCCCCTTATTTCAGGCACTAAGTTTCTCCTTGCACCTCAGCAACCTCTTCCTGAACACAAACTAAGAGTGGCACAGAATTTCACACTTCATTATGCTATAAGAGGCAGGATCTGATTTTGCATCCTTACTGCTGGTCCATGCTGTATGGGGCATGAAGAGCCTTAATCAGATCACCTTCCTTCACTTCTGTCTCATACCCAGTCCAAATATACAACCTGGGCTTCCAAGTTCTGCATTTGCCTTGGCTCTCACTGACCCAGTCACTTACAAATGCTACAGGACATCACTCAGAAAACCAGACTCTCTCCCAAAATGCACTCAGCAATTCTTTCCAGTTATGGTGCTCAACACCCACAATCATGTCCTTAAATCAAAGACCAACATCAGTCCTGAGGCTCCTGCCTAGTATTCCTAAATTCCCCTGTAGAATTACAGGCACCATCTTGTTGCAGCCTCTCATGCATAATTATTTTTTCCTCTTCTCCTAGCTCCACACCATCCCAAGCTCCTAATATATAGTACTACTCATTCATTCATTTGTTCATCAAATTATTTTTGAGAGCCCACTTTTTGTTAAAGTTTGTGGTACTCAGTATGACGAAGAGGAAAGCCTTATTATAGTTCAGACATTGTCCGGCAGTAAATGATTGAGACACGGTTTCATGCTGTCAGGATTTAATATGTTGGGTTTAAATACTATAGCAGCCACTGTCAGCATTCCACTGGGATTCAAATAGGTGAACAAGATGAAGAGTTAGTTGTTCAGAACAAGATAAAATTCAGGGCTTAATTCAGGGATTACTACCCTTTCAATGGAATAAGAATTAGGGGACTAGTTGGTTATGGTCATTCATTCTCAAAGAGGATGAAAATGACATTACTGTGTTGGGGTCAAGGTGCAGTGTGTCCGACGATCGCTGATCAGACCCATATGAGCTCAGAATGCTCTAACACAGATCAGGCCCAAATAGTCTATATGAACATTTGGAGTGGAGATGTCTCTAAATTTATCATCTCATGTTTCTTTTGAGCTACTGCAATTATGCTTTGCTCCTAGGATACAGCACCTTCTTTGATGTGGGCACACCGTGTTGGTCAGTCCTATGCCAGTCTCCCCTGAAGCTAGGTAAAGCAATGGTTAGAGTACATGACTTAGAATCAGGAAGACTCATCTTCCTGAGTTCAGATCTGGCCTCAAACACCTACTAGTTGTGTCACCCTGGGGAAATCAATTGTTTGCCTCGGTTTCCTTATCTGTAAAATGAGCTGGAGAAGGAAATAGCAAATCATTCCAGTATCTTTCCAAGAAAACTCCAAATGAGGTCACGAAGAGTTGGACAAAACTGAACAACAATATTTAGGGGGTAATAGCTTAGAGAATAACTTTTTGGAGCATTTCACATTGCATATGTATGTGTATGTCTATATATATGCATATAGTTATGTGTGCATGTAGCCCAGGACCTCCCCGTATTCTCATACACACACCCCAAAATGATGCCTCAGGTTCAAGGTATATTTTGTGTCAGTCTCCACTCAGAATCAGTCAATGGCCTCAAACTGATGGGTGTTCCTTTTACCCGCCCAACTAGAAGTCACATTAGTTCAAATCAAAGGATAATGAATTAACTAATATAGCAAAATAAATGACAGTAGAAGTAAGAACAGGAGGACACTCTCCCCAAAATTCTTAGATTGCTGGTGAGAATGGTAACATGTAAGGAGCACACAGCCAGGGAAACCAGTGGGAGAGGACAAAACATAGTGTATACATATAACTACACCAACTCGTGTTCCCAAGACTGAGTCCCGTGCCACCATCACCCTTAAGACCAAATATGAACCCCTCTGGCATTTAAAATTCTTTGTAACCTGGCCCTTCCTATATTTCCAGCTTTCTTGCTGGAACATTCTCCACAAACTCCACAATCCAGCCGTGCTGGGCTTCTTGCAGTTCCTCCAATACGACTCTGTCGCCCATCTCTATGGTTTGCACTGACTGTCCCCTTGCCTGGAATGTTCTTCCCCCTCACCTCTGAGGCCTCTTAGTTTCTCTGGCTTCCATCAAGGCTTAGCTCAAATCCCACCTTCTCGAGGTAGCCTTTGCTTGTGTTCTCAAGTGCAAATGCCTTCCCCTTTCAGATTGCATCCCATCTGCTCTGTACATATCTTGAATGTTTCTCATTATTTACATGTCGTCTCCCCCATTAGAATAAATGCTCCTGGAGGGAAAAGTCTAATTTTTGCTTTTTTTTTTTTTGGTATCTCCAGTGCTTGGGACATAGGAAGCATAATAAATGCACGTTCACTTTCTGACTCACAAGATAGGACAGACTCAGTCACTGCAGCTGCTTCTTAAGAGGTGGTGGTGGTGATGACTGCTTATCAAATGATGTCATCCAACTGCATTGCCAGGCTCTCTGCTGCCATTCGCTGGTCTTCTGCAGAACTGTAGCTACTACGTGGCCTTTTCTATCCCAGAAGGCTGTCTCAACCCTTTGAGCAGGCAGTCTGAAGCATTAGCTCCTAATTTTGTGATTTGAAACACCATCACTGAACATCCCACCAGCAGAAATCCTCAGGCTTAAATCTGTTTTAAGTTAAATCCTTTGATTTTCCCTGAGCTGCTCTCAAAAGTCAATGAGTTACTCAGTGTTGGAAAATCCCATTCAACTCTTTACTCTCTAGCAACTGCCAGTCCCATTAGATGTAAATCTTCTCTGGAACAAGATTGAAAGTTACTAGAGAGGAGTCTCGACTATTGGCCTACTTCCCAGTCAGTAACAAAATCGCTGCCTTCCCTCCAAATGTATGTATACCCTTCCCCAAATCCTGCTCTGATGCTTCATCCTAGCATGGAGTTGACCTAAATTCTCTAAAGCGAGGCCAGCAGAGTACAGTAAATCCTGGCCAGCTCTATCATACTGGAAGGGCATCACAGACTGTCCCAGACATAACTCATTTCTGCTTTCTGAGGATGACTGGTTGTAGATATAGAAGTGACCAAATAAACTACCTAGACCCATCCCCTCATTTTAATGATGAGGAACCAGAGGCCCAGGGAACTTGAGTGACTTGCCTATGGTCACACAGGTCATAAAAACCAAAGGCAGTTTTTGAACCCAGGTCTTCTGACTCCAGAGTCGATGCTATTTCTACTATGTCATTATAGCTAAGTGAAAAAAGAGGCTCATGGCAGAATGGCCACTTAGTGGTGAATTGTTTGGCCATATAAATCTACAAAATAGCCATATACGTATACGTATATGTATATATGTGTACATACGCATATATGTGTATAATACACATACACATCAAGGGAATTAGAATTCTGCTGCATCATTTGATAATTGATTCTGCTAAGTAATCGACCCTATTCCCCATTTTGTCAATGCCCCATTTCAGTTAAGCTGAAAAAGGGGGTCTCTCCAGTCCGAATTGGATTAAAGGCATGGTTGAGAGAGAATGATGTGATCATTCCTAGCCCCGCCTCTCCCCCTACCCCCACCCCACACAAGACATTTGCTTGCTAACCAGTTTAATCTGGGACCTCCATTTTGTTTCCTATAAACAGAAAGCAGTTTAAGCTGAGCCCCTCCCCAAGAGACAGTCCTTGTCTCTACTCGTAAAGATAAGGGTGGTTTGAACTCCCCCAAAGAAAGACTAATCATGTGGTTCTGATTGGAGTGGTTCTGGTTTTCTAGCCAAAATTCTTAGAGGTAGCTGAGGCCCATAAAGTAATGAGCGCTCTAATTGTCAAAGGGGTGTGATCATCCACACTTGAAGGCCAACCCACCTCTCCCAGATAGCCAATTGTGACATTCCCCAACCATACAGAACTCTTTTGCTGCATCTCAGTAAAGAAGGATTTTTTTCCTTCTCATCAAGGGTCCTTGACCTGACTAAAGGAGCCAGTCTGACCTACTTTATTAACAGTTATACAAGTCACTATTAATAAACTATTGTCTTGCTCAAAGAAATGAGGTTCAGTTTACCTATTGGCATTTTATTTGCCCCAGCATATATTGATGTGTATGTATATACATACATACGTACTGAAGATATACATGTATCAGTGGTTCAAGATGGGCCCTTAGCACTTATTCAACCAAGTGCCCTTGAAGAGTTTGGCCTTTTTTCCCTTGACTAAATTAGAAGTCTTTGGTGACCTCCTTGACTCAAGGGAAAGCCTAGTTTACATGGGTTTGAGTGACATGTTTGTGACATCAGAGGCTTTTAGACCACATGGGTTGAAGTCGCATTTTTGTGACAATTTTAGGTCACGTGGGTGAGTGGCCTGTGTGGCTCACCTTTGACCCTGAACAAGATATATAAAACCAGGGGTTGGTTTTCTTTTTCAGAGCTCTGAGCTATAGCAGTAGTGACACATAACTCTGAGCCAGCCGTTGTTGAGCTCCCAGCTGAACTCAGATGTTGGTAACTACGAATTGTATTTGGTCTGTTTATAAATGTATGTTTGTAATTTGTTTGTATTTGCTCTGAAGTTCAGGGTGCTGAACTAAGTGAGTGATATTTGTATGCTGGATTGAAGTGAGATTGTTAACCCCTTAACGTTGCTTTCCTTAGTAAAGCAGATCAAAAGAACCTGGGCTTGCAGTGTTCTGTGAGCTGGTTGTTGTTGGTTTTACACCCCCCACAGCAGCTGCTAGCCGAATTGTGTGTGTATATATATATATATATGTATACACATGTACATACCTACAGACACACATTATACACACATATACACACGCAATTACCTCTTTCACATTGTGACTTTCCATATATCGTGGTATAATAAATTAAATGGGAATTTGGGGAGGAGTTTTATGGAAACCACAGACAACACAGAAAAAGTTTGGAAACTCAGAAATGCATAAAATATATGTGTAGTGTTATATCAACACATTTTATCTTTTAATACCATAATAATTCAGACTTCTCTGGTATGAAGAAAGGACTAAAAATTTTATGTGGATTTTCAAGTCACAGGGATGCCATGCCCCTAAACCCTTTGATGTGGAGGGGCTAACTGTGTATATGCAATTAATGTTAGAGAGGTTTTATACCAACTTGGCTCAGAATACACATTTTTATTATCTTTTTCTACAAGTAAAAAGATCAACTGAGAGCCAGAAACTCTGGTGTTTGAACACCATCTCTCATATTTATTAGTTATGTGTGACCTTGAATGAGTTATTTAATGTGTGTAGGTTTATTTTCCTAGCTGGCCAGTCACTTCACACTCCAGAGGCTGCTGTTTGGAACTGAAGAGCAGATTTCTCTAGTGGGTGAAGTTACCAGCAAGCTCGAAAATTAAACCTATGGCATTCAGCACCAAACTCCAGTTTCCAGTGCTTACCAAGACACTTAGTTGGTCCTGAGAACAGGCATTTGCAGTGGGGAAAAAATATGATATATGCCCAGGGAAAAGGGCTGGCTTAGTAGGGCCCCACAGTCCTCAGGACCATCCGTTCTTTCTGGTGAAAAAACAAGACAAAGACAGTGTTGGCCCAGAATATTCCCAGATTCAGCTGCAAATTTAATCCATTTGGACCTAGACCAGAACAACCAAGGACACAGAAATTGGAAGAAACTGCTTTTCCTTCTTTGAATAATGGAAATAGCATAATTATTACTGAACTAATTTCCCTATTTGCTTATTTCTAAAAAACAGTCTTACCTTAATGCTGGGCTCATAAAGTACATAGTAAATGGCCTTGTAATCTCACTAAATTTTTTTAAGCCCCATTGTTTGGTGGTATTTTTAAGCACCAATAGAAATCATGCTGTCAAGTTAACAGGCTAGTCCTTCCTTTTCAAAGAAGAGGACCCTTCTGATGGAATGTAGGCACTACTTTCTGAGTAAACTACTTGAGGGAAGAAAGTGGGGTTTTTTTTCCCCATTTCTTTGTATCTTCAACAGTCCTTGTCACATAGAAATTGCTTTTAAAATGTTTGTTGACAGACTGATTGGGAGAATGCAGTGGGCCAAAAAGTCCAGTGGAAGAACTACAATCCTTTCAATCCCAGAACAAGCTTGGACATTACCACTGCCCACTGGCAGTAAGGGTGATTTAATGCCCAGGGTGCTAATCTGGCTTAAGATTATTGATTTCCTACAGCATCTGGACATAATACACACTCCTTCATGGTTTTAGTATATATGTAAAGGTAAAAGCATTTACAGAAGAAAGGGAACTAAAAGTTCATTTAGTTCACCTTCCTCCTCATTTTACAGATGAAGAAACTGAGGCCTCAATAGGAGATGGGGTGGTATAGTGGAAAAAGTGCTCAGTTTGGATCCAGAATTCCTGAGTTTAATCTTGGCTCTGTCATTTATTACCTTTGTGACTTTTGGGCAAGTCACTGAACCCTTCTGGCCCCCAGGTTCTTCATCTGCTGAGAGAGACAAAGAGAGAGAGAAAATAAGAGACAGAGAGACAGAATGAGAGTCAGAGGCAGAGAGAGACAATGAGAGAGACAATAAGAGACAGAGAGACAGAATGAGAGTCAGAGAGAGACAGAGAGAATGAGAGAGACAGAGAGAATGAGAGAGAGAGATTAAATAGGTTGATCTCTCTGGTCTCTTACATCTCTAAATATATAATATAATACAATATGATGATACAATGTAATATAATATAATAATTATAATATTATAAGTGACTTGATCAAGAATGCCACATGTAAGTAGAGCTAGAATTCCTGAGTTCAGCCAGTAAGATAGTCAATAAACATTTAAGTACCTATGTGCCGGGTACTATGTTAAGTACTGAGAATGCAAAGAAAGGCAAAAGATGGTGCCTGCCTTCAATGAGCTCACCATCTGATGGGGGAAGATGATAGAATGCCCCAGCGGGGGTATGATGAAATCCAGAGGAATTCAGCCAAGTAGGAAATGATGAGCTGGCTGCCCTAGGCACCTTCCTTAAATGGAGGGTTTGGGAGAAACTCTCCTGCTATACACCTTCCACCCTCTCCAATCTGAGTAAGGGAAGGGGTCCCTCCAGAGGCAAGGGGGTGCTGAGTTATAGAGTTGAAGTGATCTTGTAGGATGATAAGATTCCAGATGCCATGAGGAAATCTAAGAATACAGCTGGTGACATCCAGATAATATGGATAAATTCTGGGAAGGATTGTTTTTGCCCTGGAAAGATCCCAGGATCTAAAGAAGATGCTTGACATCATATCCAGGGCTTGGAAAACAGGGTATGAAGTTCTTTACCAGTTTTCCGAAGTATCTGGCCCTTTTATTCACATGTCTTTCCTTAACAACTGGGTTCTTGCTATTGGGTAGTTAAGTAGGGCTCATGCAGAGATATAAAAAAGGCAGAACAGAAGGGCTGGGAAATTGAGACTATGCAATTTGTCTTTAGGGGATGGTGTGGATTCTGGTAGGCTGGGGGTGGGGGTGGGGTAGAGTGGAACAGAAATAGAGAAATGTGGAAAGGGTCAGATTGTGCTTTCCTATGTGCTGCACATATCTCACCCACCAACCTAACAAGGCTACTTCCATTCATCACATCCAGAGTGTTTCTGATTAGTGTCAGCGTTAGCTTGACAGTTGGCTGTTATCCGAGTCAGTGAATGATAATAGCCTCAACCTGATAACCTAGTGATGCTTCATAACCTAGTGCTTTTGATGAAGTCACACCACTAAAAGGACAATGATCAAATTTTACGAACAGCCCAATATCCTTTCAAATTAAAGCTAGATTTTTGCCTAATGCTAAAAATAAAATAAAATAAAATAACAATTCTCTGCAATTTAGTGGCCCAGGACAAATAATTGCCAAGCTTGGATTTTCTAATACAAGAATAAATACTTTATCCTATAGAATCTTTTCAATAACACCTAACATTGTGATTTTATAAAACAGAGTGTTATCTCTTTAAAAGATTTTTAAAGAGATATATTAACAAGCTGTGGTATATGATTGTAATGGAATATTATTGTGCTATAAGAAATGACAAACAGGATGATTTCAGAAAAACCTGAAAAGACTTACATGAACGGTTGCATAGTAAAGTGAATAGAACCAGGAGAACGTTGTGCACAGTAACAGCAATATTGTTCGATGAAGAATTGTGAATGACTTAGCTATTATCAGCAATACAACGATCTGAGACAGTCCCAAAGGACTAATGATGAAGCATACTATTCGCCTCCAGAGAAAGAACTGCTATTGAGCGAATGCAGACTGAACATGCTATTTTGCTTTCTTCCTTTAATTTTTTTATTCAAATCTTCTTGTACAAAATGATTAACATGGAAATGTTTTAGTTGTGTGTATAATGGACTGCTTACTGTCTCAGAGAGTAGAAGGAGGGGTAGAATTTAAAACACAAAATTTTAAATAAAAATGTTTTTAAAATAAAGGAAAAAAACAATGAGGAAAACCAGTATATAAGAAGAATTCAAAGATTGGAACTGGGACTGAGTATGCAATGTGCTAGGGCAGAGAGAAAGGGATGGGGTCAAGAACATGTGTAGAGAGAGGTTGGCTTTTGAAAGGAGGACTATCTGTTAGAGACCTGGGAAAGGAGGAAAGAATGGGAAATGCTGAGAAAAGAATGGAAGGAAGAGCTCCGTGCTCAGGTGCCCTTAAAAGTACATGAATAAAGGCAAAAGACTAATCTCCCAAAAATTAAATAAAAGATGTATAGCCCCATTACTCTCATGAAGTGATTGGTACCAGTTGTTCATCCTTCATTCTCGAAGAGGACCAATGACATCAGGAGGGTGATGTCATGACTTATAAATGAGTTGGATTTAAGTGAGGCAAGGCTGAGCAAAGTCATCAACCTCACCCTCTCCTCCAGAGTCATCAGAGTCCAGTGGCAAGATGACTGTCAATGGCCCCCATAGAATGGAGTGGGGAAGATTCAAAGGAGGGAGACCAACCAGGAGGTTATGGTAATTAATTTAGGCATGTGGTGATGAGGGGCCACACCAAGATGATGGTAGTGTCAGAGAAGAGAAGTGAGCATATACAAGATATGTTATGAAGGTAGGTGTGACAGGAATTGGATATGAGGGGGCTGATACCAGTATCATATACTGGAAAGAGCAAGAGTTTGGGAGTCAGGTGGCCTGTGTTCTAATCTTGTCTCTGACCATTACTGTGTGAACTTGGACAAGTTGCTTGATCTCTCTGAGCTTCCTTTTCTGTAAAATGAAGGGTTTGGACTAGGTGGCCTCTAAGGCTTCTTCCAGTTCTTGATCTGTGATCCTATGAAGAGACACCAGTCAAGGTCAGATGTTTTGTGTCCTACCACTAGGTGGCAGGAAGTCATGGGTTAACGGACTATTTATTATGTAGGAACGGCATCAGTCACCTGTCAGCATTAGGAGACAGCAAATCCAGAATTTGCTGTAGAAGAATAACTCAGGTCTATAGTGATAAAAAGTTCAAAAAGTGTTCTCACGAGGTAACGTGTCATTTTATAGATAAGGAAAATGAGTCCCAGAGTGGTTAGGTGAGGGAAGGAAGGCAGATTTTCAGGAACAAAAGACTTACACCTTATCAAAAATTGCACAACACCAATGCCAAAGTGGTACCCTGGGATGGATCCTTGGGAAGAGTCAGGTTGTCCTATTTAGTGAAGCAACTGAAAATGCAGCTGATGTGGGTCACCTGGGGGAGCAGTGCATCCGACTCTAGCAAGCTAGACATAAAACCAAGAAGCCCTGAGTTTCAAATCCTTCCTCAGATACTTCTACCTATATGACCCTGGGGAAATCGTTTAATGTCTTTCTTTTTTTCTGTTTTTTTTTTAGTTTTTTATTTATTATTTTATTTTTCCCCAATTTTAAACATTAGTTTAAATTTTTTTTAAGTTCCAAATTCTTTCCTGCTCTCCCCCCATTGAAAAGGCAAGCAATTTGACATAGGTTATACATGTGCAGTCATGCAAAACATATTTCCGTGATTTAACCTCTTTCTGCCTCAGTTTTCTAATCAGTAAAATGAAGGGGTAGGATTCAATGACTTCCAAGTCTTTTGTAACCCCAAAACTACCATCCTAGGAGATGAAGAAAAAGAAATCAGATGTGGAAGGCTATTATGGAGTTTCAGTGGACTCAAGGAAGGAATATAAGTATGTGTTGCTGTGTGCCTTTCCTTTAGAAAGGCAATATGGTGCAACAGACAGGGAACTGAATCTAAAGTCAGGAACTCTAGGACTTTAATCCAACCTTACATACTTAATAGTTGTGTATGACCTTGGGCAAGTAACTTAACCTGTAGGAATAAAAGTTTCTTCATCTATAAAATGGAAAAAAAAAATCAAAATACCTACCTATATCAATGGGTAATTAGCTGAGATAATATATGTATAATGCCCCTCTCACAGTGGCTACCATTTTCTGGTAGACTGGTGGATGAAGAGAGGAACTAGCATGACACAACAGTGAAGGATGGTGATCAAGGTTAGAGGGGAAAACATGTAGAGACATATGATGGTGGTAAGCTCCTAGCTCCTGACTCCTGGCTCAAGCTGGATGCCAGTTCCATGCATCCTTCCTTGTGATGGCTTAGGTGAAGTCAGGGGTTGCTATCAGAGCCAAGATGGGGGAGTACCAACTTTCCTGAGTCCCCATCTACACTGAATCCTAAGTTTCAGGCTCCCAAGCAATGAATGCTCTTGACCCCAGGTTTTCTGCATCCCTATGGGAAGTGTGAGTAAAACATGTCATAAGAGCCATGTTGTTACACTCCTTTGTTTGCACAAGGGAGTACTCAAGTTGTATGTATCCTAAAACTCTTGGGTTGAGACCAGGGGTTCTTAACCATTTTTATGTCATAGATACCTTTGGCAATTTGGTGACTTTCTCAGAATAGTGTTTTTAAATGCATGAAATAAAATACATAGGATTACAAAGGAAATCAATTGTATAAAACAAAGACGTCACTCTCACCATCCAAGTGAAATCTATCCACAGATTTCTCAGGCGTCTGTGGGGCCTGGACTAAGGATTTCTGGTCTAAATCTGTTAATAATATATCTGGGAGACTTTCAACATCTAAGAGAGAGGTCATTGGTAGATGTTAATTTTTTTATTATGCATTGTCTCCTTATCATTAAGTACTGCTTATTTAGTTAATGATTCTATAAGCAAAAATAATGCATGTGGCTCATCTCAATTCATATGGCTGAATATGCCAGTGGAGTCACGTGACTGCTCCAAATCACTAATAATAAAAGTGCAAAATAAAACACCTCTTTGATTCCAACTTAGACCCATCAGGCTGGCAAAGATAATAAAAGACAAAAATGATAAAAGTTGGAGGGATATTGGAACATTAATACACTGTTGGTGGAGCTGTGAGTTGGGCCAACCATTATAGAAAGTAACTTGGAATTATTCTAAGGAAATGACTAAAAAGTCCATACTTTTTCATCTGGAGATCCCACAGCTAGACCTATACCCTCGAAGCGTCTTGAAATCATGCTCTGCGTCGTCACATTTATGTGTCTTCAAGAGTCAGTGCTTACTAAATGTTTGTTGAACTAAATTGAGTCACCCATGGTAAGACAGTTCAAAGCTTAATGGCCTATTTCCGGAGAATTCAGGACAGCACTTGTAATTGCTAATCACCTCTAAAAGACTAAGGGGGAAGGAGCAACCCGCCTGGCAATATCCTGGGAAGGCTTGCCTGCCTCTTCTCCCCAGCCTTCATGCTGGCTCTCTTCTCATTCTAATCAAGAATGGTCCAGACATCAGGTCATATCTAGCAATTCCTCCCTCAAGCCTCATTTAGACAATCCATGTGGAGGGACATGTCGTAAATATCTTATATGGACCCACACACTCCTTACATATACAACAGGATGAGAATGCCAAAGCATAGTGGAATTTTGGTAGACAAAATATATATAGATATAGATATTATGGAATATTATAGAATATATATGTTCTCTACCAGGATTCCATATATATGCATATGTATGCATGGATGTGTGTGTGTATATAGATATAGAGATATAGATATAATGTTAGGTTCAAAAGTCAGCATAAAAAAAAGAAACAAGCAAAAATTGTAGTCCAAATTATCCTTGAAAATTTCTTAAATTACCCATGTAGTTCAGTGCAGTGCAGTACCTTAAAGTGGTCTCTTTAAAAGAAGGAAGTCCATCTCAGAGAGCAGTTGGATTTAAGATGGTTGCTATGGAAACGATAAATGCAAATTTTATGTTTTCTCTATCCCCTGCCAAGGTGGGTTGTTTTTTTTTTTTATTTTTGGGGAGGGTGTTTTTTCTTGTTTTTGTTTTTCAGGAGGGAGGGAAGAACCTTTGTTACAGAAGAAAACAAAACAGGTAAATACTTCACTAGCAGAAAAATCAATGATTGGGGGGAAATACTTTGAAAGGGTTTCACAAAAAGTATGATTATATATTTCTATCTCTTATCTCTAGCTCTTTGAGTGGAATGGAGAGCAATTTAACAGTTTTAATTTTTGCTGAACTTGTACAGTTGAATTTGGCAATTTAAATGAAAGTATATTATTCCGTTGCACCAGTTAGTAGAGATTTCTGGTTAATCTGATACCATATAAACTCGGTTTTACTTTATTTAGCATCATGTAGGTTCTCCCATCAACCTCCATATTTTTTTACTGTGTTTCTTTTTCTAATTGGTAATGGTGTGCCATTGCAGGGTAATACATGAGAATTTTATCCTAATGGGGCCCTAGAAATAGTCATGGCTTACATATTAATTAGGGCATCTAGGTGACACAGTGGGTAGAGTGCTGGGCCTCATTTTCCTAAGTTCAAATATGGTTTCAGACACTTACTAGTTGTGTGACCCTGGACAAGTCATTTAACTTTGTCTCAGTTTACTCATCTATACAATGAACTGGAGAAGGAAATGGCAAACCACTCCAGTATCTTTGCTAAGAAAACCCCAAGTGGGATCACAAAGAGTTGAACACAGCTGAACCACAACTATACTAATTGTCCACTGCATTTTTAATAGCCCCTCCTCCCCCAAGACATTCTCATCATAGGTAGATATTAGTCTTTTGCTCTCGACCACTTTGTTTAAACTTTATTTTCATGTACAGCTTCAGATTATATAAAACATAGAAAATGGAATATTTTAAAGGCACATTAAGTAGAAAGAACCTAGCTAATCCTAAAATCACATTTGTTCTGACACTAATCATCTAATTCAGTCTCTATGCTTTCCCCCTCCCTGGCATTTCCCCATCACCATCACCCCCAATATACAAAATTTTACAACTTGTTCTTTTTAAGTAACTGTTACTGTGGATTAGTTTAGTGATCCCCATCCAGGCAGTTTTAATTATTATACAGTTTAAATCTAGACTACTGTGTGTTTAGTGTAAGCACATAAGCAAACAGGAACTTGGGTGTCAAAAATCTCTTCCTTCAGCTAATACTGGGAGTTATCAGCCCACATCATGGGAGTTCTACCTGTCCACCAGGGCGTGTGTACCTATGCATAGCAGCAATCCTGTAGCATGGGGGTATATTGGTGTTTATAAAGCATCTCAGATCTTCCCACTGTTGAACACCTACGTACATTTATCTATTCTGGCCAATAATTTAGGAATTTATTAAGGTAATTTAAAAGGAGGGGTGAGGAAAACCTGCAGTGGCTTAATGCAAATTAACAAAATTAGCTGTTGGTCTCCATCTGGTCACCTCTAGAAAATAGAATTGCAGTACTTTCTAAAAAAAATTATACAATGCACAAACTATATTTTCTCAAACTGGATTTTTATCATAATAGAAGTTTTTTAAAAAAATTTGGCCCTAATATTCACTTATATAGACAGTCTGGCATCATGGTTTGAATGCTGGATCTTAAGTCAGATCCTGCCTGTGACAATGCCTGTCCCTGGGGAAGCCTCTTAACCACTGTTTTTCAACGAACTCCTTATTAATTTTCTATTAAGTAAGTCATAAGCAGATTTTGACCTGCCTTGATAGAGGGAGTTCTCACACTGGAACAGTTGACAGGGTTGGCACTAGTTTTCACTCTGAGTTGATAGAATAATTTGGCAGGTAGTATCAAGTAACAGCCATCAGCCCTGCCCAGTGGGATATTTTATTTTCCTTTATCATTACAACATGGGTAAGTTAAATTCCTCACCTTTGATACTGTTGCTTTTCTCTAATTCTCACAAATGTCAATCATTGAATTTTGGGGAAAAAAAGTTGTCTCCTGTCTCAAAAACTTGGCATCCTAGAAGGATGTGGGCATCCACAGAGTACTGCAACACTATTAAACGCACCCAATAATTTTCAGATTGTCTTTAAGATATTTAATACTCCACTAAAAAGACTAGTCCAAAGTCCAACTCCCTATTATAGAGATGCCATCTTTAACCCTTAGTGAGTCCTTTAGTCTAATTTTCCTGCGCGATTCTCTTAGTAAGTCAACATGAGACCCATCCACAAACAACTACAAAAGCTATGATTCTCCGACTATTGGGCAGTTGGTAAGTCTACTATGATTTTACACCCTGTTAGTTACCCTGGGATTCCCATGTGGTCTTCACTTGAGTAACTTAGGTGAGATAGGGCCCTGTTGCTGCCCAAATTTAAGGTGGATAGATAGCCAAGCTATCCCCTTCCCACCTCTTCCCACCTTCTTCTGTGTTGGTCTGACTGTGTATAGATCACCATTACATTGAGCAAAATGGAAAATACAAAAAGCTACATTTAAATAACATCCATGGTGTAACAAGACAGACCAATGACAGAATACGGAGGTTAGAGAAACACCTCCCCTCAAGTCCTGAGTGAGAGAGAAATGCGCGCGCACGCACACACACACACGCACACACACAGAGGCACACATCCATCCATCCGCACATATGGGTACAAGTGAACACACATACAGATTTTCTTTAAGGAAAAAAAAAGGAAATTGCCACACAGGTGAAGGCCTAGGCTCATTTGGGGATTTCCTGTGTCTTTAAGTCACACCACAAACCTAACATTATTTATATATAAATATTAAAAATCCCAGAACAAAACAACCCCCCACCCCAGCGCTAACCTACTCATCTGTTATCAAGAACATGAAATCTTCAATGGAAGATTATGCAAAGTATTATATGTGTGTAACAGATACAGTACGAGGCTTACTAAATGCCAATGGAGTGAGTCAAAGGCAACTATATTTAGGCTCATCTAAATACGTGCAGTAGCATTTAAAGATATGCATACTCTCCAGATTTATTCACTGAGGAGACTGAAGGACAGCTGGTTGTATGTTACTTAAGGAATGATGTCCATCTACTGGATTTGGGCGACCTGCTGCTTTCTTTCCTCTTATCTTCCACTGATCATTTTTTAGCTGTTAAAGATGTTTGCCACAGGGCAAGCCAGGCAGGGATCCAAAGGGATGTACCAATCTTCTCATTTTAGTTGCTTTCTTAATCAGCCGCCCAGAGGAAAGAACAGGGGAAGAGGTGAAATGGGAAGGGGAGGGAAGCTTGCAACCCTTGGCTCTATGGAGGTTTGGGCTCACATGACACAGCTGTCCATTATGGAAGGCTTTGGCATTTGTTTCCAGGGAGTCAGGCGGGGAGGCACTTGCTGTTCTCATAGATTACCAGCAGAGGGAGCAATACATCGTGTGCACCATCTCCACATCTTTTAAGAGGTTCGTTCAACCGTGACAACCTGGACTTTGTTTCCTTTGGGGAGCCAGGGGTGGGAGAGATAAATGAACCCTGAAATCTTCCAAAGGAACCACTTCAAGCCAAAACCTGAGTAAGCTAAGAGAAAGCAAACTCCTGCTGAGATGCTGAGATGACATTTGGAGTTAGAACTGCCAAGGATTGGCGGTGACCAGGCTTTGGCCAACAGGTCTTGCCAGGAGTTGTTCACTGGTTCTCACTTGAGGGCTATTCCACTCCCCCACCCTCACTTGCTAAGGTGACAACATTGTTGGTAACTTCTTGAAGAAGCTCTGCACAACGAGCATGAATATGAGAGAATTCTCCCTCCAGTCTGCAGAAATCAAGGCTGACTTTTTTCAAAGCAAGTGGTTTACCCAGCAAGAGCCATTGTATTTCACTGTACAAATTCACAAGCCACCACAGGACCGACTTGAACCTCATGGTTAGCACACACACATACCCGCACACACACACACACACACACACACACACACAGAAAATAGACACACCAACCAACACTGGCCTTTGCAAATTTCTACTATGACTATGAGGGCTAAAGGTGTCATCTGGCCTTCATTCTTTGGTTTTGTTGTTGCTTTCCCCCTACCCATCTGATTCCACTTTCTACCTCTATGGCCCTACTGAGTCATATGAGGATAAGAACCTTGGCAGAGGAGAGGACAGTGCTGACTTGTCATATATATTGTAATGAGCCCTGCTGGATGAGGAAAGGAAAGGGGTTTGTTAGTATCTGGTTGCATCTGATCACAGGCACAGTCAGGTTAAGAAACATTATGCTGAGGAAATCAGATTGTTAGCTTTGTCTTGCTCAACCTCTTGGTTGGCCAAGTGTTTCAGAATACTGTCTGTTCCTTTTCATAGTCTTTCTATCAGATACCAAGGATGCAGAACCTTTTTTTTTTTCCTTTTTTTCGCTTTACAAAGAAACAATACTTTTGCTACAAAACCAAAAAAAAAAAAGATTATATACAAATTGGTTATTGGAATTTGGGTTCTCTACTATAGTGATGGAAAGTTAGCTCCGGGGGTTTTATTTACGCTTTCTCAGTATTAGGTACATTATGCCGCTGATCAGAGTGAAGGCAAATGCAACCCAGGCCAAGATGAAAGAATAGCCATAGTTCCCTTCATGAATTCCTTGGTAATACATCCCATTGCTGTCATGGATTTCTTTACGCTGGTTTGTGTAAATGGATGCAGCAATCATGACACACAGGCCTGCCAGGGGGAAAAACAAAGAAGAAAATAAGTTGCTGGAAAAGAAATTTATGCAATACAACCAAATAGAGAACCTATCCCATTCCCCAACCCTATTTGTGAATAGCCTTATTATGGTGATCTAGGACCACTGGAGAAACTTCGTGGGTGCTTGCTTCCCTGGTTTATCAAGAGAAGTTAGAGTGTTCTTAAACAGAGATAAACATATCTTCAATAGCTCCCTATTGCTTCTAGGACAAAAGACAAGGCTCTTCACAGTCTGGGTCCTTCCTCCCTCCCTCCCTCTCTTCCTGCCTTCCTCCCTCTCTTCCTCCCTTCCTCCCTTCCTTCCTTCCTCCCTTCCTTCCTTCCTCTCTCCCTTTCTTCCTTCCTTCCTCCCTTCCTTCCTTCCTCCCTTCCTTCCTCTCTCCCTCCCTTCCTCCTTTCCTTGCCTCTCTCTTTCCCTCTCTTTTCTCTTCTTTTTTAAACAGAAATGGTACTTTTTTACATTGCTATCACTTACTAATGACTTCCTCCTATCCAATAGAACCTTCTCTTGTGCAAAGATATATAGTTAAGCCAGCCATGCCTAATGATATACACCTTAGTCTGCAGTCCACAACCTTTCTACCAAGATGTGGGGCTCATGCTTTGCTCTCCACCCTCAGAATACAGGCCATTTGTGATTGGTGCCAGCATTGATCCGGCTTCTGATGTCTTTCAGAACAACCTATCTTTCCCACCTTATTTCATTTCACTCTTCTCCACACATTCTATATTCTGGCCAAACTGGATGACCAGCTGTTCCCCATAACTGATGTGTCTTGCCTTTGTGCATTCACAGAGACTGCCCCTTGGTCCTCACCCCCAATACCTTTAACATGCTCCCTCTTCCTCTTTGCCTTTCCAAATCCTTCTCTTCCTTCAGAACTGAGTTCAGATGCTACCTCTGACACTATGGACTTCCCAGATCCTCCCAGCTCAAACGGTTCTCTCCCTCCTGCTTCCCTAGACCATTTTGTTAGCATCCTGATTCAAATCTGTGATGCGGATGATGCTATAATCTCTCCTTTGTCCCCTCACCCTCTTACTTTGTATCATTCATATCTTTCCACATGTCATACACTCTATTAGAATTTAGGCTCTTAAAGGCAGGGATCCTGTCTTTCATGATTTCTGTTTCCTCAGCATCTAGAATCATACATTTCTTACACATTCTTAAAAAGAAATCCAAACCTCTAATTCCATTGGTATGAGGTGCTCCCAGTCACACAGGTATATGTCAGAGGCAGCGTTTGAACCAAGGCCTTTTTGACTCTAAGGCCAACCCTCTTCCCACTATGCTACATTGCCTTTCCCTTTACACATATTGTAGTAGGCACTTAATAAATACTAGTTGGATATTTGTTGAATCTCAAGAACCAATCAAGAATCCATCCCTATAGGGTTCCCAATAAGGCTCCCCACTTCTCTCTGATGCTATTTTTTGCCATTAGTGGAGAAAAAGTACAATAACCTCATTCTCAGAAGAGTATGATAGATTCATTTGGGTGATACAGAGAGTATGCCAAATATGGACTTGACCACAGATTAGGTCCCTGAGAAGATAGGTTAGCTGAGAAGGTAACAAAGTATGGTTTGGGTTACAAGGAAGTATTTTTAAGTGATGGCTAGGGCTACTGAGGATACTAGTCTTACCCAAGGTGTTAGAATAGGTAGGGATGGCCAGGAAGGCAGTTAATTCAGAATTT
The DNA here is from genome assembly GCF_011100635.1 of Trichosurus vulpecula. Lineage (NCBI taxonomy): Eukaryota > Metazoa > Chordata > Mammalia > Diprotodontia > Phalangeridae > Trichosurus > Trichosurus vulpecula. The sequence goes on along the minus strand of NC_050581.1, from coordinate 48,903,064 downwards.
AAAAGTACATTTGAGGGATCAAGTGACAAGGGTGACCACAGAATGCTGAACTCTGGACATAAAAAAGCTATTCACAAAGAGGCCTCAAAAGGAGACTAAGAAACAGATGTAAGCTTTTCACATGGGGAAGGTTTAATACATGTCCATAAAGAATGACAGGGAAACATCACCAGGAGGGAACATAAAACTTCTTCATTCTATTTCATTTTGAGAAGATTCCTGAGTTAAAAAATTGACTTGTGCTAAAGACAACCTGTAGATTTCAGATAAATACGTGATCATTTTCTGCTAAAAGTTGCTGCATAGTATAGGGAAGGGATTGTTAACCCTTTTTGTATCATGGACACTTCTGTCAGTCTTGGAAGCCTTCTCTTCAGAATAATGTTGATTTAGGAATTAATAAATGACGGAAATGCTAAATTTCAGCTAGAGGTTAGTGAAAACAAAGATGTGATTTTTTTTTCTTAACCAAGTTCATCTATTCCCTGAAATCTATCCATGGACCCGTTGGAGATCCATGAACCCCAGGGCATAAGGTCTACCCTAGTATAGGGTCTAATTAGTTGTACTAATTAAATCAAGCTCCAGAAGTGGGGCAGATCAGGCCAGAAATACAGGCCTTTCATGCCCCCATTGAAATCGTTTTCTTCATTCAAGACCCAAGGCTTCTCCATGAAGCCTTCCTTGGTCTCTCAGCTAAATATTATCCCTCAGTTGTAGACCCCTCCCTCACTCTTATCATATTCTTCCTTGCATTATATTTATCTGTGTACTCATCTTATTCCCTTTTTGTGCCTATAAATCTACTTGAGGTCTTAGAATATGTTATTTTTCATCTGTGTGTCCCTAACACCTAGCAAAATGTCTTTGACATAATAGTTAATAAAAATCTGTTGCATCGAAAAAAAAAGTTCAATGAAAACAAGGCAGAAGAAATTGCACTTTTGGAATAGGTCAAGGTCTAGAAGGTTTAGGCTATTCTGTGAGGCCCCCAATAACCACTGTTCATCGGAACCCATGCTGGAGATCGATTTCATGGTCATGCGTAAATTTCAATCTCCCATCCTTCCTGTCATTGTTATGACTCATAGAAAGTATCTGGCTGGAAATATTAACTATCCTTCCCTCTTGAAACATGGTTTCACTTACATGACAGTAGCTGGATAATTGAAGTTAAAACAAATCTCTCTCCTTGCTTCAGGCGGAAGAGTTGGAGCACAAAGATAAAGAGGGCTATGCAGCAGAGGATGGTGGAGAGGATCATAGTGGCTTGCACGGCTTGGATAGTTGCATAACCTGGGAAGAAGACAAAGGCTACCTCACAACATGCTCTCCTTCAGTGGGTTGCAGTGCTGCCCTTATAAGGCTTAAGTGCAAAATGAGGCTCTCCCTCAGGTGAAAGTGTAGATGTTCTTGGAGAGGGTCAAGCCTTCATCAGTTACCAAGGAACATATTCACTCTGAATTTCTCACCAACCATCTTGTTCATTTTTGCTACACCTTCTCCATTCTCCCTGCCATTGTTCATACTGAATCACAGAATATTAGAGCTGGAAGTGTAACAACCACCTCTCTGGGGAGAGAAATGTACCTCAGGATACACTTTTAAGTGCACTATTGACATTTTCTGCATCACTTTCTTAGTCTGCTAGGGGTGGGGCACCTGTGGCCTCCAGGACACACTTGGCCTTCTAGGTCCTTGGGTGTGGCCTTTTGAAGGAGTCCAAGTTTTATAGAACAAATCCTTTTATGAAGGGGATTTGTTCTGTGAAGTTTGGATTCAGTCAAAGGGCCACACTTGAGGATGTAGAGAGCCACATGTGGCCTTCTAGGTCTTTGGGTGAGGCCTTTTGATTGAATCCAAGTTTTATAGAACAAATCCTTTTATAAAGGGGATTTGTTTGGATTCAGTCAAAAGGTCGCACTTGAGGAATATCAGTTACCTGTCAATCAACAAAACAATGATTTGTAGCATTTGCCATTTTCAAGGTATAAATGCTTACATCGAAAATTTAACAATCAACTCACAAGGTATTTCTAGAAGGTTCCAGCACACTAATCCATGGACCCCTTTGTAGTCTGGAGTAGCATATAGCCCCTTCTCAGAATGTTTTTAAATGCATAAAACGAAATTCATCAGATTACAAAGGAAACTAGTTATAGTGAAATACAGTTATACAAAATATGTTTTTAGAAGTTCAAGGACCCCAGGTTAAAAGCCCCAATATAATCATAATAACAATAATAATGATAGCTAGATTTATATGGTGCTTAAAGTTTTATAAAGCACTTTACATATATTATCTCTTCCATTTGATCCTTAACAACTCTGTGAAGTAGGTGCTATTATAATCCCCATTTTCAGATGTAGAAACTGAGGATGAAAAAGGTGGTGACTCACCCATAGTCACACAGATGGCTTCATGGTAGCATCTTGGGGAAAGAGAGGAATTTTAACAGGTAGAGACAGAGTAACACACAAGGGGGGCTATTGAGGGAGGGTAGAATATTTCAGAACTAGGGGGAAAGCATGGTATTGTTTGAAAAGAGCACTGGCCTTTGAGTGAGATGACCTGGGTTCAAGTTTCAACTCTACCTAGGGGACAAACAAACATTTATTAAGTGCCTGTTGTTCTCAAATCTTGGGCAAGTTACTTCATTTTTTCTGGGCATCAGTTTCTTTATCTATAAAATGAAGGAATTGGATTAGGCCAGACTAATTAGACAGGAACAGCTAGGTGGCATAGTAGGTGGGACTCTGGACACAGAATAAGGAAGACCCAATTCTTCTAACATGGTTCTGTCATCAGACATTGTTTTGAAACTGATGGTTCAAGAAAGACTAAGGTTCCTCATTCAGATCTGGCCAAGGACTTCAGACTAATGTACTAATCTAATATTGTTTTGGAACATGTAAAGAGGAAAAGGGAAGGAACTCGAAATTTTGAAGGTGTGGAATTTGACATAGGGATGGGCTAGGAACCCAGACAAAGCTGCATAAAGTCCTGGCGTGATGCTGATGCCCTGTGCCAAGTGGTTCCTATCCAGTCTTTCTGAGGAGGTTTGGAGCAAGGAGAATTCTGGCTACCACTAGGGCTGGCCTTACATGAAAGGCCAAGGAGGCCAGTATTTCAGGACTTTAAGGTCCTTCCTTCTGCCACCTGAAGCACTTCCCCCAGCCAGCTTCCTCCTCCCTGTACAGATGTTTTCTGTCCACAAGTAGAAAATAGATTTAAAATATAAATACCCTTGGAAGAGGAAATATTCATACTAAGGGGCAAATGGCTGATATGTACCTCCTTTCTTACAGTAGTTTTTAGTAATGTGTATAGAGAAAGAAAGTCTGAGGGCACAGACCTCCTTAAAGGATGAGTTGGGGGAGGGGACATGACAGAGAGTAAAAAAGGCTCCAAAAGGGAGGGAATATGGTACAGTGTAAAGAAAACTGACTCTCAGGTCCCAGGACTTGGGCTTATGTTGTGCCTCTGATGCTTGCTGTTTGTGTGGTCTCAGACAAGATACCTAACCTCTCTGGTCCTCCGTTTCTCACATGTAAAATGAGAGGGTCATATGAGATGGCTTCTAATGTCTTTTCCAGCTCTAGCTCTATGAATTTTGCTGAAGTAACTTCAGGCCTTCTAGACCTTCTCCCTTATTCACCACCTTTGGTCTCACCTTCGGCCTATTCCGTCCTGCTCCAGTGTGAGTTTCCTAAGGTAGGCTAGCCTAATGACCAGTATGTCAGAGTTGAAGGGGAAGGCCAAGCAACTGAAAATAAAACACAATAGCTTTTTTCAATGTAGATCACCACACACACACAATTTTTTTTAAATTAGGTTAAATTTAAATTAAATTTACACAGGGAGTAGCTAGATGGCAGTACCAGAGTACCAGGCCTGAAGTCAAGAGGACTCATCTTTGTGAATTCAAAGCTGGCCTCACATACTTACTAGCTGTATGACCCTGGTCAAGTCACTTAGCTCTTTGCCTCAGTTTCCTCATCTGTAAAATGAGACAGAGAAGGAAATGGCAAACCACTCTAGTATCTTTGCCAAGAAAACCCCAAATGGGGTCACAACTGAAAAAACAACTGAACAAAAACTTAGAGGCAGCTTGGAAGAGCATATAGCGTGTTGTTGGGCTTGGAATCAGTAAGATCTGTGTTTAAGCCCTGCTTCTGCAACTCGCTGTGCCAGTCATTAGGCAAGTCACTCAATGTTCCTAAGCCCCATTTTCTTCATCCATAAAACTGGATGAATTATCTACAGTACCTATCAGCCATTGATCTGTCATACTAGCCATATGACCATGGGCAGATGTAATGTTAAAGGGATGTAAGCTCTTCCCTGCCTCACATGGAGCCCATTAAGGGAAGCTTGCTTAGGCGAGGCTTGTTTGTAGGAAGGCATTTGTACCTTTTGTTAATTTCTAATTAGGCACTGAGTCACAAGGGTTGTGATGCCTTCTGGCTCTGAGAAGCGTACATATACTCTGAGTTGGTGTTTTGCTTTGGAAATTCACTTATGAGAAGGACCTTGTGATTCCCTGGTTGAGACTCTGAGTAGCTATATGTTCAGACCCCGCCGACTGCTCAGATGTAAAGGCTCTCTTGATCCAGTGGTGTATGTAACGTGTATAGCAAGATTGCTTTGATTCACTCAGTTACGGTCCTATCTGTTGGTTTTTATGCTATTTTCTCTGCTTGTATTTTCTCTGATGTTCAGGGTGCTGACCCTTTCTCTGAACTAGTGAATGTAATTAAAAGTAGGATTGTTAACCCCTTTCTGAGCAGTCTTTCCTAGAAAAGCAGATCTAAGAACATCCTGAGTGTGCCAGTATGGTTTGCCACTACAGCGGATCAATTAGCAAGCATGTATTAAACACATACCATATGTCCAGCACTGTGCTGGCAATACAAATACAATGTATGAAGCAATCCCTACCTTCTAATAGAAGAGACAATGGGACACAAATGCATGTACAGTATGAAAGAATAAATACAAAGTGTCTAAATACAAGGTAGTTGGGAGATTCAAGAAAGGTTGTATATATCTGGATGATGGTGCCTGAGCTGTGTATTAAGTGAAGAAGGGGATTCTCAGCGGTGGAGGAGGTGAGGAGAGAGTACGTTCCAGGCTTAGGGGCTGGCCAGTGCCAAGGCACAAAGACAGGAGTTAAATGAACCTCAATGAACCTCAGTTTCTTCATCTCAAAATGAGTATACTGATACCTGCAGAAGCTACCTCAGAGCGACGCTCCCATGAGATGATGTATGTAAAGGGCTTTACAAACTTTCAAACACTATTCAATGTCAGTTATTATGATTATAAGAAACAGCATAATACTCACCATTAAAGCTATCATCAATTTCTGTACAATTGGTGTTGTTGCGACATACTCTCCAGATGTCTGTGAAAAATTCCTCTCCTACCCACCAGGCCTGTAACACACAACAGAAATACAGAAAAGGTTCCTGCAGAAAAAGGCATCCTGTGCAATGACGTCATGGGGCTGCCCACACGTCGCCATCCTAATTCAAGTCAAAGGCCTTTGTCCTTTTCTGGTGCTGTTCCCCACCTCCTCTGTGAATGTTAATCGGTGATGTTGTTCATGGGTTTCTCTTTTCCTGAACAACTGCTATCTCAGCTCCCAAAGACGGGACTTGGGAGCCCCAGTGGATTGTTCTCAGATCACAAAGGGATGGTCCACTTAAGAACTCGGTAACATTAAACCTTTCACAGCTCCTGGGGCCTTGGGGCACCACCCTTAGCAGTCTAAATAGCTAATTCTGCCAGGATAAAATCCTCGCCTACAGTCACATGCTTAGAAGACCTCTCCCTAGTACTTCTAGGAGTCAAGAGAAAGAGGCTTGAGACTTGGAAATTCCTGATATTATAGAGGCTCAGAAAGGTTAAATAACTTGCCCAAAGTCACATAATCAGTAAGTGACAGAAGCAAGACCTGAATTTGTCATAATTTTTATTTCAAGTGACAGTCTTTCTTCCCCTAGCACACCATCTATACCTAAATGGAGGAGACAGTTGCCTACCTAGGATGGCTTTCGAAAGATCTATCTACCTCTCAGAGCTTCACTTCCCTCATCTGCAAAAGGGAGGTAATGATACTAGTTGCCCTACTCTATCTAATGGGCAGCTAGGTGGCACAGTAGATAGTGTCAGGTCTGGAGTCAACAAAGACTCATCTTCCTGAGTTCAAAGATGGCCTCAGACATTTACTGGACAAGTCACTTAACCCTATTTGCCTCAGTTTCCCCAAATGTAAAATGAGCTGTAGAAGGAAATGGAAAACCACCACAGTTGCCAAGAAAACCCCAAATGGGGTCATGGAGAGTCAGACACAACTGGACAACCAAACCATAAATCCACCTAATAAGTTTGTTTTGGGGAAAGTGGTATGCAGTCATATATAAATGTGAGCTGTTGTTACCCCCAAGACTTGGAAATTCCGGGCACCTAAAAGTTTTCCCCACTATGGCATACATGTAAATGTAAATTCATCTCACAGGGTAGTTAGGGTCCTATCCTAAGGGTTGGGAAACAGAATAGGGATGCAGACTGGCTGGATGAGGGCCTCTTTTGCCCAGGGAAAGGGAGACACAAAGAGCAAGATAGTTAGAATGATTTGTTGTTGTAATTTGTCCTTCATTTTCAAAGGAGGACCAATGACATCACAAGTGATGTCTTGACTTGTGGGTAAACTGGATTTAAGCGAGGCAGAGTTGCACAAATTTGTCAGCCTCACTCTCCCAGAGTAATTGAGGTCCAGTGGCAAGACAAAAGTCAGGATGATGGCCTCGGATGCGGTAGATGGCCTTGGCAACTTTGCTATCTGACCAAGCTGTAAGCACTCCACAGCACCTGCTTCAGCTGCCTTCTTGTGGTTGGAACAAATTGTCCACCCATCCACGAAGGGAAGTCTCCACATGCTTGGGGTAGATACCCTGCTAACTCAGTGATGGGGTTGTGGTCTGTCAGTAACCCTCAACCCAGTTTAGCCCATCTGCCAAGACAGTTAACTGGGGTGTGACTGGTATGCATGCTATAGCTTTTTGGAGCCATGGGCAAGAGTTGGGTGCCTGGTAAACACCAAAAGTAGCTGTCTCGCCCTGAAAAGGGTATAGCAGCCCTCATTCCAGAGGTGCTACTCCTCCTTGAACATCCATATACCCCTTGTTACTATCCATAAGGGCAGTTCCTGACTCCAAAGAAATTCTACCAATCCTTATCTTTAGTCTTATGTGCTTACCCAAAGATTGGCACACTCATAAAAGCCTCTAGCTTCCTTCATCTATCTCAATATAACACCCCACAGCCTCCTAACAGAACCAGTCAGCTGCTTGGATGAGCTGATTTCCTGGGATTCATCTATGACTCTTGTGTCTTTGGTTTTCTTTGCACTAGGCCAAAGTGGCAGTGCCAGGAAGAAGAAAAGCATACACATTTTAAACCCATTTTGTATGAGTGTTTGTTAGCGCATTGCATAGTATTGTTGGGCAGCTAGATGGTACAGTGGGTCTGGAGTCAGGACTTTTCCAGTTAGAATTTGGCCTCAGATGCTGACTGGCTATGTGACCATGGGCAAGTCACTTAACCCTCTTTGCCTCAGTTTACCCATCTGTAAAATGAGCTAGAGAAGGGAAATGGCAAAGCACCCTAGTATCTTTGCCAAGAAAACCCCAGATGGGGTCATGAGGAGTCAGATACAACTAGAAACAGCTCAACAACACTATTATCCAATACAAACCTCTGATAGTCAACTTAAAGCCATTGTGCCTACATCTCTATTTCTTGAAGTCCCTGAATGTGACTAGCTAAGTTGGGCAGGTTTTCATTTGGACCCAGACAGCAGGAAAAGTTAATGAATGAGGTATTGCTGGGAAAGACAGGCTGAGGCAGAGTGCCCCAGGAAAATCCTTGGCCAAGAGGAGACAACATGAGGACGTTGGGGTAGCTCTGGAGCAAGGAGGTGGATTCCTGAAACAAGTTATTGTCCCTCTGTCCTTCTACCCATGATACTCTCCAAGACTTGCCTTACTTTATCCTGTAACTAGGAGGGGCCTGGGGTAAGTAAATGGACACCTACACGAGAAGGGATTTCTTACTCAGCGAGGGGATGCTAAGGCCCTTTCTCAGTCTAAATCCTATGAATCTGTGATTCTGGGCTTCTATGACTGTGGTTGTGAGGTCGGAGCATAGGAGAAAGGAACTTACATTGTCGATGGTGGCGATGAACAGCAGTGCTGCTGAGGTGATGTGAAACACGATGATGAAAGCCAGAAGCACCAACATTCTCACAGTGAGGGTGGGGAAGGAGATCCCCTTCAAAATCAAGGCAAAGCTGTTCAAACAAAGCAAACAAATCCAAGTCCATAAACACACTCTTTTTTTTTTTAAAGATTCTTTCACACACCTCTTGCCTCTTCGCAGAGAAGCAAAAACTAGAATCCTATAAATGCTGTTAGATGACGTCATCTTAAAAATCAGTTTTATGTAACTGTTTTTATTACAAGGGAGGGCTCGGTATGATACAGGATGTGTTCATCAGGAGACAATTCTAGTGTAAAAACAAGGGTATTAAAGAAAACTTTTAAAAACTTAGAATACGAAAACTCTTTCACTGGGATTGCGGGCAACCAGCCCTTTTGCATCTTGTATTTCTTAATATCTTGTATTTCCTAAACTAGAAATTTCACAGGTCAAGTTCCCCACAAGAAAGAGGCTTATAATTAAGCCCATCTCCTAACTGCTCCTCATGGATGACAAAAAGGAAGGGCTATTTAAATATTTAGACTTAGAATTGTTGCTTATCCTTTGCTCTTGAAGAGGACCGATGGTATCAGGAGGGTGGTGTCTTGACTTGCAAGCAAATTGGATTTAAGTGAGGCAGAGCTGTGCAGAGTCACCAGCCTCACTCTCTCCTCCAGAGTCATCTGAATCCAATGGCAAGACATAGGTCAGGACAACTGGCAATGGTCCCCAATGCGGTGGGAGGCCTTGGCCCTTTTAAGCTAAAGGTCTTTCCCAGGTGTCAGTTTGTCTGAGGCAATGCCCATTCAGTAGTTAAAGGCTAGGTAAGAATTCTTAGACTTAGAAATGTGTCGTACCTCACTCCACATTTACAAGCACCACAAAAATAGTGGGCTACCAACCAAAGACAGATAAAGCTGCTGCTGATGTACCTCCATAATGTCTATCAGGTGGGCATATGCCTTGGTTTACTTTTCTAGGCCTAGGGATATAGTCTGTATGCCACCCATGCTCTTTCACTCAATTCCCTTTGTGGCCAGTGACCCATCTCCATATGATAGAAGTCCAGAGCTAAGGATACTGTCCTTGGTCAGGAAATAGAACAAGTCTCCCCTGCCCCCCATAGGTGTATACTGTACACTAACCATCAGTTGGCTAACTACCAGTAGTCAGTGTAGGAAAATCCTCCACTGGATATGACCTGACCTACTGTGAATTCTTCCTTTGGAGGATACAACAGTTTGGCTAATAAACGCTCTCATCTTGCAAAATTATAGAGTCCTTTCCTGAGAAAAAGTTTTAGAACAAGTTACCATGCAAAACATCCAGTGAGATGTAGGGCTAGCCCCGATGCAAGAGGCTCTTGGGTCAGCTGCCATCATGTTGAATGCCAAATTCCTAAATGAGGAATCTGGGAAGGCAAACTGCCAGCCTAAGAGGCCAGGGTAAGTGGGGCACCCCACACAAAGGAAAACCCTAGTCTATGTGACGATGAAAATAATTTTTCAAGGAAAGAGCTCTCTTCTCCTTCTTACAAGCTGTTAAATAAGGAAATGAAAAAGTCAACATCCCTCCACGAGGCCGAATGTGTGTGGGTATCAAACCTAAACAGAGATAACAGTGGATAAAACCCCATCAATAACGTACCTGACAGAGTGCCAAGTGTCAGAAGATAGGATTGAATTTTCATTTGTCTGTCATTGTGTTACATTTCTGGCAGTCTGCCTGGCAAGGCGTGAATACCAATGGAGAGGGGAAACTGAAGGCAAGAAAATCAGTCAAGTGAATAACTCCACCCCACATGCTGCTGCTAGGTTCAGGAGTATAAGTGCCATCGTCTGCCTATTATTCCTTGGTCAGTGGCCCTCTTACTGACTACAGGAAGTTGATCTAAAATTTCTCAGCTTGGCATTCAACGCCCCTCACAATCCGGCCTCACCAGGCCTTTTACTTCCCACTGCACCCTTGGAGGCACAACAGATAAGAGTTCTGGGCCTGACGGCAGGAAGACCTGAGACTCTTACTAGCCATGTGACCCTAGGCAAGTCACTTAACCTGTCTGCCTCAGTTTCCTCATTTGTAAAATAAGGATAATAATAGCATCTACCTCTCAGGGTTGTGAGGATCAAATGAGATCCGGTGCTTAACACCATACTAGCACATAGTAGGTGCTTCATAATTATTTATTTCCTCCCTTTTCCTCCCCATATACAAACCTTCCACTTCAGCTCCTACTCACTGTACTGTACTCTAACATTTACCATCACTTTAAGGTCAGGATTCTCAACCTTTTCTCATCAACTTTTTCCTGAACTTTAAGTAGACCTTCCATCACCCCTATTTATCATGAAAGGAAATAAATTCTAGGGTTTGCCACATATATGCACATAAGAAATAAAATACAAAATTAAGTTTCCATAAAGAAAACTTTATTTGGTACATAATATTCTTTTAGTATAATGAACGAACGAATAAAATTGTTATATGTTTAATATGGTCCAAACACCATGCTAAATCCTGGGGATATACATAGAGAAAAAGAGACAGTTCCTGCTCTTATCATGAAGTTGTTTCTCCCCAATCCTCAATTTTTTTTCCCCACTGACACTACTACTTTTATACTAATGCAGTAGGATAAGGTAGTTATTTACCAAAAACTCCCTATGTCCTCTTGACAAATGTCTCATAGCCCTGAGAACATATGTCCCCCAGGCTGGGAACTCAGGCTATAAAATTTGGGTTTGAGTTATAAGTTTTACTGAGGTTGTTTCCTCCTAGGAACTATGCCTGCATTTGGGTTGGCTATCACCAGGTGGTGTCTTGAGACATGTTACCCTAGAGCAACCACTTAAACTTCCTCTAGGTTTGTAGATAATGACGAACAAGAACAGTAAGATATCTAGTAAATGACTCCATTTCTAAGATGTAAAAAAAAAAAACCCTGTTAAAACACACAATAATTTAAGATAGATTATGAAACAATTTTCAGATGAATTCAAAAATTTTGATACAAACAAGGACATTTGCAAGGCTCCTTGAATGACCCCAAACTTCTCCCTGAAACAAAAGCCCAACTTTTTAATACCTATATTCAACTACTGTTACTGAGTAGCTCCAAATAATTAAAAATGAGGATCACCCACAGGGCAACAAAGCGATGCCTGGCTGGATGCAAATGCCACAGACGAGGAATTATGAAGGAGAAACAGCGTAAAAGATGCCGTTCAGGAAATGTGTGATCAAAAAAGAAGATGGCCTGGCCACATAGCAACAGCAAGAGATTACCAAAGGATGTTTCTTTGAGTTCCATTAGCACAAAGGTGGCAGAAATATAATGAAAGCTTCTTAAGAGTAGGAATTCTTCCTTCCTTCCTTCCTTCCTTCTTTCCTTTCTTTCTTCTCTCTCTCCCTCCTTCCTTTCTTTCTTCCTTCCTTCCTTCCTTCATCCTTCCTTCCTTCCTTCTTATTTCCTTCCTTCAACCTTCCTTCCTTCATCCTTCCTTCCTTCCTTCCTCTTCCTTTCTTCCTCTTCCTTCCTTCCTTCCTTCCTTCCTTCCTTCCTTCCTTCCTCCCTTCCTTCCTTCCTTCCTCCTTTTTTTTTTCTATTTGTAACTTCAGCATCTAATACAAAGTAGATATTTCATAAATGCTTGTCGGCTGACTATTGTTTAAAAGTCCCCAACATATTGCGTGGACCCTCTACAGCAAACTTGGAAGCAGCAAATGGGAGAAAAGAAACAAGAGTCACATAGTATGGACAGCTATGGAAGGATTGTGATCAGCATTCAAATGAATGAGTTCACAGGGCCATTTGTATATTCTGAGTACAAATATCTAAGTTAAACTTTTAAGTTAAGCACATTCTCCTGCTAAACTCCAAATGTTTTCAGTTACTATTTAATGCTGATTCCTTTAAAACCAAGTAGAACTCATCCTGAATCTTTCCTTAAAACCAAGAACCTTCCAAGGTATCTTTATTGCTTATAGTAGTCCCTGTACTACCTTAGATTTTGGTTTGGCTAAGCATCAAATATTTTAATTATTTTCTTTAATTACCTTAATTAGAACCTTATCTGTGCCTGTATCTCCCTCCCAGAGGGACCCGAACTCCCTGTACCTTCTTTTTTTAATGGGGGAGAATTAGAAGAGGAAGTTCTCCCTCCTGGCTTGATGGAGATTCATAGAATTATAGAATTGTTCTTGTTGTTCCTTCATTTTGGGCCAGTGACATCACAGGATGATGTCTTGACTTGTGTGTGAATTAGATTTAAGTGAGGCAGAGTTGAGCAAAGTCATCAGCCTCACTCTCTAGAATGTGAATGTTGGAAATGCTCCCGAGGCTCATCTAAAGCCAACCCCTTCATTTTACAAATTAAGAAATCAGGGCCCAGAGAGATGAATTAACTTGCTCAAGAGTACACAGTTCATGAGTGGCAAAACCAGGACTAGAATCCAGGTCTTTTGACTCCTTAGCCCAGTCACCTTTCCACTATGTCACACCTTGGTTTCTTTCTGTGCCAAGACCCTGAATGTTCTCCGCTCCTTGTGGCCAACAGAGGAGAAAAAAGTCATGGGATTACGTACTGCATTTTTATATACCGCATTACTGTCTTTTTTCCAGTCAGTAGAAAATTTTCTCGATAGCCAAATTTTCTAGCTGTTCACTCCCCTTCTTGTGAAACTCACCCTTTGTAGACTGGTTACTTTGCACAAAATGGCTTAAAACTAGCCTCTAATCAGTTTAGTATTAGCTTCCAAGCTTCTTCAGAGGGCATGCTAATTCCTTTGCAAATAAAACCACATGGGAGGAAGGGGGAAAAGCTTCCCAATTGAGTTATACAGTGGTTTCCTCAACACCCTCAAATATCCCACATATAATTTCCAACATCCTGGTCATTCTTCCCACTGTTCCCCCTGCCTGGAGCACCCATCTGCTTCTCTTTCATGGTTCAAACCCTACTCATCCTCCAAAGCCAGGACCAAGCCACACTCTCTCCACGGAGGAGTCCAGATCCACTACAACTCACAGTGCTTTCTCCCACCTCTGAATTCCTAGGCTGCTGATTTTTGGTACCACTCATTTGGAACTTGACCCCGTATAGCAATGCCTCAGTGGTTCATTCTGCCATGGAGGTGACCCTGGGTTCTTACAGCCTATGCCAATAAATCTCTAACTTTTGCAAGGTCCTAGCAAGTTGAAGAAGCTTTGAGTGCCAACCCAGTGACCGTGTGCCAGCTACCTAAGGGTCAGTTCTGAGAGGCTCATCACCAGAAGGAGCAGAGGTGTCAAAGTCTGAATTGGCTCCCTTTTATCTCTATGATTCAATATCAACTCCTCTATTTGACATTTAAAGCCCTTCAGAATCGGGTTTCAGCTCACAACCCTATTATATCCCCTTCCCACCCTCATCAATCTAACAAACTGGTCTTCTTGGTCCTCACACAAAATCCATCTCTTATCCCCATGCCTTTTCCCAGGTTATTCCCCATGCCTGGAATGCCATCCCTCCTCATGCCCACCGCTTAGAACCCCTGGTTTCCTTCAAAATTCTGCTCAAGGCTTATATTGCTCAGTGGGTAGTGCTTTCTCTCTAAATAATCTTTTATATATTTTGTATGTATTTATTTTGTATCTGCTTATTGTATATACATTGTTTTCCCCACATACTCTGTAATAGTAAACCATATCATAATATGATACGTTATTGTTGTTCAGACATTTCTGTTTAGTCTGACTCTTCATGACCCCATCTGGATTTTTTTTGGCAGAAATACTGGAGTGGTTTGCCATTTTCTTCTCCAGCTCATTTGACAGATGAGAAAACTGAGGTCCAGATAAGGGGAAAATTTTGCCCAAGATCACAAAGCTAGTTGTTAGGAAGCCCATTACTCTCTCTACCATATCACACAGCATCTCCAAAGACCATAGGATCATAAGACCTTAGACCTAAAGCTGGAAGGAACCTCAGAGATAACCTAGTCCAGACTCCTGCAGATAAAGAAACTGAGGCCCAGGGAGGTCAGGTGATTTGACCAAGGCCAAAAAGGTAAGAAGCATCAATGGTTCTCTGATTCCAGAGAAGAAGACCTGAGTTCAAATTCATCCTCAGACACTTACTAGCTGTGTGACCCTGGACAAGTCACTTAACCTCTCTTTGCTTCAACTATAAAATGAGGATAATAACAGTTATTGTGAGAATCAAATGAGATAATATTTATAAAGTGGTTATGGCATACAGTGGGAACTATATAAGTGCTTAGTCTTTTCTTCCCTTCCAGAACCAGTGCACTTCCTACTTGGTCCCAATATTAGGTATAGCAAATGTAGTATTTGGAATATATATTATGAATAAAGATAATATATTACCTTTGATCCCAATATGCAATATATCTGTTTAAATCATAATGAGTTTTCTTCTCCAAACTTGTTTCAAGGTGCCCCCAAGGAGTTCTAAATAATTATATGCAACCCTATGTGCATAGATTGGTCCTTTTGCTTCAGATATTTGCCATTCTGAATGCAGGGTGCTGGGCTTTTCTAGGTTTAGCTCCAGAAGTCCCGATTGATCCTGTGAGTTGCCATTCTGTAACTCACAGAACTGCTTTTGGTACAGATCAAATAATTTCCTCAGCAAAACTACATTGCTGGAGCGTATTGCTTTCCATCATACCCAAACACACTCAATTACTGCCACCTTCCATGTGCAGCCTCAGCAAGAGAAGAAGTCAGTCACAGTGGGGAGTGGGTAAGAAATGTAGAACAATGTTCAGGATGGGGTCTAGCAAAAAGGATTAAGACTTACTTAGTTTTGATTAATGAATGAAAGCCAGTTCCTCCAGGGGCTCTCCAGTAGAGTCATTTTTAGTTCTGTTCTATTTCACATGTTTTTATCAGTGACTTGGATGATAACAGAGAGGGCGTGCTTATCAAATTTTTGGAAGGCATAAAACTAGCAGGGAGAGCCAATATAATGGATGACAGGATGAAGATCCAAAAAGAAAGATTTCAATGGGATAGAATAGTGTATCCAACCTAGAAGAGAGGGACTGGACCTCTAATTTCATCAGTATAGGGAACTCACAGGTGAGGAAACTCCCTCTACCAAGGCAGGATGGCACCTTCTTTTCAACTTATAGTCTTGGAGAGTTGCCTAGAGCATTGAGAAGTTAAGAGACTTGTCCAGAGTCACACATGTATATGTGTCAGAGGCAAGATTTGAACCTGGGATCTTCCTAGCTTTGAGGCCAGATCTTTATCCATTATGACGATCTAACATGATGAGATATAATGGGAATAAATGTAAGCCCTGTCCTCAGTACAATGAGGGCAGCCTTTCTTTTTTCATATATTTAGTTTTTCTTTTGTTCTTATATCATGTTTATTTCCAAATCTATCTTATCCTCCTCTCCAGTCCAGAAAGCCATCTCTTTTAGCAGAGATGAAGAATGAAAAACACAGTTCGGCATAATTAATCAGGGCAGCTAGGTGGTGCAGTGAATAGAGCACTGGACCTAGAGTTAGAAAGTTTTGTCGTTGTTCAGTCATTCAGCCATGTCTAACTCTTCAGGACCCCGTGGACCATAGCAGGCCAGGCCTTTCTCTCCTCCACTCTCTCCCAAAGTCTGTCCAAGTTCGTGCTTGCTGTATCCACCACACTATGTATCTATCCCATCCTCTGCCATCCCCTTTTCATTTTGCCTTCAATCTTTGCCAACATCAGGGTCTTTTCCAATTAGTCCAGTCTTCTCATTATGCAGCCGAAGAAAGTATTTAAGTTTCAGCTTAAGTATTTGACTTTCCAGTAAATAGTCTGAATTAATTTCTTTAAGTATTTGACTGATTTGATCTCCTTACTGTCCAAGAGACTCTCAAAAGTCTTCTCCAGCACCATAGTTCAGAAGTGTTGATTTTGTGACACTCAGCTTTCTTTTTAGTTATCAAAGAAAGAGTTAGGAAGACCAGATACTTACTGTGTGACCCTGGGCAAGTCACTTAACCTTGTTTGCCTCAGTTCCTCAGCTGTTAAATGAGCTGGAGAAGGAAATGGCAAACCATTCCAGTTTCTTTGCCAAGAAAATCCCAAATGGGGTTATAAAGAGTTGGGCATGACTAAAACAACTGAATGACAACAACGGAACTAATCAACCGTAGTTCACAGTACAAGAAACATTCCTTACCCTTAGCTCCCCACCTTGCTACAGTGAGTGCATTTATTCAACTCTTCTCCCAGCCCAGCCTTGGTCATTTTAATTAAACAGCATTCAGTTTCATCATTTTCTGTTGTCTTTCTATCGACATCGTCATCGTAGTAGCTATTATGTAGATCATTTTTCTGGTTCTGCTCTCATCACTTTGCATCCTTCCAGTCTTCTTACAAATTAGTCCCATTCATGCACACTATGGTCTGGTCACACTTGCCATACTGAGACAGCTGGTGGAACAGTGGATAGAGTGATGAGGCTGTAGTCAGGAAGACCTGAGTTAAAAATCTGGCCTTAGATACTAGCTGTATGACCCTGGGCAATTTAACCTTTCTCAGCCATAGTTTCAATTGTAAAGAGAGGATAACGGCACCTACCTCACAGGATTGTTATGAGATAGTAATTGTAAAAGCACTTCGTACAGTGCCTAACACATAGTAGGCACTATATAAATGCTTATTCCCATTGCCTACTTGCTGTTCCTTATGCATAATGCTCAACTCCTTTCCCCATACCATTGCCCCTGGCTCTCTTCTCTATCTGAAATGCTCTCTCTCTCTCTTAACATCCACTTCTTAGAATCCCTGGCTTCCTTTAAGACCCGATTAGAGCATTTTCTTCCACAGAGGGCTTTTGCTGGGCCCCCAGCCACTAGTGTTTCTCCTATAAGATTATTATTATTGTTCTTCAGTCGTTTAGTCATGTCCAACTCTTTGTGATGCCATGGACCATATCACACCAATGCTGTCCAAGGGGTTTTCTTGGCAAAGATATTGAAGTGGTTTGCCATTTCCTTCTCTTCTTAAGGCAAACAGAATTTAAATGACTTGCCCAGGGACACACAGCTAGTAAGTTTTTGAGGCCAGATTTTAACTTGGGTCTTCCTGACTCCAGGCCAGCACTCTATCCACTGAGTCACCTAGCTGCCTCCAAAGCAAACAAAGGTTAAGTGACCTGCCCATGGTCATAAAGCTAGTAAGTGTCTGAGGTCAGATTTGAACTCAGGTCTTTCTGACTATAGGACTACCTCCCATCTTTTCTATTTGTATCTTGTATCCACTGATTTACGCTCATATGATCTCCCTCATTATAAGTTCCACAAGGGCAGGGAATGTTTGGGACTTCTTCTTTGTATTCTCAGTATTAAGCATAGTGCCTAACACATAGTAGGTGCTTAATAAATGCTTGTTGACTGATTGACTGCATCAGTTCATATCCATCTTCCTCTGCTTTTCTGAATTCGTCATGTCTTCTACCACTGAAATGTACCACAATTTGTTTGACAATTCCTCCATTAGTAGGCATCTACTTCATTCGTTTTCTGCCAGGAAAAGGAATGCTATAAATATTTTTATGTTTTGTATTCTTTTTCTAGGGGTAGACAGAATTTCATTTGAAAATGTCCTAGAGAATTTAGAAAAAAAATCTTTGAAAAGAACACAGAATTTGGAGTCAGAAGACCTGAGTTTGAATTATGCTCTATCTTACTACATGCGTGACCCTGGACAAATCATTTCATCTCACTTTCCTCACCTAGAAAAGGAAGAGATTGGACTAGATGCTTTCTTACATTTTGTTTAGTTTTAAATCTGATGAAAGTGAGGATTGCAAGCTGTGTGATGAAAAAAAAACTGCACCAGATTTGTAGTCCAAGATCTTGAGTTCAAAATCTGGTCCTGGCATTTCCTGTCTATGGGACTCTCTGGACCTCAGTTTCTTGATCTGAAAATGGGGAAATTGTTCTAAATAACCTCGAAGGTCCTTTCCAGTTCTAAATTTGTGATTCTGTCTGGACCTCAAAAACAAGTGTACCATGGCAACTCCCTTCCCCCCCCACCCAATACCAATGAAATCTTGGGTTACTTTACTGGAAGTCTAGAATCTAGACTGCTCATCTGGCCAAATCTGAAGCATCATGTCAAGTGCTAGGTGCCACCTTTTAAAAAGGTTCCTGACAAACTAAAGCACGGTTCAGTTTGAGACTGTCATGTGAGGGATAGTCGAAAGAAATAGTTTAGAAACCTGGAGTAGAGAAAATTCAATCTTCAGGCCAGCTAAGGAGTACTGGAAAAGTTATCTCAGCTCTATATTCCTCAGTTTATTTACGAGAGTGAAGAGGGTGGACTAGGCCAGCATTTCCCAACCACATGTTGGAGTAAATTTGTATTGACCTTAAAAACTGTTACCACTAATGGTTTTTTCTTCTTTAACCCTGTGCTTAGAAAAGTTATTCCTTCTTATATCTTTCAGCCTCCCTGCATCCTGGTCTCCCAGTCTGTCTTCTTGGCTTCTGAGCCTCCTCTGTTCTGAGACCAAGACTACAAAATAATGACGATGATAGCAAAGCACTTTACATATATTATCTCATTTTGGTCATAGGTAAAAGTCAGTATGGCATAGAGATCTGGCTTTGGAGTCAGGAAGACTTGGGTTTCAAGTTCTACTTTGGGCACCTGTGACTCTGGGCAAGTCACTTGATTTCTCAGTGTTCTAGAAAATTCTCCAAGACCATAAGATATAGAGAAAGTGCCAACCTGTACTGGTAGAGGAAGTTTCCAAGACTCCCCTGTATCAATGAAATCCTCTGCCCTTAATTGTTTGTAGAGACTTTAGATATTTCACTGGACCAAAGCATAGTTAGGGTTGGGGGGTACTGGACTTGTCCTCCAAGGTCCTTTTCAATTCTAACAATAATGATTCTGTTAAATCTTTGTGGGGCTGGAATATGGATCAATCATGACTTCATGAAGCCAATGGTGAAGCATCCCTTTCACCTCTTGGAAAAGAGGTGGTAGCTTACAGATAGAGACCAACACATAGGTTATTAGGGCCAATATGTTGAATTTTTTGCTTAGTTGTACTTCTTTGTTATAAGAGATGCATTGGAAAGTGATAGCAAGCTGATCGAGCCTAATTAAAATAATCAAGAAATATTTAATAAAATCAATAAAAATACAACTTAGATAATGTTAATATGTGGCTTTCTAAGTCAGTATGCTGCCTATAGAATCTATTTCAATTTGAGTTCGATGCCATTGCTTTAAGACAGCTATTATATATCCCCTAAGTTTTCTCTTCTCCAGGCTAAGCATCTCCAGTTCCTTGAACTAATCACTGTATGCCGTGGTTTTGTACACTCTCACCTTCCTAGATGCAAGTCACTTAACCCTGATTGCCTCACCAAAAAAAAAAACAAAAAAAAAAAACAAAAACAGTTTATCAATTGGAGTGAAAGAATAGACAAAAACTAAATTAAAAACAAAACAAAAAGAATGGACAAGATGTGGAAGAAGGTATTATTTTTGTCTCTTTTCACTCTCGCCACTTGTGCCCAGTCAGCCCAGTCAATTTCACCTCAGTATCTTCTCTCACATCTGCCCCCTCCTTTCTATCGCTACTGCCATCTTTCTAATTGAGGTCTTCATTGATTCATCCCTGGACTATTATATTGGTTGTATTCTTGCTTATTAGTGTCCTTCCTAAAAAGTGGCAGCCTGATCCGAAGCCAATATTAAGATGAAGTTTGACCAGGAGAAGGTACAGCAGGATGTTGACCTTGCTCCTTCTCAACACTTGTATTGGCAACCAAAAATGGGCTCCTTAGCACTTAGTCAACAAGTGCCCTTGACTAGTTTGGCTTTTTCCCCTGAACTGAATGCTGTTTGTATGTTGGACTGGAGTAAGCTTGTCGGCCCCTTCACCTTGCTTCCCTTGCTTAAGCTGATGGAAAGAACCTGTGCTTTCCCGGTCAACCCCTTCACCTTGCTTAAGCAGATTGAAAGAACCTGTGCTTTCCCCGGTGTACCTTACACCCCTGCAGAAGCTGGATGGTTAAAAGCAGCTCCCGTTGGAGCCAGAGGCTGCCATAGCCACAGCCACAGCTGAAGCAGGAGCTGCCAGTAGCAGAGCTGACCTACGGGAGGAAGCTGAACAAAGACTTCAGGCCAGTGGGTAATCTTTTTACCATAGAGGGGGAAGCATGATTTTGCTTTACGCAATCATGCTTCTCTGTAGCCTCCTGGTTACTCTTTCAAGGCGTACTTATTGGGCCTGGAAGCTTTTGATCAATATATCAAAATGGGGTTGCTGGTTCATGGGTTGGTTACTGTGGAGCCTAAATATATGTTTTGATTCTTCTACCTTCTACTTTGAGAGTTTCTTATATCCGGCGGTTCCGAACCTTTCAGACATGTTTATGATTCTCTTTGAGATTATAAACTCTGCCCTCCTATTACATTTGGCGACGAGGATGGGATCGCTAGGTATAAGATCTCTATTTAGAAGCAGAACAATTTCAGAGGAAGAGATGAATATCCCAGGATGGGAGGATCCATTTTATTCCTCCCTAGCAAAAGAATTGGCTAAAAAAGCTGGACCCTGTGAAAACTGGGAACCAAGGCTACGGAGAGGAGATCCTAGGGATTTGGAAAAGTGTTTGCAAGAAGTTGGGATTCAGTCAGGGGCATCACTATCTAGGCAAAGCTGGATAGTGTTATCAGCCTACCGGCTAGTATACGAAAGATTGAGATTAAGTGAAAGACATGGGGGCACTCCTACCCCACAGCAAGAAGGGGAATCTCAGATAGCAGGAGACCAAACTGACTCAAATGAGAACTTTTCTATTAATGTGGCTAAGAGCAACAGGAGACCAAAAAAGCCCAGAGTGCATTTCAACCCAGCCCAGAAAGAGCCTGACTGCCTGCTTCGTCCTAGCCATGGTGGCAGAGGAAGTGAGTGGGGGGAAAATGAGACAATGTTAGGGGCTGAGGCACAAAACACTACTGGGGTTCAGGATGTCCCTCACACAGAGAATAGGAGATGGTTAAATGATCAGACAAGGGCTCGACCCATACAAAGGAGGAAGACAGAAACCCGAGGTGAAGATTCAGTTACAAGGGAAATTCAGGAAGATTTCTCACCGCAAGAGGTCACAGATATTTTGAGTAGATTCAGCCAAAGAATAGGAGAACCATTAATATCTTGGATGGTAAGACTCAGTGATCAAGGGGCCAGTGGAATATCAGTAGATAGGACAGACTGCATGAGATTCATAGGTATCAGCCATGATCCTCTAGTTCAACAAGCTTTTAGGGAACATCATCAGCAAGGAGATGGTGATAGCAGGACTACTCTGTTGGCATTAGCCGCTGTGGGATGCAATAAGAGATATGCTACTGATTCTATGTGGCCCACTGAGCACAGACCCTGGTATTCACTTAGAGATTGTATCATGAGACTAAAGGAGGAGGTGATGAAGACTGCCATTATGATAGGAACCGCAGACAAATATTACAATGATCCAATGGGACTGCCTCATAGGAATTTAATAATTAGGACAGCTCCCCCTGCTTATAAACAACTAATTTTGAATTTATTACTTGGGGAAGTAGGGAGCCGTCTTACAACAGTGATAAATAAGATTTTACAGTTACATGACTTAGGTGACTGGGGAAGGGATAGATCTCCTCGAGAGAGAAGGGTGAATAACCAGCAAACTTGGCGCCAAAGGAGAGTAACAAGGAAAGAAATGTTTACTGCTCTATTGAGAGCAGGGGTAGGTTTTGAAATGATAGATGGAATTCCAACCAATGAATTATACAGAATGTATAGAGGACTTGATAACACAAGAAATAGGGAAATAAGAACTGCTCCTGCAAGCCCACAAGCCACTCAGACTGAAGGTGACCTTGTGTGATTAACAGATGAAAACTTGTACATTTGGGGAAAGGCTGGGAGGACAATCCTAGTCTCTATCTAGGATGGGATCCTCTTAGTTTAGTTTTCCCATTGTGTTTCCTTGTACATCTGGGGAAAGGCTGAGAGGACAATCTTAGTCTCTATCTAGGGTGGGATCCTCTTGGCTTCCTCATTATGTTCCTTTTGAAAAGAAACATTTCCCACCTGAGTTTGGCTTCTGATATTGGATGATTTTATCTGAAGGATAATAGCCCATACTTGCCTACTCTTTTTGTTCTTTGTTTTGGTTAATTTTGTTGCTAGTTCTGTCTCCTTTAGGCTTAAGTACCCTGCACTTTCCAGTGACTGCCTAAGCATGTAGTGTTCTTGGAATTCCTGCCAGCTCGCTGAAAGAACTGACCTCTGGAATGGGACTTTTTGGGGGCAGGGCCATCTCTACATCCAATTTCAGCATGAAGAAGCTATGGAAAATGAGACCTTCACCCCTTACCCCAAGATTTTGAGCCCCAATCATTCAAGGGGGGGTGGGAATAATGATAGTGTTCTATGTTTACTTATTTTGTGTTATCTTTGCTATGTTGTTTTATTATTATGATATTATTGATCCTATGTAATGGATACAAGGATTTAGGGGTGGACATTTGAATTATTAATAATTATTTTGGGGATGATTGATTGAAGAGATTATCTTGCTGGGACCTAGGGGTGGATCACATTTGAATCATAAACCAATATTTAGGAATGTCACTAAATGATATGTTTTGCTTTATAATGAATGATATGTTTTAGTTTCCTTTGTAATTGGATCACAATGTATGTTCTAGGATACATGGCTGATTAGATTATGTATCCTATTGTATCAGGAGGGCAGAGTTTATAATCTCAAAGAGGATCATAAACATGTCTGAAAGGTTCGGAACCGCCGGATATAAGAAACTCTCAAAGTAGAAGGCAGAAGAATCAAAACATTTATTTAGGCTCCACAGTAACCAACCCATGAACCAGAAGCCCCATTTTGATATGTTGATCAAAATCTTCCAGGCCCAATAAGTACGCCTTGCAAGAGTAACCAGGAGGCTACAGAGAAGCATGATTGCGTAAAGCAAAATCATGCTTCCCCCTCGATGGTAATAAGATTACCCACTGGCCTGAAGTCTTTGTTCAGCTTCCTCCCGTAGATCAGCTCTGCTACTAGCAGCTCCTGCCTCAGCTGTGTCTGTGTCTGTAACTGAAGCTGCAACTGTAACTGACGATGTAACTGTCGCTGTAACTGACGATGTAACTGTCGCTGGCTCCAACCGGAAAAGGAAAGAGAACTCTTCAAGCTGTCCTCTCCCCTCTTATAGGGTTTTTGACATCATCAAGCTCCGCCCGAATGACCAGGGCCGATTGGTTCCTGAGTTGGCCCCTCCCCCTAGCATAGACATTAACACCTCCCCTCAGCCAGCCCCATGACTCATCACACAGGAAGTTGTCTGCTTCCCGGCATGCTCCCCGGGCCTCCTGCCCCGGAAGAGCAAGCCACAGTGTCCAGAGGCTCAATGAGGTAAGCTGAGTCATTCAAAGAAAACAAAGGCCATTCTGGTTACACCTATAACAAGGGGTGGAGTGTATTGGCAACCAAAAATGGGCTCCTTAGCACTTAGTCAACAAGTGCCCTTGACTAGTTTGGCTTTTTCCCCTGAACTGAATGCTGTT
Source organism: Trichosurus vulpecula (assembly GCF_011100635.1). Lineage (NCBI taxonomy): Eukaryota > Metazoa > Chordata > Mammalia > Diprotodontia > Phalangeridae > Trichosurus > Trichosurus vulpecula. The sequence continues at coordinate 48,879,201 of NC_050581.1, read as the reverse complement.
TGTATGTTGGACTGGAGTAAGCTTGTGGCCCCTTCACCTTGCTTCCCTTGCTTAAGCTGATGGAAAGAACCTGTGCTTTCCCGGTCAACCCCTTCACCTTGCTTAAGCAGATTGAAAGAACCTGTGCTTTCCCCGGTGTACCTTACACCCCCGCAGAAGCTGGATGGTTAAAAGCAGCTCCCGTTGGAGCCAGAGGCTGCCATAGCCACAGCCACAGCTGAAGCAGGAGCTGCCAGTAGCAGAGCTGACCTACGGGAGGAAGCTGAACAAAGACTTCAGGCCAGTGGGTAATCTTTTTACCATAGAGGGGGAAGCATGATTTTGCTTTACGCAATCATGCTTCTCTGTAGCCTCCTGGTTACTCTTTCAAGGCGTACTTATTGGGCCTGGAAGCTTTTGATCAATATATCAAAATGGGGTTGCTGGTTCATGGGTTGGTTACTGTGGAGCCTAAATATATGTTTTGATTCTTCTACCTTCTACTTTGAGAGTTTCTTATATCCGGCGGTTCCGAACCTTTCAGACATGTTTATGATTCTCTTTGAGATTATAAACTCTGCCCTCCTATTACAACACTGTATCTCTGTTATTGCAGTCTAAGATGCTAATAACTTTTTTTTGGCTTCCATGTCTTTCTGTTGACTCACCATGAGTTTGCAGTCCACTACAGCACTCAAGTTGGTTTTTTTTCTTCACATGAAGTGTTGTCTAGCCACACCTCCTCAATTCTATTCTTGGGCAGCTTATTTTTTTTAACCTAAGTTTAGGACTTTTTATATATCCCTATTAAATTTCATCTTATTAAATTTGGCCCATCCTTCTAGCCTGTCAAGGTCATCGCAGACATAGATTCGGTCATTTACCATGTTAGTTCTTCCTCCTAGTTTCATGCCATCTACAAATTCAGCATGCAAGCCATTTATAGCATCATAGATAAGAGGATCATAAAATTAGAACCGAGAGTGACCTCAGAGGTCAGGTCATCAAGTTCAGCTTCCTTATTTAGGCCCAGAGAGGCTGAG